>NC_138771.1:106718397-107060897 GCF_965119305.1 Pelophylax lessonae | reverse complement strand
TGAGCTAGTATGCGATGCATACTAGCTCATTATGTGTTTGCCTTACAGGTGTACTTTAAAAAAAAAATTCTGAGGTTTACAACCTCTTTAAGCCATGGGATCACACGCAGCATTCATTCTTAAACAATCTCCAGACATGCAAATAACCACACAACTAGACTTCTTAATGGCAAAATTTTGGCCACGGCCTTTATTAATTGGTTTGAATATACACTTTATTAAAACTCCAGCTTCATACTCATAACGATATGACTTATAACTTTTAACTTCCATACCAATTTTCAACTCCGCTATTACAGCTCGAGCTGAATAACCACATCACAATATTATTACACTGTCCCCAAACAGATAGAGGATGTGCACCTTGCACAACCTCTGTCTACCCCCATACCGCAGCCTTCTCAATGCATGTCTGAAGATTGTTATTAAATATATCAAGTCCGATATCGGACAAATGAATTCCATCACCTCTATATAACCCTTTAATGCTACCTTCCAATTCTGAATGGCGAAATGAAAAACCATAACCCAAAAACCTGAACTTTTCCATTATTCTGTTAATTCTTTTATGGATCTTTTCCCCATAACGACAAAGACTTAAACATGACCATTGTAGCCTGGGTATAATCTCGGAGAAAATTATCACTGACCCAGGGTATAAAGCTTTAATCGTTCAGACATAGTGCTTCATTTGAAACACCAAATCCAACGTTCTCCTATGCCCTATATCATTCCCACCCAGGTGCACCAATAGTACATCAGGGTGGGAATACATATCCGCCATAGTTCCCAACTCAGCCAGGAGATCCGCCCACACCATTCCCCTAATACCATGCCAACAAATAGAATATAATTCTTTATCCAAACCAAGGGATTCTGTATAGCTTCTAGCAGCAGCTCTTCTGTGTGCCCAAAATATATGTGAATGGCCGACTATCCACACTATCCGATGAATACCTAGGTAAGTCAAAAAATATTGTTAGGTCTCACGTATAATTTAAACACGTTCGATTTCCATCTACCAATTTGCTTAATTTTATCAGAATTTAAACCTAACCTTGCAGCCTCAGTGGCTGCTCCTATACGGAATGAGTGCGAAGATATGACTAAATCATTCAACTTACAGTATCTTACCACTTTTTTCAAAACTGCTTGGAATTGGAATCTTGTCATGGGCGAACCATCCTGATGAATAAATAAGAAACCTTCCTTTCTTGGTCTGATCCCTAAATAAGTATTTAACAGACTCACCGGGCACACTACCTTTTTATCACACCGAGCCAAAGTGATCCAACAGCCTTTTCCCATTTGGTCAGTTTTTGACCGCTGCAAGAATAATTTAATATTCCTTGAAGTAGCCAAAATATCGTCCCTCCTCAAATCGTCCCCACTCTTACCATTTTTGGGAACTAATTCTAATATCCTCAGAGCGGCAAAGAAACAAATTGAGAAAGCTGCCCTGAACATATCAGCCTCAAACGGGGAATAACAAACCTTATCTAAACTTTCACATAACTCACACAAAATCTGAAGCGTAATAGGACGTCTTTTGTCCCGTACCAAATTAGCCTTTTTATAACCTTTCATAGCTTGTCTTATAGAGATTTTAATAAAGATGGGAACGAATGCAACTGCAAAAAAAAGGATACCCCGATAAAACCTTACTAATATGTGACCAAGAGTATCCTTTTTCCATCAAATTATTCAAAAACAACAAGGCTAGACTTTCAGATACTTCAAAGATTCCCATATTATGAGAATTCAAAAAGGCCAACCATAATAACCACACCGCCCTGTAACCTGACCATGTTGAAGGAGCCAAGGATTTTATAATGTTATCCGCGATCACACTATTTCCCATAGTTGTGGGGGGCAAGAAGATCCTTTCGCGTCTGCTTCTGGAAAAAACTGGCAGAAAAGATTCATTTGAAATCTGGATAAAGCATCAGCTACTACATTACTTTTTCCTCTTACATACTGAGCTTTTACCCATATATTAAGGCACAAGCATTTATACACTAAATACCTCAGCAAACAAATCACAGGCTTGGATCTGGATGATAAGCAGTTTAGAGCATACAACACTCCTTTGTTGTCCGTGGAGCATAGGATCCTCTTATTCTTAAAATAAGGTCCCCATATTTCTATAGCTACAATTATGGGGAATAACTCCAATAACACTATATTCTTAACTAAACCATTATTAATCCAAGCTACTGGCCATCTGGCAGCACACCAATGGGTTCTCCATATTGTCCCAAAACCAACAGATCCAGCAGCATCAGAATATAATTTAAAGTCTTGGTCGACAATAAATTCTTCCTGCCATGCTGATCTACCGTTAAATTCTACCAGAAACTTATACCATACTAACAGGTCTTCCTTTATTTCTGCTGTGACCCTGATGTGTGCATAAGGGTTTGCTAAGCCTGCAATTGCTAGGTACATCCTGCGGGAGAAAATACGCCCCATCGGAAGCACCCTCGTCGCAAATGCCAACGAACCCAATAACTGCTGCATCATTTTCACAGAAACCTTCTTAAGACGCATTACCTTCAGAATTGTACTACAGATATTTTCAATTTTCTCTAGAGGTAATCTATATTCCATTCTTACAGAATCTATCGTTATCCCCAAGAAATCAATACATGTAGTAGGGAATACAGTTTTATCATGCGCCAATGGGATGCCAAATTTCTCGCACACTTCAAAAAATTTTAATAGCAACCGGACACAATCCTGAGAGTTAGGCTTTCCTATGAATAAGAAATCGTCTAGATAGTGTACTAAGTTTCCAGACCTTGCTTCTTTTGCCACCACCCACTCCACAAATGACGAAAAACTTTCAAAATATGCGCACGAAATTGAGCATCCCATCGGTAAACATTTGTCAAAGAAGTACATACCTTCAAATTGAAAACCCAATGAATTGAAGCTTTCGGGATTTATGGGCAACAGCCTAAATGCTGATTTTATATCTTAGGGACGATCCCCAGCAGAGACAGGCGAAAATTTGAAAATGGAGGAAATATAAACGGACCCGCTATTCTATCTTGTAATTCTTTAATTAACTTATTCCTAACAATATCAGATAGCTCATCCACAGATTTTAAATTTTTTACCAAACTACATCCTAATCCATCAAAAACTGGCAGACTAAAACCGAATGCAAAACCCTGTCTAATTAGCTGTGCTGTCAACTGGTCTGGATATTGGCACAGCCATGGCTCCATGCTTTCCACTTTCACCGGCGTTCTGGCTTTTTTGAAAATTATCCTTACTTGATTGCTGAGCCAATTTCTTGAAACATTTGCTTATAGGGTGAGGACCAGTGCAAAAAGCACATTCATGACGAAATTTGCATGAATTCGGCCATTTGCATTGTGTGTCATTAAATGCGAAACACACACCTTTTTTATAACCACTAGCTTGGCTACTCACCGCTACACTGTTCAATCGTGGTAGAGCAAGTCTCTGGGGGACAAATAGGTTCAACCAGAGACCCACATCCTTATTACCTCAACCCATATTAGAGTGAACCACCATTTTTTGCCTATATGCCTCATCATAGAAAAACCATCCAAGCCCACCAAAATTTCGGTAGGCTTCCAATATTATGTCTATGTGTTGGAATAGACCTGAACTAAGCTCAGGAAACTTCTCACATAAAATACTAGAAAATATAACAAAGGCTTGTAGCCAATTGTTAAATGATCTTGGAATTGGTTTCTTTCTATCCTCTTCGCTTTTCTCCTTTTCTGATTTAAAATAATATTCTTTTTGATTAGGAAGTAATGAAAATAATTCAATATACTCTCTCCGCCATATCTTTTCTTTTGTACTCAATGCTACATGAAAACCAAGCGGTGACAGTATACAAGGCATAATTTCCCTGCACGCCGCCATATCGTTTTTTATAGCTGAACTTGCTGATAATTCAATTGGCAGCTTTTCTACCCTTGTATTCGTTGCCCCACTTTCACCCACCCATACTGATGCAAAATCCTCACTCCTCCTAGATGTGGGGGCTGTAGACAAGTTATTTACTAGCTGCAACAAAGTTGCTGACAATGAAGACAAAATATTTAGCTGCCCACACTCACCTGTACTTGTCTTGTTCTTCCAAAACCTCTGTGTCATTAATTGAAGCTGCTCCTTTCCTGCCAGGACCTGTGTTAGCACCTACAGCGTCCTGCCATTCAATACTCTGCTCCTCACTTCTTCTTTGATGCTCAGGTGAATTCACCTTTGTCCCTGCCTCCCAGCGGGACGTGCATAGCTTCGGCTCTGCCCTGCGTCTTCTTTCACCGCCTCTTTTCTTCTTGTCTTCCACCGCCGCTCTCTTTTCTTCAGCCCTACTGGGCACTAATTTTTGGGCTATACGGCTTCCTCAGCCCTCTTCCTCTACGCTCCATCTTCCTGCCTCTTCCAGCTCCGCCTATTGCTCCGCCTTTCTGTTCCTCCCTCCATGTCACGTCTTCTTCCCTCACAGACTCCGCTCCCCTGTCTGCATTTTCAATACCGTCTTCGGCCGCTTGAGGTGCCATACCGCTTCCACCGGCTTCTTCACTTAACACTTCTCGCTGCGCAGGTAAGTTCAGGCACTGCCGAATCCAGGCTTCACCACCTTCTGCTTCAGCCCTCTCAATAAGTTGTCTAAGCAGAGTCTTCATGTCTTGAGGTGAACTGCCGTCCGCTATACAGTATAGCTCTCTTGCCTGAGCTCTGCAGCTTGTGTTATCCCGCGACGTCTGGCGCCAATTCCAGTCAGCACCTTTTATTTATAGACCCCAAAGGGGCTTCCAGAAGCTTCTAGCAGCCTCCAAAGCCCCCTACCTATCAGGTATAAGCCCCCCATGGGACCACGCCCTCACCTGCTAGGGGGAGCCTTGAAACCCTCAGGCTGCGGTGATCCCATGAGGAAAAGGGGGGGGGGCCTTGAAACCTATTTCCCCCTTTTCCCAACATTCTTTGCCAGTGTAGCTTTACTGTGTACACAATTTCAAGCTGTCCCTTGCTTTGACAGCAGTTGATTGCCTTGTTTGTTTCTCTGACACAGCCAGAAATGTGTGATTTGGCATTGTAAGTATCCTATTAGGACTGTTGAGGTTAAACTCTAAAATAGGCAGTTGAGAATATTTGACATTGGATTTGTAGGTTATCTGAAAAACCTACAGCTTACAGGTTCGCACAGCAGTAGCAGAGGATTCTTTTGACACCTTATAATAATGTAAAAACAGATCTTAATTTTCAGTGCCTACATTTTAGTCCCCTCTTATGGCACTTTTCCACTGCAAGTACCGGCTAGTACCGGCTCGGCTCTACTCGGCCCTGCTTGGCCCGGTTTGCTTTTCCACTGCGGTACCGCATGGTATAGGGTCGGAACGGTTCGGTACGGTACGGTATAGGTTTGCTATTCCACTAAAGTAGTACTAAAGTTAAGTGGGTGGGATAACAACGGGGTGGGTGGGATTCTCTGACCAATCAGTGGCTAGTAGTGACTGCATGCAAAGGATTGTGGGATATGGTACCAGTTTGGTACCTGTTGGAACCACAATCGAGTAGGTACTGTTTTTTCAGAGCCGTACCGTACCGTACCGTTCGGTTCCATGCAGTGGAAAAGCAAACCTATACCGTACCGTACCGAACCGTTCCGACCCTATACCATGCGGTACCGCAGTGGAAAAGCACAAAAGCGTGCCGAACCGGTACGGTTCCATGCAGTGGAAAAGCGCCATTAGTGACTAAGGCTGGCCATAAACAGGGGTGTTTTTCCTTTCATTATTTTTTTATTCAGCCAGTGGGCAGAACGCATACAACTTGGAACTTCAGCTCATTTGCTTCCTCCCCCCTCCGGTGCCACATTTGGCACCTTTCAGGGGGGAACAGGTACCCTTCCTCATTTCCGGGAAACGGTGCCGCGGTGCTGTTACTCTGAAGTTTGGCTTCACTGCCGGGTTCCCTTAGCAGCAATGGCGGCGGCAGCACCCAACACCCGATGGAAACATCGACTGCGGTGCCGACATCACTGGACTCTGGAAGCCCTGATTGGCTGAAGCAATGAAGGCTTTGCCCAATCAGGGCACATAGTCCTAATATTAAAAATCAGAAACTACAGTATGTGTAGCTGCTTACTTTTAATTTTTGGAGGAGGATGCTGGAACACCGCTTTAACATAAAGGAAGTGGATGGCGAAATCTCCCCTGCTGGGACAGAGGTTGCATGTGCAAGTGTAGAGATGCAAACATTTAGGTAGAACTATAGGCAAAACTTTTTTTTCGCATTTTGGATAGAGTAAGGGAGGGTTATAACCCCTGTCAGTTTTTTTTTCTCATCTGTGTTCCATTGGGGAGATTTACCTTCACGTCCTGTCCCATATTTACAACAAAATCCCTGCAAATTTGGGGCAATCCATTGGGGCCCCCCAGGTCACCAGAACTAGTGTCCCCATTGCAAGATTTCCTTTTCTGGAGACAACCCAACATTTAGGATTTTCTTTTACTTTTGATGATAACAGTAAAAAAATAAATGGAGAGGGTGAATCATACTAACAGGTAAGAGGTAGCAATAAAAACTGGTGCTATAATCCATCTACAACCTGTCCAAAACCAAAAAAAAAAAAAAACACCTTTAGATATACTTTAAGCTTGCCATACACAAGTAGAATTTTGTTCAAAATCTTTCATTATAAAAAGGAGCTCCAGGCACCTATCAAAAAAATAAAAGTCAGCAGCCACAAAAAGTGTAGCTGCTGACATTTAAAAAACAGCCACTCACCTGTTCCACGGTCCAGCGGTGAGCTCACCACAGCCGTCTTCATCCTCTGTCCTCCCTCGGTGGTGCCGGCATCTTCATTATGGGCACCCGGCTGTAACAGCTTGTGGCTTCACAGCCAGGTATGCACTGCGCATGGGCGAGTCATGCTGCGCATCCTGAATGGTGGATGCAGTCTTTTGGGACTTGTCAGTGTCCCAGAAGACTGCAGGGGGGAGGGAGGGAGGGAGGAGAACTTCCATTACCAGGTGGGGGCAGGTACCTGTCCAAATCTCTTACCTGCTCCCTCCCCCCGGCTCCTCAAAATGGCCAATTGTGCAGGAGGCGCGGAGGACGAGTCCTTAAAGCGTAACTTTCCCTTTTGGACGGAGTTCTGCTTTAAGAATATTTGTTTGATTTTCTAATCATTAGTGGGATCAAATTGACATTTGTTTCCAACCACAGTAGCGAGACATTTCCAAAGGAGCAGGATGAATATTTTTTTTCTTAACCTTCCTAGCGGTATTCCCGAGCGTGACTCAGGGGTTAGATTTTAGAGCCAAAAGCGGTAACCCCGAGCCACACTCGGGGTACCGCTAGGAAGATCGCTGGATCCTGGTAAAGGTTTTACTTACCTTTTCTCCAGGATCCAGCGAAGAATGCGGGCGGTATGCAGCGGCGGAGCTTCCTCCTAATCGTCTGCGAGCCCCGGCTTCCGTCTCCGGCAACGTGACGTCCGCCGGGGGGTGGAACCGGCAGCAAATTCAAATGTAAAACACACCAAACACACTGATACCATTCAAAATAAAATAAATTCACATTACATTGCCCCCCAGTGCCCTTTCCTGCAGTTTTACTGTACTTTTTATGTAAATATATATACACACATATATATATATATATATATATATATATATATATACACATACACATATATATATATAATATTGTGTGTATATATATATATATATATATATATATATATATACACACAATATTATATATATATATGTGTATGTGTATATATATATATATATATATATATATATGTGTGTATATATATTTACATAAAAAGTACCCAGCAGACTGTAGTATTACAGCAGACATAGGAGGTATAATCCTACCTTAAATGTAGTGTACCTCCTGCAGATCGATAAACTGCCACTTAGCAGAGATGCAGGTGAATGTGCTGGGAAAAACGATTTTGGCGGTCCGCCGCCATTTTGCCGTAGACCAGGTGCATGTATGTCCTCAGGTCACGCCGGCCGCCATGTTTTTGGAGTCTATTGTCTCCTGTATGGGGGCGGCCATGTTTGATGAGCCCAGCTACCTCGTGGAGAGCTGGGAACGCCGGAAGGCGTACACAGGGGGCGGAGCCACGTCCTTCTACCCGGGAAAACGAACACAGCTCTTTCCAGTCTGTAAAAGACAGACGCTGACTGCAGTTGGTTGGAAACTTCTCTGCATCGGGTGGTGAGCCTTGGGGGTCCCTCTCTCTCTCTCTGGGGATCGAGAAGCAGGTACTCTGAGGGGCGCTATTGCGCTAGGGGGAGACACATAAAAAAAAAAAAAAAGAGGTATTTTTTTTGATTTAAAAAAAAAAAAAAAAAAGTTTTTTGTTTTTTCTGGCAGAGGTGTCCTAAATTAACATGGACCCTGCCACTCATGTATCTCCACCGGATCCCCTCGAGGTGTCTGCAGGATCCTCCAGCACCCCACTGACGGTTGAATCATTGTCAGCTATTATGGAAACTTTTGTGTCCCGGGTGGAAGTGGCTTGTCAGGGACAGGGCGCAAGAAAGCGACCCCCGCCTAACCCCTTATTATCTGAAACTTCGGATTCAGACTCTGAGCCTATTTCTGCAGTTGCAGGTACTTCATCTGGGATTGGTGTCTTGGGTACTGTCTCTTCAGACAGTGAGGAGGATGTTTCGGCATCAGCCATAGCCCGAGAGGAAGCGTTTGTAAACGCACTCATTGTATCTGTTCAAGAAACCTTAAGATTACAGGGTATTCCGTCGGAAATAGCTGAAACTGAAATCCCTTTTGGGACTAAAAAACGCATGAAAGTGGCGAAGGTTTTTCCATTGCCCAAATGTTTTGGCAATCCAATCAAAGAAGAATAGAGTCTGCCAAAACGCACCTCTGCTATTTCTAAACGCATTAACAGGCGTTATCCGTTTGAGGAAACCCTCATTAAGAAATGGACAGAACCACCTGTGGTGGATTCACCAATTGCTAGATTGAATAAAGCCACGGTTATTCCTTTAGAAGACGCTCCGTCTTTTAAAGATCCAGTGGATCGCATGATAGAAGCTATGTCTCGCACCATGTTTTCCTTGATTGGATCAGCTTTCAGACCAATAATTGCTATTGGTCTGGTTTCGCAGACTGTAACTGAATGGACCAAGTGGTTACGCCGGGACTTAGAAGAGGTCCCTCAGGCGGTATCAGATTTGTTGGAACAAATGATACAGGGGTTACAGTTTGTGTGTGATGCGGCGTTAGACGCCACTCCATTATTGGCGCGAGCATCAGTTTCAGCAGTGGTTCTCAGGCGTACACTGTGGCTAAAAGGTTGGTTAGCCGACCAAGGTTCCAAAAAAGCATTAGCTAATATCCCCTTTTTAGGAGAGCGTCTATTTGGAGCCAACTTAGATGAGATCATTAAGGATCTCACGGGTGGAAAGAGCACCTTTTTACCGCAAAATGTTAAGGGTAAAGGAACTTGTCAAAGACGAGGGCCTTCTTTCTCTGCTCACAAAAAGTTTTTTCGTCCCGCGGGTGAAAAAATGAAGTCCTCCAAAGCTCCTTCAGGAGGCTTCAGGGGACGTTGGTCGGGCAAGCAAAAGCCCGCCCCCTCCAGACCTGAAGATAAATCGTCCAAAGCCTGAAGGTGCGCCCCCACCCATAATTGGGGTGGGGGGACGTCTTCGCCGGTTCCCGGATCCATGGCTTTCCAGAATCCCGGAAAAGTGGGTTTGCGAAGTCATAAGGTCAGGGTACAAGATCGAGTTTCGATCTCTCCCACCGGCGCGATTCTTCCCTTCCAATATCCGACTATCCCCGGATCGTTTAGAAGATCTGCGGAGAGCAGCCACGGATTTACTACAACAAGGAGTGGTAGTCCACGTTCCTTGGACAGAACGTTTTCAAGGGTTTTATTCAAACCTATTTACAATACCCAGGAAAGAGGGCAAAGTGCGTCCAATTCTGGACTTAAGGGCACTCAATTCCTTTCTCAACATAAGGAAATTCAAGATGGAATCCATTCGCACAGTAGCAGCCTTCCTGCATCCAGGGGATGTCCTAGCGTCCATAGACATCAAGGACGCCTATCTTCACATTCCCATTTTCGCAGGACATCAGCGGTTTCTACGCTTTTCCGTAGAAGAGAACCACTATCAGTTTGTGGCGTTACCTTTTGGTCTCGCCACGGCTCCTCGGGTCTTCACGAAGGTGTTGGCCCCAATGTTGGCACTACTGCGCCAAAGAGGCATATCGATTCTAGGTTACCTAGACGATCTCCTGCTTCATGCAGAGTCTCCTCAGACCCTGCTACAAAACATAGAAATTACTATAATTTCTTTACAGGAATTCGGGTGGCTGGTGAACCAGCAAAAGTCATTTCTGGTTCCCACCCAGAGGCTCGAATATCTGGGTCTAATTCTAGACACAGTCAGGTCAAGAGTTTTCCTTCCGGTAGGGAAACTCCGGAAGATTCAATCAGCAGTCCAGTTGTTACTATCCAACAGCTGGTCTTCTCTTCGAACTTGCATGAGGGTTCTGGGATTGATGGTGGCTTCCTTCGAAGCAGTCCCATTTGCCCAGTCCCATACCCGAATTCTTCAGCAAGAGATTCTTCTCAGATGGAATCGGAATCCGGAATCCCTGGACAATCGGATCCGATTGAGCAAACAGACCAGAGAGTCTCTGGTCTGGTGGCTTCGGTCTCCGATGCTCAGCCAGGGAAAGTCATTTCTGCCAATATATTGGACGATAGTGACTACGGATGCCAGTCTATCCGGATGGGGAGGAATTCTCGGTCAGTTATCTGTCCAGGGACTTTGGTCCCTGGAAGAATCCAGGTTGCCGATAAATGTATTGGAACTGAGAGCGATCAAACTTTGTCTGATTCACTGGACCGAGCAGCTCCAGGGCAGCCCAGTTCGGATCCAGTCGGACAACGCCACGGCCGTGGCTTATGTCAATCACCAGGGGGGCACCAAGAGTGTCCGAGCGGCTAAAGAAGTGGCTTGCATTCTTCGCTGGGCTTAACGATTTGTTCCAGCTATCTCTGCGGTGTTCATTCCGGGGGTGGAGAATTGGCAGGCAGATTATCTCAGCCGTCAGACTCTGGATCAGGGGGAATGGTCCCTCCATCCAGAAGTTTTCCACCAGTTGTGCCTACGGTGGGGCACCCCGGATGTGGATCTGTTGGCATCACGATTCAACAGGAAAGTACAGAGATTCGTGGCTCGCTCCCGCGATCCTCTAGCAGAGACCGCAGACGCACTGATCGCCCCGTGGGGGCAATACCAGCTAATGTATGCCTTCCCTCCTCTCGGGTTACTGCCAAGACTTCTTCGCAGGATAGAGGAGGAAGGAATTCCAGTAATCCTGGTAGCTCCGGACTGGCCTCGCCGAGCTTGGTACGCCGACGTGGTCAGACTGGTGGCGGACGTCCCGTGGAGACTTCCTCTCAGGGAGGACCTACTGTCTCAGGGACCGATCTTCCATCCTGCTTTACGATCGCTGGCTTTAACGGCCTGGCTATTGAGACCCAGGTGCTGAAGGACAAGGGATTGTCAGCTTCAGTTATTGCTACTCTAGTTAAAGCAAGGAAAGCGACTTCCAGAAAGATTTATCATCGTACATGGAAGTCCTACATTGCATGGTGTGAACCTCTGGGGTTCCGCCCACGGTCTTATTCGGTTAGCCGAATATTAGCTTTTCTGCAACAAGGGGTTGAGCAGAAACTGGCCTTGAGCACTATCAAGGGTCAGGTCTCAGCATTAGCTATCTTCTTTCAGAAGCCTTTGGCTACTCATTCCTTGGTGCGGAATTTCATCCAGGGGGTGCGACATCTGGCTCCGCCAGTGCGCGCGCCGTTACCACCCTGGGATCTTAATTTAGTATTGTCGGTTCTTCAGAAACCTCCCTTTGAAGATATTAGGGAGATTCCTCTACCTACGTTGTCCCAGAAGGTGGCCTTCTTGGTGGCTATCACTTCTGCACGCAGGGTGTCAGAACTGGCCGCTTTATCTTGTTGTTCCCCATATCTGGTGGTTCATAGAGATAAGGTGGTTCTTCGTCCGAATCCATCCTTCCTACCAAAAGTGGTTTCAGAATTTCATCTGAATGAAGAAATTGTATTACCTTCCCTGTGTCCTAAGCCCAGTCATCCTCGGGAGTTTGCTTTACACTGCTTGGATGTGGTCCGGGCGATCAGGGTATACTTGAAAACGACAGACTCGTTTCGCAAGACGGATTCACTTTTTGTGATCCCGGATGGACCCAAAAAGGGGTTGCCTGCATCTGCCGCGACCATTTCCAAATGGATCAGACAGACGGTGGTACAGGCTTATTCTATTAAGGGTCGGGAGCCCCCGTTCCCTGTTAAGGCGCACTCCACTCGGGCACTTAGTGCGTCATGGGCCTTTCGCCATCAGGCGTCAGTGGTCCAGGTGTGCAAGGCGGCTACCTGGTCGTCGGTGCATACCTTTACAAAACATTATAAAGTTGATGTAATGGCATCGTCTGATGCCTCGTTTGGCCGCAAGGTTTTGCAGGCCGCCATTTGAGGAGACCAGTGGTCTGCCTCGAGGGTTTTTTTCCGTTGGAAATTTTCATTTGAGTCTCATTCTTTGTTTATAATGAGCCTTTAAAACTTCTAGTTTGGCACCGGTTGGGCCTTCTAGATTGGATTTTGATTTCGGTCAATCCCACCCCTCATTTGTGGCACTGCTTCTGGATGTCCCAGTTCTTGTGAATCAAGAAGACTACGTCTGTCAATGAGCGACAGAGAAAATCGGATTTTTGTAAGATCTTACCGTAAAATCCTTTTCTCTTAGCTCATTGACAGACGTAGTACCCGCCCCTCTATCATTGAGTTGGGTTGGGTTAAATTCTCTGTTGCTGCTTTGTGACAGAACTGATGCCTTGTAGCAGAGAGAGGGAGGATATACCCTCAGGGACTGCCCCTAAGGTGGAGCCAGAACGTTTTTTCTTTCTGCCTAGTCCTGCTCCTGCGGAGACAACATAACCCAGTTCTTGTGAATCAAGAAGACTACGTCTGTCAATGAGCTAAGAGAAAAGGATTTTACGGTAAGATCTTACAAAAATCCGATTTTCTGTATGTTCATACTAATGTTTGCATGAGTGTTAGTTCCAAAATCTAATATGACCACTATATAATTTTGTGACCACTGACAACTCAAGTGAATAACATTGACTTTCTCATTATAATGGCACTTGAAAGGTGGTGGGAATAGGCAGCAAGTGAATAATGGTGTCTCTGAAGTTGATGTGTTGAAAGCAGAAAAAATGGTCATTGAAGTTTGCTATGTAAGGGGCTGCCACAGATGGGTCATACTGACCTGTATCCACAGCCAAATGCAATGAGCACATGAGCATCAGTAGTGGGCCACGGATCTATAGAAGAATTTGAGCTGGCTTGACGGATCACATTTTCTTTTACATCATATGGATGGCCAGGTGCGTGCACATAGCTTACCTAGGAAAGAGATGGCACCAAGATGCTGTATGGGAAGAAGGCAAGCAGGCAGGGGCAGTGTGATGCTTTGGGCAATGTTATGCTGGGAAACCTTGGGTCCTGCCATTCATGTGGATGTTATTTGACACGAATCCCCTACCTAAACATTGTTGCTGACCAAGTACACCCCTTCATGGAAACTGTATTCCCTGATGGCAGAGGCCATAGTCTGATGGCAGTTGCATTATTTACCCTGCCACACTGCAAAACTGGCACAAGAATGGTTTGAGGAACAGAACAACGAGTTTGAGGTGCTGACTTAGCATACAAAATTCTCCAGATCTTATTTCATCGAGCATCTGTGGGATGTGCTGGAAAAACAAGAGGGATCCATGCAGGCCCCACCTCACAACTTACTAACAATACACCACAGCATACCTTTAAAGGTGTAGTGGTGTCAATGCTTTGACAGGTCAGGGCTGTTTTGGTGGCAAAATATTGCGTGGTTGGTCATAAAGTTATAGCTGATCGGTATATGGTATAGCTTGGTGTATAGATTGGAAAAAGCAGTCTATATTTCATAAATTGTTTCTTTCTCAGAAAAAATGTAACCTAGCGTAACTGTGTTTTTCTAGCAGACATGTTTAAATTTTTAAATATTCCCTGTAGTGGCAGCGTATTGGCCTACAATAATTTGTCACAATGCAGGCATGAATGAGTAGGCAGTGCTTTACAATAAAAACTCTAATTAGGCATCTTAGAAGAAAATAGAAATGTTTAATGTCTCTGGAAAGGGAGCCTAGTACATTATCGGGTTGATTTTCATCTCAATGACTGAAAGACAAAACTGCATGGGCAACCGCTAGCTACTGTTTGACACCGCATTCATCTCAACAGTGGAGCTTTGTGTTCAGATCTGTCAATCCAAAATACCAATTTACACCATTTGCAAAGAACTCACACAGATGGCTGGAATGCATCAGCATTTTGCTTTACTTGTTTGACGTGGCCATTGTTGTGTGTGTGTGTGTGTGTGTGCGTATATATATATATACAGTAATTACAAAAAGTGAGTGCACCCCTCACATTTTTGTAAATATTTTATTATATCTTTTCATGTGACATCACTGAAGAAATGACACTTTGCTACAATAGTAAAGTAGTGAGTGTACAGCTTGTACAACAGTGTAAATTTACTGTCCCCTCAAAAAAACTCAATACACAGCCATGAATGTCTAAACCGCTGGCAACAAAAGTGAGTACACCTTAAGTCCAAATGTCCAAATTGGGCCAAATTAGCAGTTTTCCCTCCCCAGTGTCATGTGACTCGTTAGTGTTACAAGGTCTCAGGTGTGAATGGGGAGCAGGTGTTTTAAATTTGGTGTTATCGCTCTCACTCTCTCATACTGGTCACTGGAAGTTCAACATTGCATCTCATGGCAAAGAACTCAAATTGGTCTGCATGGCTGTCATCCCAGAAGGAAGCCTCTTCTAAAGATGATACACAAGAAATTCCGCAAACAGTTTGCTGAAGACAAGCAGACTGAGGACATGGATTACTGAAACCATGTCCTATGGTCTGATGAGACCAAGATAAACGTATTTGGTTCAGATGGTGTCAAGCGTGTGTGGCGATAACCAGGTGAGGAGTACAAAGACAAGTGTGTCTTGCCTACAGTCAAGCATGGCGGTGAGAGTGTCATGGTCTGGGTCTGCATGAGTGCTCCCAGGACTGGGGAGCTACAGTTTATTGAGGGAACCATGAATGCCAACATGTACTGTGAAATACTGAAGCAGATCATGATCCCCTCCCTTTGGAGACTGGGCCACAGAGCTGTATTCCAACATAATGACCCCAAACACACCTCCAAGACGACCATTGCCTTGCTAAAGAAGCTGAGAGTAAAGGTGATGGACTGGCCAAGCATGTCTCCAGACCTAAACCATATTGAGCATCTGTAGGGGATTCTCAAAAGGATGGTGGAGGAGCGCAAGGTCTCTAACATCCACCAGCTCCGTGATGTCTTCATGGAGGAGTGGAAGAGGACTCCAGTGGCAACCTGTGAAGGTCTGGTGAACTCCATGCCTAAGAAGAGGGTTGAGGCAGTGCTGAAAAATAATGGTGGCCACACAAAATATTGACACTTTTGGCCCAATTTGGACATTTTGACTTAGGAGTGTACTCACTTTTGTTGCCAGCATTTTAGACATTAATGGCTGTGTGTTAAGTTATTTTGAGGGGACAGCAAATTCACACTGTCATACAAGCTGTCACTCACTACTTTACATTGTAGCAAAGTGTAACTTCTTTGGTGTTGTCACATGCAAAGATAGAATAAAATATTTACAAAAATGTGAGGGGTGTACTCACTTTTGTGAGATACTGTGTATGTGTGTATATATACTTACCTGTGACCCCTCTCTGTCCAGCGATGTTCACAAGTCCCTCAGCCCTCATGGGACTCTCCCTCCCGATTGGCTAAAATACAGCTGCGGCGCCATCGGCTCCCACAGCTTTCAAAGTGAGTGAGCCAATCAGGAGAGAGGGGGCAGGGCAGAATGGCAGCTCCGTGTCTGAATGAACACACAGAGCTGCAGCTTGGCTCGGATACCCCCATAGTAAACTGCTTGCTGTGGGGGCACTCGATAGGAGGCAGGGGCCAGGAGCAGGAACGAGGGACCCGAGAAGAGGAAGATCTGGGCTGCTCTGTGCAAAACCAACTGGGAAGTATAATATGTTTGTTATTAAAAAAAAAATTTAAGCTTTGACAATAAAACCTAGAAGCTGATTGATTGCTGTGCACAGTGGCACCAGATTCTGTGTGCATCAGTTTTAGTAGATCTTCCCTATACTGTCTTATCAATATCTTTTTTTTTTGTAAGTGAGGTCTCCAGAACCGAACACAGTATTCAAAGGATTTGAACCTTAACTAAATGACATTTAGGGGTTTATTTACTAAAGGCAAATCCACTATGCACTACAAGTGCGTTGCAAGTGCATTTGGAAGTGCAGTCGCTGTAGCTCTGAGGAGGACATGCAAGGAAAATAAAAAACAGCATTTTTGCTTGCACATGAATGGATGATAGAAATCAGCAGAGCTTTCCCTAATTTCAGATCTACAGCGACTGCACTTCCAAGTGCACCTGTAGTGCACAGTGGATTTGCCTTGAAGCACTGTGTATCATACATTTATTTTTTTTAACAAAATTTGTTTTTACTTTTTCAACCTTTGTTGCATCTCAGTGCTGCTGATCAGCATGCACTCCAGTGATGGCTGTAGCTTGCAATCAGAAGGTACACAATAGAAAACATCTTCAGAATCAAAAGTGTTAAAGTGCTTGTAGGGGCACATTTTGTATTTAACATAGAAAAATGTACTACTTACCTGCTCTGTGCAATGGTATTGCACAGAGTGGTCCATTACCTCGTCTTCTGGAGTCCCCCACTGGTGCTCTCCGCCTCTTCTTCTTATGAGTGCCCCCTCAGCAAGCTGTCTGCTGAGGGGGAACCCATGTGGGCATACTCCTGAGCTGGGCTGTGTGCATCCATAGCCACATTCCCTGCTCGCTCCTCCATAATTTGACTACAGCAACAGGAACCCGTGACTCCCACTTTTACAATATGTTTTACGAAAGCAGGAATAGAGAAAACTACAGTTTATATCCTCTTTTTATGGGATATTTAAGGCAATTTAAACATCAATATATATTAAAAATATATTTTCTTTTTTTTCTCATTTAAAAAGTAGAAATAAAAAAACTTTTCCAAACTCATGAGATTTTTTGTGTACAGTGACATATGATACAATGACATCATAAAAAGCACCCGGATTGCATTAAAGTGGTATTCCCCAGCTACTTGTCGTTCAGTTCCATCATCAATTATATAACTGGAGATGGTTCCCAATAGGTGGGGATAACCAACGCGTTTCGAGAAATACAAATAAATTCTTCTTCAGGGATTTTTACCACTATTGTGTGCTATCCTTAGCTGGAGTGTTCCCATGGCCCAAAGAAAACTTCCATGTCATTATTATGATGCCTTATTCATGCTATGCAGAGACCGCTGGACAATGTCCAAAGGATTATGACATCATAAAAAAAGGAACTCGCAATGTGCCTGCACAATTCAAGCCCATCTGGTAAAGATGATGATCCACGTCCATGTGCAATCCCAAAGCTCTCTCTCCCATGTAGATCAAAATAGCAGCTCACAGGGAATCCACCGGTCCATCTCTTACAATAGTAGAGGTGTAGGTGTAGAAAACTGCACAATGACCAAGAGCATGGAGTGATGGTAGCATCTTCTCTTTTAATATAGAGCAGTACATCTGTGAATTCATGATACCATCAATGAAATGCATCTTTCTGACACCAGCAGCACTCTTGCAGCCCCACAGGAGGACACTGCTACCACAATGTTTCATTGTAGGCACCATGCATTTTTCGTTGTACTCCTCACCTTTGCGACACCATACAGTTTTGAGTCCCAGTAGTCGTCTTCTTTTTCAGCATGGGCCCTGGCAAATTCTAGACTGACTTTTTTGTGCCTGGGCTTTAGGAGAGGCTTCCTTTGTTGACGACACCCATGAATGCCATTCCTCTGCTGTTTAACCCTTATTGTGTCACAGGAAACAATCGCCCCAGTTTGGCTTTCTACTTCTTTAGCTAACTGCAGTAAACTTGCATGCCGATTTTCTTCAACCCTTCTCATTAGAAGATGCTCCTGTCAAGGTGTTAACTTATGAGATGGTTGCAGTTCCATCTTTGGCAAATTTTTCTTTCACATTTTCTACAGTATATTGACTGATAAGTAAAACTTTGCTGATCTTCTTATTCAAATTATTTTCTTTCTCAGGCCTTGTGACATTTCTCTTCCATGGAGTGCCATTGCTGTCAGCTTGACATGGGAAGGAGTTTTCTTTGTAAAGTAATGCCCTTTTAAAATCAACTGTCTGCTGGACACCTGTTTATTGAATATTTAGACTCATCTGTAATTTAATTCTTGTAGGATTTTGTAGTCTAAAATTTAGCTTGCTCCTAAGACTTTCATTGGGGTGTATTTATTTTTTGCAACATGGTCTTGAATTAATTTGTTAGGAAAAATACTTTTTTTGTGTGCAAATTACCAAATCTTGGTTACCAATATTATCCTGCATTTGTGGGAATATTTTGTAGTATGGTGTCCCATAGAAAATGTTGATTCTCAAAGAAAAGTTAAGCTTTTCTAAAAAATCTGTCGGGGTGTACTCTGTATAATGTTTGGAGGTTCTAAGTCATTTTCTAGCAAAATATACTGATTTAAACTCCTAAACAAAAAGTTCCAGAAAAGGCTTGGTCTTCAAGTGGTTAATTGAGAATGGGAGGGTACTAAATGATGCCAGCAAGTTCTAATCCAGCTCTGTGCTGTGCATTAACCAGCAGCAAAGGTTTGTTTTTACTGGAGGTGCTGTAGGGGTGCTTCCACCACTGGCAGTGGGGCTATAAGGGCTATAAAAACGTAATTGGTTTAGTTTCAGTGTAAGGTGTTTCTCTCTATTTGATCATCTCAGGTGTTCCACCACAAGTCTTGTCTCCAGTTTGTGGTGGAGTTCTCCTGTTTTCATTTGATATCATGCTATGAGTGTTTTATATATGTAGTTGTTGCTACCTATCAAAAATATATTTTTAATAGTCTTAACATAAAAGGACTCCAGACAAAAGTTTTTTTTGGAGGGGGTTGTAGATTGGAAATGGTTGGAAGCCCTATCATATTTTAAAAAGCTTATTTATGTCTCTGTTCAGGAAAATTACACTACCTTCTTGTCCTGGTAAGGACTGTTCCACACAGGTGTTGAGTTCTAAAGCAGCCATTATTAATCATAAAAGCACATATAGTGGTAATGAGCATTTTGGACATGTTGCACTGGTGTTCAAGTAGCGTCAGTCAACGTTTCTCAAATACCCTGTGGTATGTTTTGTTTGATTTTATATAAGGATAAAATGGAAAATGATCACTTTGGATGCTTTGCAATTGCACCTTAAATGATTTAAATGCCATAGATGCATTTGCAATGTATTTATGGCCCGCTTGTGGCCAATCTCAATAGAAAGAAATGTAGGCAGTTGCAAAGCATCAATGCCTGCCAAGCTCTGCGGATAGCAATAGTGTTGCCTCTCTGCAATATGAGGCAAGGCTAACTCTGCAGTGTGTACACCTTCATCCGCACCATTCTTTAACCACCTCCCACCCGGGCCATTGTAGATATACGGCCGGGCGGGAGTCTCGTCCTTCTGAATGAACGTTCCGGAACGTCCTTCAGAAGGAGAGAGATCGCGCCACCGTGGGCGCGCACAGCGGCGCGATCTCGATGTGCCTGTGTCCCTAGGACACAGAGCAACAAGACTCGGCAGGAGGGCCCTGTGATTGGCCCTCCTGATCACATGACGGCTGTGTCCAATCACAGCCGTCATGTAATGTCAATACAGCCGTTGTAACGGCTTCGATCTCTTCTCCTCCTGACAGATCCTGTCAGTGAGGAGAAGAGGAGAGGATCTATTCTGCAGCCGGGGTGATCAGTGAGTATTTCTGATTACTCACTGATCACAGGGGGGGTCTGTGCTGGTAATCAGATGATTGATTACCAGTGCAGCCCTGGGGGGAGGAGGTGCCACTAGAGCCACCAGGGATGCCCACCCATGACCACCAGGGATGCCCACCATGGCCACCAGGGATGGCAAACAGGGCTCAGAGAGCCTGCCAGTGGTGCCCCCCTATCAGTGCTGCCCACAATGCCATCTATCAGTGCTGCCCACCAGTGCCCGTTATTGCCATCTATCAGTGCCGCCCACCAGTGCCCATTATTGCCCACCAGTGCTGTCTATCAGTGCCCATCAGTGCCCCTCATCAGTGCCGATCAGTCCCGCCCATCAGTGCCACCTATCAGTTCCCATCAGTGCCGCCTATCAGTGCCCATCAGTGCCGTCGATCAGTCCCCATCAGTGCTGCCTATCAGTGCCCACCAATGCTGCATATCAGTGCTGCATATCTGTGCTACCTATCAGTGCCCATCAGTGCTGCATATCAGTGCCACCCCATCAGTGTCTCCTCATCAGTGCCTGTCAGTGCGGCGTCATCAGTGCTCATCAGTGCAGGAAAAAAACGTATCCATTTACAAAATTTTATAACCTAAACAAAAAAGTTTTATTTTTTTTTTCAAACTTTTCGGTATTTTTTTATTTGTGCACCAAAAAAGAAAAAACCTGGTGGTGATCAAATACCACCAAAAGAAAGCTCTATTTGTGGGGAAAAAATGACACAAATTTCGTTTAGGTACAGTGTTGCATGACCGCGCAATTGTCATTCAAAATGCAACAGCGCTAAAAGCTGAAAATTGGTCTGGGAAGGAAGGGGGTCTAAGTGCCCAGTATTGAGGTGGTTAACAATTTCAAGTTGAGTTGATAGGCAGTTGGGTAGCAGTAAAAACATGACCCAATAGCCTACATTCAACGCCTGTGTGAAAGAGTTTTAAAAGTTATTACAAACTGGAAAGCCAGGGGACGTTCCCAGCACGGAGACAGAATTTTGATAAAGCATATTTCCCCCACTCCGTGCAGAGAAAAATTATCTGGATTTCCTCTTCATTATTCATATGTGAGATTCATGCTTACTTTTTTAAAACTATTTAAAAAAAACTATTTTTTTGTCTTTTGTTTCCCTGTTTTTGCCCCTGTTGCTATCTGACTTTTTTTTCTGATTACTTAATTAGAACTTAGGTAAAATTTTAAAAAGAAGCATTCTTCAATACATTATAACCTCAAAACATGACTTTCCTTCATTAGATGTCAGATATTCCAAGGCACCCCATAAAACGAAAACTTGTGTCATTTTAAAGCACACTAATTCTTCCCCATCAAAGGCATTATGGAAAAAAAGTGCTGAAAGTTCCTTTTGTTTGACACTGAAGTGAAAGCGGTACTTTCAGAAGATCTGGAAAGGTTTACTTGACTTTGGCACACACGGGACAAAGCCATGCTGAAAATACCAAAACTCAGGAACTTCATTGTGTACTGAAAAGGTGAAGCAAGCATGCCTCACATTCACTGGTCACCTAACAATTGCAGGTTGTATAACATCTGTATTATGTTGGCTATATTATTCAAAATAATACGATTTGTACGGAACAGGAATTGATTTGTAAGCCACTATAGGTGTTTCCTGGCTTTGTCTTTATGGACCTAGTGTACTGTAGAATTTGTTTAAGCTTACTGAATTTACCATTGTCTGGCTTTATTCAACTGGTCTGTTGAATATTACCAATGAGATATAACCAGCTTTTTGTGGTACGCATTCTATGTTTGAGTCTTGCTTGACCCCTTAAGTAGTACCATGTACCTAGCTACAAGCTGTAAATGCAAAAATTATTCATATAAATTATTTGTAAAATAAAAAAGAAAATATTCAGGTACATTATTCGAAACTTAAAAAAGAGTGAATCCAAAAAAGGTTTACTATTTTCTTTCATGGTAATCTAATTTATGAGAAATAACATTTTTGGTGACTATATATACCATGATTTCATTTGTTTTAAACTACATTCTTGTTTGATTATGTGATTAAAAAAAAGTTTTTAGCAGCTTTGTCAGATCTTTCAATTTTGGTAGTATTTAATATACAGGACCCAAAGAAATGAAAGAAACCCTTTTTAATCAGAGTATAGCATCAAGTCCGGTAAACTCCTGGGATATTGATCTGGTCAGTTAAGTAGCAGAGGGGGTTGTTAATCATTTTCAGCTGCTTTGGTGTTAATTAAATTAACAGGTGCACTAGATGGGCATAAATGAGTTGTCCTCCAAAAGAGAAATTGTTTTTACAGGTGGAGGTAACTGACATTTACCCCCTACTCATCTTTTCTCACTGTTTTTCACTAGTTTTGCATTTGACTAGGGTCAGTGTTAATACTGGTACCATGAGGCAATATTGGGACCATAATAGAGGTTCATACCATTTCCAGAAGGTTTGCTGTGTCTCCCAGCACAATCTCAAGAGCATGGAGGAGATTCCAGGAAACAGACAGTTACTCTAGGAGACCTGGACAGGTCTGTAGAAGGCCCCTAACCCATCAGCAGGACTGGTATCTGTTCCTTTGTGCAAGGAAGAACAGGATGAGCCAGAGTCCTACAAAATGACCTCCAGCAGACCACTGGTGTAAATGTCTCTGACCAAACAATTAGAAACAGACTTCAGAAGGGTGGCCTGAGGGCCCCACGTGCTCTAGTGGGCCCTCTGCTCACTGCCCGGCAAATTGGAGCTTGGTTTGCATTTGCCATTGAACACCAGAATTGGCAGGTCCGCCACTGGTGCCCTGTGCTTTTCACAGATGAGAGCAGGTTTACCCTGAGCACATGATAAAGACTTGAAAGGATCTGAAGAAGCCATGGAGAATGTTACAGGCAGCATAGGTTCAGCATGACCGGTTTGGTGGTGGGTCAGTGAGGGTCTGGTGTATCCATGGAGGGACGCACCGACCTCTATAGGCTAGTCAATGGCACCCTGACTGCCATTAGGTATCGGGATAAAATCCTTGGACCTATTGCCAGACCCTATGCTGGTGCAGTGGGTCCTGGGTTCCTCCTGATGCACGACATGCTTAGCCTCATGTGGCAAGAGTATGTAGCCACTTCCAGGAGGATGAAGGAATTGATACCATTTGAATGCCCCCCCACACTCACCTGAACTAAATCCAATAAAACACCTCTGTTACAAAATTTTTCGGTCCATCCAACTCCGCCAGCTTGCACCTCAGTCTGTTCAGGAGCTCAGTGATGCCCTGGTTTAGATCTAGGAAATACCCCAGGACACCATCCGTCATTTTTATTAGGAGCATACCCTTCATTGTCAGGCATGGATCCAAGCACATGGGGGGCCGTACAAACGACTGCGTACCATTTTGAGTTACGCCAATGAAATTTGAGAAAAATCAACTAGCCTGCTGCATCATTTTTTCACTTTTGATTTTCAAATTTTCTTTAAATTCAGCCCTCTGTAGGTTGATCAGTTTAATTTTCATCAAGCGATGTGGCATCCTTTCCCAGTTAGTATAGATATCCAGGATGATATTTTCCCCCATTGAGATCTGAGGTGTTTGCAAAGTGTTCCTTTAATTTGTTTGAGCAGTATATATGTTTCAAAGAACCACCTAAGAAGAACACATTTTGGTTCTAAAAATAATTCTAACTAAATATAGTAATAAAAAGTATAGATAATAATAAAGTAAAATGTATGTGTCAAACTACTGACCCACCCTTCACTTAGTTTGTGATGTTCCTGTCTATAGGAAATTATGTGTTGTTTTTTTGTTGTTGTATGTCCTGGTCAAGATTTCTGCTCAGTATACACAGAGTCAACCACATGCTGACCAATAGCCTTTTAGAGCTGGCTGTACATTTATACAGTTTTATTATTCAATTTTTCTTTAGATTTACCTTCAACTATGCAGTGCAAGGGCCTGCCTGATTGTATACAAATTGAAAGTGTTTAAGTTTAACCTCAAATTTTATGGTTTTGGTAAATCTAATGGCACTTTTCCACTGCAAGTACCCGCTAGTACCGGCTCGGCTCTACTCGGCCCTGCTTGGCCCGGTTTGCTTTTCCACTGCGGTACCGCATGGTATAGTGTCGGAACGATTCGGTACGGTATGGTATAGGTTTGCTTTTCCACTAAAGTAGTACTAAAGTTAAGTGGGTGGGATAACAACGGGGTGGGTGTGATTCTCTGACCAATCAGTGGCTAGTAGTGACTGCATGCAAAGGATTGTGGGATATGGTACCAGTTTGGTACCTGTTGGAACCACAATCGAGTAGGTACTGTTTTTTCAGAGCCGTACCGTACCGTACCGTTCGGTTCCATGCAGTGGAAAAGCAAACCTATACCATACCGTACCGAACCGTTCCGACCCTATACCATGCGGTACTGCAGTGGAAAAGCACAAAAGCGTGCCGAGCCGGTACGGTTCTATGCAGTGGAAAAGCGCCAAAAAAGAAAATTGTACAAAAAAGTGCATAATGTATAGCCAGCCTTAGTCACAGAAATAGTGATGCGTGTTGTGGCTTGTGTTAGCATCACTATCATTCTAAGTTACTGCCCTCCTCCCAGCCCCAATCATTCATCCTGGTAGTGTTCCAGTTATAAATCTCAATTTTTTGCAAGGTTTAACAGATCAGTAGAACAAGGGCAGTGTGTAGTGGGCAGTGTTCCAAACAGGTGCTTGTTCAATTTGATGTGTTACCAAAAAAAAAAAACTCACAAAACTTCAGGCTCGATTGCTTCCAGTATACTTGGAGCTACACACAAATAAGATTTGTTAAAGTAAATTTGTTATAGAATAGTAAAACATATTTTTTCATTGCCAATTTATTTTTTTTTTTTTTTAAAAACTAGTTCTTGGTTGACATGCTGATCCTGTGACTTAAGTACTTTTTAAGTGATTGATCAAGGACAAGTATACAAATCAAGGATTCTGACTTCAGTTCATCAATTTTCTAGATGATTGACTGAGTATTGGAGTGAACTAGGCATGGCCTTAAAGATACCGAAGCTCATGACAATTCTGAACAGCAGGCAAACACATACCTATTGGCTATGTTAGAAATATAGAGCTGTCCTGTGCACACTTCCTGTGTAATTAGCCCTTCCACTTCTTAGATTGAACTAAAAAACAGTTGTGGAGATGAGTACAGTAGGATGGATTCAGTAGTTAGGCAAAGACAGTTGGGCAGGGCTGACACCAGTTCACAAAAAGGCTGTAACTTGTCAGCCTAAAATAAGTAACGGGAGCTGGAAATATTTAAGGCACATCAATGGGTACTTTTCTGTACTTGCAGGGTCTTTAATGGAATAAAACATGAGAAAATGTGCATGTATTAGAGATTTTTTTTTTTGCACCCTGACATACAAATAAATCCTCATATTTTCTGTGTTCCTTTGGGGGTCTGCATCGCAAGCCCAGACTGTGCCCTATGCCTTGACTGGCCAGGTGTTCACTAAGCCCTGCCCTTTCTGGTATTAGGCCCTGCTCACTGTCTTCAACTGTCAAATGGTAGAGACTTAGTGGCCAAAGTTGTATCTATCTGACAGTAATGTAGTGCATTCTCATTTAGTTGCTATGATTTATAGCACCTTACATATTTCATTAAATAAGGTGAAAGTTTTTTGTGTACGTATGTTTGAGCTTCCTTTTAGTTGATATGCTAGTTTATTGTTTTTCTTTTTGTAAGGTCCCAAAACCTCCTTGATTTGTTAGGCCTTATCTAGTTTCAGGTCAGGATAGTTCCAAAGGTTAGTAGATTCCCTGACCTCTAATGTCTCTTAACCACTTTACCCCCACCCACCATACATATACTGCGGCACTCTGCCGCTGCTGGGCAAAGCATCGTATCCGTACGTTACTCGCTCAGCCGCCTGTAGGGGGCGAGTGCACGCCGCCGGTGCGCTCCCGCCCCCAGCGACGCCCTCCCACCCCCGCTCATTCTCTGGGGAGCTAGCGCGGGTGACCGGTGGCTCAGATGGCCGCCGGTCACTCACGATCTCCCGCAGCAGAGGGAGAAAGACAGACGGCTGATGTAAACACAGCCGTCTGTCATTCTCCCTTAGATCATCACAGAGGCTATGCGATCCTGCTATGTAGGATCGTATGCCTCTGTGATGATCTAACAAGCCACGCCCCTTGACAGTTATAATCACGCCCCTAGGATCACACTTAACCCCTTTATCACCAATAAAGTTAACCCCTTCCCTGCCAGTGTCATTTTGACAGTAACAGTGCATATTTATAGCACCGACTACTGTAGTAATGTCACTGATACCCCAAAAAGTGTCAAAAAAGGCAGTTAGGGGTCCGATCTGTCCGCTGCAATGTCACAGTCCCGCAAAAGAAATCGCAGATCGCCGCCATTACTAGTTAAAAAAAAACAATAAAAATGACATAAATCTTTCCCGTAGTTAGTAAACGCAATGGCTTTTGCGCAAACCAATCAAAATACGCATATTGCGATTTTTTTTTTTTTTTTTTTTTACCAAAAATATGTAGCAGGAAACAAATTGGCCTAAAATGTTAAAACATTTACATTTTTACATTTTTTTTTTTTTGAGAATTTCATATAAAAATTTTGAAAAATATTGTTATTTTTTCAAAATTGTCGCTCTTTTTTTTGTTTATAGCACAAAAAAAAATCGCACAGGTGATCAAATATCACCAAAAGAAAGCTCTGTTTGTGGGAAAAAAAGGACGTCAATTTAGTTTGGGTACAGAGTCGCACAACCGAGCAATTGTCCGTTAAAGTCACACAGCGCCGAATCGCAAAATAGGGCCTGGTCTTTGAGCAGCCAAATCTTCCGGGGCTAAAGTGGTTAAGGAGTTTTGCTCATGCCAGGAACCATAGGTTGTGATATACAGTGGCGTGAATATGTGAAAAGATAAATGACTCTTACAGAGCAAGGGAAACCAAGACAATTTAAATACTTTGTGCTTCCATTTTCCACTCTCTGAAATATCCATTAACTGAAAGTTAACTGGAACAGTTGTGAAGACAACATCTAGAAAACAAGAAAAAAGTTTTGCTATAACTGCCTGTGCAGTGGTTATAAATGTAAAATCCCCACATTACTACAAAGAACCTGCAAGACTCTTGGTGCATTGGCCCACTCCCTAATCTTGCTTTCACAAATATGATCTGCATTGAAAAATCATCAGATAAACTTTACCTGCAATCCGATCATAAAAGTCAACACCTGAATAATGTAAAACAGTTCAACATTTAGGGGTTTTTATAGGTACCACATTTTAAAAAAAGTATCAGAATTAACTTCTACACCTCATCTATAGCACAACTCGATGCCTATTAAAACCATCACATCCAGCCTTATTAGGAGAAATATTCTACTACTGTATATGGAGTATGCTAATGAAAAGCATATCTGATAAAACCAAGAGATCCTGGACCGCCTTCATCTTCACTAAACAAAATCCCCACTAAGGTCTCTCTTCGCTTTTAAGGCTTTTCCAGATTACATGGTAAGCAACTTACACCATAAAGTGATTACTCAATCCATCCTGAAAATATTATTTCTACCCACAGTTCCAACTCTTCAAAAATGGTATTGTTCCTACTTGCATCCTTTTAAAGCAGGGAGGAGCATATTGTTTGTGAACAGGGCTGCACATGCTTCTGTGTATAATGCATACACACAATATATATATATATATATGAGGTATGACAATTTAATTCACGGAATGCCTACAGCGTAGCACTATGGTGTTGAAACACACAGCCGTTCGCACGCAAGCTTGTTCTGGCATGCTCTAACTTGCACCCACCTGGGTTGCAGAGCAGTTGTCTTTATGGAGCAGTTGAAGAAGTAATGTGTGTGCACTGCGCTGTTGGTAGAAAATAAGTGACAGGAATCTGTAGCAGTGGATTAACATCAAATGTTTTGTGTAAATTGGCAAAAGTGCAACTCGAACTTTAGCTCTGTTACAAAAAGTTTATGGTGAACATTCCATGAAGAAAGCAGGTGTTTTTGATTGGCATAGGCAGTTTAAGAAGGGGTGGAAAGATATTCACGGTGATGCAAGAAATACGCAGCCACAAATGCAAAGGACGGATGCAAATGTGGACAGCGTTCACTATGGGATCATAGAACATGGTACAACAGTCAATCAACATTGTTACCTGGAAATTCTAAAAAGATTACAGGATTCTTTTCTTTACCCACTGTGTGTGTATATATGTGTATATGTGTATATATATATATATATATATATATATATATATATATATATAAAAATACATCTGTGTGTGTGTATATATATATATATTGTGATAGGAAGTCAGGTAAATCTGTGGATGTAGTCACAGACAGGAGATACATTTCCACCTGGTTTAGAAAGTTCACCAATTACTATAGGGTGTTGGCTGCAGAGAGATAGCCAGCAGGAAGTTGAAAACCATTCAGCTGTTCAGAATGAGGAAATGAAGGCCTCTATAATTTGTCCAAAGGAAGTCTAAGGATTGCTGCCTCCTGCCGCTGTGTGGGCATGGGGAGAGGAGGACAGTCAGATGTGTGCCCCCTGAAAGCTGTGTGAGCATGGGGAAGACCTCCTGAAGCGATGTGGCTGAGGATGGTAACAAGTGTGAAGACAACTCGAAGTGAGGTCTTGGATCGTTTCTATGTGAAAAGAAACCAATGGACATTTCCTGTGTGAAGGGGAAATTAATTAAGACTAAAGACTACTCAAGGTGAGGTCTTGAACTATTTCTATGTGGAAGAAAATAAATGGACTATTGAGTGTCTGCTGTAGGATCAGCAAACTTTGCTCCAACAGTAGACAGACTCCGTAGATAGGTTCTTGTATGTGAGAAGGTAGCCGCCCACAGTGGCAAGAATTTATTTTGTGTTTTATTTTATTTTGGGATGTTTTTGCTGCATGCACTTGTTTGAAGAAAATTGCATGAATAAACCAAAGTGTTGTTTGCAACCACTTCTCGGCTGTCTCCCTGTGTAATAAACCCCCCCAAGGGGTCATCCACACTCACCACCGAGCTAATCTCCCACAATATATATATATATATATATATATATATATATATATATATATATATATAATATAATATAGAGGTAGAGGCAGAGAAATTGAGAGACAGAGAGGTAAACCTGAGAAACTGAGAGACAGCAATTGCCTTTAGTTGGTTTTCCAGTCTCAGAAGGGTTAGGTTTATAGTGGTATGTCAGTACAGTTAGAGGTTTCTTTTCCTTCCAAGCCATTAGGAATTTCATCATGGGTCTCCTCAGAAGATTACGCACAATACAGGCAACACACATTGGCTGACTTCAGATGTGTGGGAACTGGGATGGATTCAGCATTGAGAAGAAGTAAATAGGAAAAAAAAAGACTTAAAAGTGACATGGCACATTGCCCAAACAGATCCACCCCAGTGAAATATGTTTTCATCACAATCCAACGATTCCATCACATGGCTCGAAACTCCCGTTCCTCTTTGGAACCTCTTCTGCTTTACTATGAGCTCTGAAGAAAATATCTGCCGGGCACTGAGAACAGCTCCATTAGTTACTGGATATTTACACGATTATTATTCGGTCATGTCTGTTTCAGATCTAAAAAAAGCTACAATCTGAGAAAACTGGCAGGATCTTGCATTCATCTGTAGAATTTCTGTGTCCTTGGAGCCGACAGTTTAACATACTGTTTCTATTACTGTTCTTGTTTTGGATTTCTGTCTCACACTTGTTGCATTCCCCAATGAAGGTTGAGGGATGGAATTTGATTTATTTGTATAATATCCCATAAACCAGTGTTTAATTGAGTTAAAGGGAAAAGTGCACGTTACTCCTGTTTTACAGAGGAATATGGAGTTGTAAAGTCAGAAGGTTTTTTTTTTTTATCTTAAAGCATTCTATGCATTAAAATAAAAAGCCTTCTGTGTGTAGAATCTGCCCCAGCACCCCTAATACTTACTGTGCCCCATCCCTAGCCAGCGATGTCCACGAGCCCCTTGGCTGTCCTGGGACTCTCCCTCCTGATTGGCTGAGATACAGCCGGGATGCCATTGGCTCCCGCGGCTATCAATCAAAGCCAGTGAGCCAATCGGGAGAGAGAGGGGGCTGGGGCGAATGGCAGCTTTGTGTCTGAATGGACACACGGAGCTGCAGCTCGGCTTAGGTGCTCCCATAGCAAGCTGCTTGCAGTGGGGGCACTCGAAAGGAGGGAGGGGCCAGAAGCAGGAATGCGGAACCTGAGAAGAGGAGAATCTGGGCTTCTCTGTGCAAAACCAACTGCACTGAGGAGCTAAGTATAACATGTTTGTTATTTTTTTTTTTTTTTACAAAAAAAAAAAAACCTAGACTTTACAATTTTTTTTAAGTGGATGTGTAATTTATTTTTAACTTATGCAGCACCAAGTCTATTACTACTGCTCCTAAAACATCACTCTAGGCAGAGGGGAAGTTAGGAGCTATCCCACTCTATCCAAAAATTCAAGTTTTGGCTGGAGTTGACATTAAATAAATGTTTAAAGCTCAATGCAAGCCAAAACAAATATATATTTGGATAGAATAGAGAAGTGTTGGAGCCTCTGTCAGTTTTGTATCACCATCTGTGTTTTCATTATTATTATCATCATACAGGATTTATATAATGCCAACAGTTTGCACAGCACTTTACAATGTTAGGGCAGACAATACATAGTTACATAGTTACATAGTTAGTGAGGTTGAAAAAAGACACAAGTCCATCCAGTTCAACCCATGATGCGTGTGTGTGTTTGCTTTTAACCGTACATTGTGTACCCCTGTATGTTGTGGTCTTTAAGGTGTACATCTAATAGTTTTTTGAAACTATCTATGCTCCCCGCTGATACGACTGCTTGTGGAAGAGAATTCCACATCCTTACCGCTCTTACAGTGAAGAACCCCTTACGCACTTTAAGGTTAAACCGCCTTTCCTCAAGTTTTAGTGAGTGGCCACGTGTCTTATTGTATTCCCTTTCTCTGAATAGTTTGTTCCTTATGCTAGGGTCGCCAGTACAGTATTTGTACATTGATATCATATCCCCCCTCAATCGTCTCTTCTCCAGAGAGAATAGGTTCAGTGCTTGTAGTCTTTCCTCATAGCCGATGTCCTCCATTCCCCTAATTATTTTTGTTGCCCTCCTCTGGACTTTCTCCAGTTCCAGCACATCCTTCCTGCGGACCGGTGCCCAGAACTGGACAGCATACTCCAGATGTGGCCGGACCAGAGTCTTGTAGAGCGGGAGAATAATCTCTTTATTTCTGGAGTGAATCCCCTTTTTTATACATCCCAGTATTCTGTTGGCTTTGCTTGCGGCGGCTTGGCATTGCATGCCACTGCCAAGCCTGATGTCTACCAGTACCCCCAAGTCCTTTTCCATCCTAGACTCACCCAGAGGTTCACCCCCTAGTGAATAGCTTGCTTTCTGGTTTCTGGCACCCAAGTGCATTACTTTACATTTTTCTACATTAAACCTCATCTGCCATGTGGTTGCCCACCCTGTTATTTTGTTCAGGTCTGCTTGCAAGATTTCCACATCCTGCATAGAAGATATTGGCATGCCTAATTTAGTATCATCTGCAAATACTGAGATTGTACTAGATATCCCCTCCTCTAGATCATTTATGAATAAATTAAACAGGATTGGTCCCAGGACAGAACCCTGGGGGACCCCACTTTCCACACCCGCCCAATCCGAGTACTCCCCATTAATCACCACCCTCCGTACTCTCCCCTGGAGCCAGGTCTCTATCCAGGTACTCACCTTATGATCCATACCTACCTTCCTTAGTTTGTACAGTAAGCGTTTGTGAGGAACGGTGTCAAAGGCCTTTGCGAAGTCCAGATACACCACATCCACAGGCTTACCTTTATCTAGGTGGCAGCTCACTTCATCGTAGAAGGTTAACAGATTGGTTTGGCACGAACGATTTTTCATGAATCCATGCTGATTTCTACTTATAATACCATTTTCATTACTAAAGTCTTGTATGTGGTCCCTTATCATCCCCTCCAAAATTTTGCAGACTACTGATGTTAGGCTGACCGGCCTATAGTTACCCGGGATATATCTCGGCCCCTTTTTAAATATTGGTACCACGTTGGCTTTTTTCCAATCAGCTGGCACCATACCCGTCTGTAAACTATCCTTAAAGATCAAGAATAATGGTCTGGCAATCACCTGGCTGAGCTCATTAAGAACCCTCGGGTGCAAGCCATCCGGTCCCGGGGATTTATTTATGTTAAGTTTCTCTAGTTTAGCTCTAAGTCTATCCTCTGTTAGCCATGGCGGCACTTCCTGAGGTGTATTATTTAGTTCGGCCTTACAAGCGGGTTTCGTGTAGCCCCCCGATTCCTTTGTGAAGACTGAAGAAAAGAAATTATTTAACACTTCCGCCTTTTCTCTGTCCTCAGTGGCCATTTTTCCTTTATCATCTTTTATGGGGCCAATGTGCTCTGGCCTGGCTTTCTTACTGTTTATATACTTAAAGAACTTCTTGGGGTTCTTTTTGCTCTCCTCCGCTATATGTCTCTCGTGTTCTATTTTAGCCGCCCTGATTTCATCTTTACATTTCTTATTACACTCTTTGTAGTGCTTAAATGCTGCCAATGACCCCTCAGTCTTGTATTTTTTGAAGGCCTTTTCTTTAGCTCTAATATACATTTTAATGTTGGAGTTTAGCCACCCAGGGTTTAGTTTTGCTCTTTTAAATTTATTTCCCTGTGGAATGCACTGGCCCACTCCCTTGTTAAGTATGCTCTTGAAGCACTCCCATTTTTCCTCCGTGTTCTTTGTTCCCAGGGTTCTATCCCATTTGATATTTTCTAGCAGCGAGCGCAGTTTAGGGAAATTGGCTCTTGTGAAATTCAGCGTCCTTATATTACCCTTGTGTTTCCTATTACTGTAATTAATACTGAAACCAATTGACCTATGGTCACTGTTCCCTAAGTTGTCCCGTATTTCTATATCCGTGATCAGGTCTGTATTGTTGGTAATCAGTAGGTCAAGTACCGCATTGCTTCTTGTCGGTGCATTCACCATCTGACCCATGAAATTGTCCTGCAAAACATTTAGGAACTGCCGAGCCTTGGCTGAGTGTGCGGTTCCTTCTGCCCAGTCTATATCTGGATAATTAAAGTCCCCCATTATAATGACATTTCCCATCCTTGCTGCCAATCCTATCTGTAACATGAGGTCCGCCTCACCCTCCTCCCTCTGGTTGGGGGGCCTATAGCATACGCCCAATATTACCTTCCCCGCCGTGCCTTCCCTTTGAAGCTCTACCCATAGGGATTCTGCCTCGTCCATAGCTCCATTATTAATATCATCCCTCATATTTACCTGTATACTGTTCTTAATATACAAACATACCCCTCCCCCTTTTTTACTTTCTCTATCTCTGCGATAAAGGGAATACCCCTGAATGGTCGCCATCCAGTCATGAGAGCTGTCAAACCAAGTCTCAGTTATCCCCACAAAATCTAAGTCCTCCTCAAATATCAGCAGCTCCAGCTCTCCCATCTTGTTGGCCAGGCTTCTGGCATTGGTATACAAGCCTCGTAATTTTGATGTTTTTAAGCTGCTCTCTTGATTTTTCCCCGTACCCACCCTGGGTATAGGAGCTCCGCACACCCTATCGCTAATGCCTCCATTTCTGCCCTCTGAAACTTGCTTTCCACTGGGTAATTCTACATCTGTACCCTCCCCCCCATTCCCTAGTTTAAAAGCCCCTCTAACTCTTTGGCCATCCTCGCACCCAGTACGGCTGCACCCACCCCATTTAGGTGCAATCCGTCCCTACCAAAGAGCCGGTGACCGACTGAGAAGTCGGCCCAGTTCTCCAGGAACCCGAAACCCTCCTTACTACACCAGCTCCTCAGCCACTCGTTAACTTCCCTAATCTCCCGCTGCCTCTCTGGTGTGGCTCGAGGTACAGGTAGTATTTCGGAAAATATTACCTTGGAGGTCCTAGTCCTCAACTTAGCGCCTAAGTCCCTGAAATCGTTTAGGACTCTCCGTCTTCCTCTGCCTATGTCATTGGTACCCACGTGTACCATGACAGCTGGGTCTTCCCCAGCCCCACCCAATAATCTGTCCACCCGATCCGCTATGTGCCGAACCCGAGCGCCCGGCAAACAACAGACTGTTCGGCGCACACGGTCTTGGTCACAGATTACACTGTCTGCCCTTCTAATAATTGAGTCCCCTACCACCAGCACCTGTCTTTCCTTTCCCTTTCTCCCAGCCTCACTGGAGGAGTTCTTCCCCTGGCAGCTAGGGGCGTCGCTCTGCTCCAGCAATGCTGGTCCCTGACTGGTTTCCCCAACATCACACAACGGGGCGTATCTATTGGGGTGCTCCAGCCCAGGATCAGCCTCCTTGCCTTGTTCCCTTCTACCCCTCCTAACTGTCACCCCTCTACTCTGCTCTGATGCCTGCACCTCCGATACTCCGCCCACCTCTGTGCAGACCCCTGCCTGCACCTGATTGGTACAATCCTGGCTCTCCTCCGGCATGGACATTCGTCTCAGTGTTGCCAGCTGCTTCCCTAGATTCAGGACCTGAGCTTCCAGGGAAGCAACGTGCTCACATTTTGCACATTTGTATTCGCCTTCGATCACATGACCGAGGAACGCATACATATCACAAGATGTACACCGAGTCGCATCTCCACACCCGCCGGGCATTGTACCTACTATCTAATCTAATGGGGATTCAGTAATTTAAGCCTATCCTATGTGGCTATTTCCTGGCTTCCTAACGCTACCTTCTCACCCTCTGGTATTCCGCTCCACTCACTTGACACTCAGTTGCACAACACTCACAATCTCACAGCCAGGTCAGACGCACAACACTGAGTCGCACAACCCTCAGTCGCACAGCCCGGTCAGACGCACAACACTAAGTCGCACAGCCCAGTCAGACGCACAACACTAAGTCGCACCGCCCGGTCAGACGCACAACCCTCAGTCGCACAGCCCGGTCAGACGCACAACACTAAGTCGCACAGCCCAGTCAGACGCACAACACTAAGTCGCACAGCCCGGTCAGACGCACAACACTAAGTCGCACAGCCCAGTCAGACGCACAACACTAAGTCGCACAGCCCAGTCAGACGCACAACACTAAGTCGCACAGCCCGGTCAGACGCACAACACCGAGTCGCACAGCCCGGTCAGACGCACAACACCGAGTCGCACAGCCCAGTCAGACGCACAACACTAAGTCGCACAGCCCGGTCAGACGCACAACACTAAGTCGCACAGCTCGGTCAGACGCACAACACTAAGTCGCACAGCCCAGTCAGACGCACAACACTAAGTCGCACAGCCCGGTCAGACGCACAACACCGAGTCGCACAGCCCGGTCAGACGCACAACACCGAGTCGCACAGCCCGGTCAGATGCACAACACCGAGTCGCACAGCCCAGTCAGATGCACAACGCTGAGTCGCACAGCCCGGTCAGACGCACAACGCTGAGTCGCACAGCCTGGTCAGACGCACAACACCAAGTCGCACAGCCCGGTCAGACGCACAACACTGAGTCGCACAGCCCGGTCAGACTCACCACGCTGAGTCGCACAGCCCGGTCAGACGCACAATGCTGAGTCGCACAGCCCGGTCAGACGCACAACACTAAGTCGCACAGCCCGGTCAGACGCACAACACTGAGTCTCACAGCCCGGTCAGACGCACAACACTGAGTCTCACAGCCCGGTCAGACGCACAACACTGAGTCGCACAGCCCGGTCAGACGCACCACGCTGAGTCGCACAGCCCGGTCAGACGCACCACGCTGAGTCGCACAGCCCGGTCAGACGCACAATGCTGAGTCGCACAGCCCGGTCAGACGCACAACACTAAGTCGCACAGCCCGGTCAGACGCACAACACCGAGTCGCACAGCCCGGTCTGACGCACAACACTAAGTCTCACAGCCCGGTCAGATGCACAACACTGAGTCGCACAGCCCGGTCAGACGCACAACACTGAGTCTCACAGCCCGGTCAGACGCACAACCCCGAGTCTCACAGCCCGGTCAGACGCACAACCCCGAGTCGCACAGCCCGGTCAGACGCACAACCCCGAGTCGCACAGCCCGGTCAGACGCACAACCCCGAGTCGCACAGCCCGGTCAGACGCACAACCCCGAGTCGCACAGCCCGGTCAGACGCACAACGCTCAGGTAGTAACAGGTACTCACAGATACTCAGGTACTCACAGATACTCAGGTACTCACAGATACTCAGGTACTCACAGGTACTCACAGATACTCCCAGATACTCAGGTACTCACAGATACTCCCAGATACTCAGGTACTCACAGGTACTCCCAGATACTCAGGTACTCACAGGTACTCACAGATACTCAGGTACTCACAGGTACTCACAGATACTCAGGTACTCACAGGTACTCACAGATACTCAGGTACTCACAGATACTCAGGTACTCACAGATACTCAGGTACTCACAGATACTCACAGATACTCAGGTACTCACAGGTACTCAGGTACTCACAGATACTCCCAGATACTCAGGTACTCACAGATACTCCCAGATACTCAGGTACTCACAGGTACTCACAGATACTCCCAGATACTCAGGTACTCACAGGTACTCACAGGTTCTCACAGATACTCAGGTACTCACAGGTACTCAGGTACTCACAGATACTCCCAGATACTCAGGTACTCACAGATACTCCCAGATACTCAGGTACTCACAGATTCTCAGGTACTCACAGGTACTCACAGATACTCAGGTACTCGCAGATACTCAGGTAGTAACAGGTACTCACAGGTACTCAGGTACTACACTACACCCTCAGTCAGTGTACAATCTCAGTCACCAGTCTTACTTACCTAGTGTATGTCCCTTTAAGTCTGACTCTAGCAGTTCCTGGCTTTTTTTTTTTTTCCCTCAGACGGTCAGTCTCCGCTCTGCACCCGCCTCCCTCTGTCACTTCCCGGTCAGCCTTTGCTCCGCTAGTCTCCTCTGCTCCCTCTCTGTCAGGGGGGGGGTCCGCACCACTCGCCGCCCGCCGCAAAAAAAAAGGGGGGGGGGGTTTACTGTACCGCTCGCCACCTGCGATAAGAGAGGGGGGGGGGTCCCGACCCGCTTGCCGCTCGCTTCTGGGGGGGGTGGGGGTTCGAGCGCCGCTCCCCGCCGCTGCTCTCCTGGGGGGGGGGGGGGGTTACTCACACGCGGTCGGTCGGTCACGCACAACACACTCCTCTCTCCTGCACGCCCTGACAGCCTCTGATCCCGCGCTCTGCTCCTCTGCTCCACAGCACCACCTGCTGGACAGGCCTTCACACAGGCCACAATCCACACTTGGCCACAAATACACCTACAATTAGGCATGTGACGGTATCAGGTTTTCATGCTGCGATTAATTGATTAATGTTTTGCCACGGTATACGGTATTATCACGGTATTCAATTATTTAATTTAATTTCTACCTCACTTGAATTTCATTGCTGAATTTAGGGACTTTGGTTCACTTACGCACATTATTATATAGTCAGTTTGTACAGACTCTGTGAACCAGGCCTAAAATAAGCCATCAAGCAGTGTCTGGCCTACCTGGTGATGACTGGTGCTGGTGCTGGCGCTCGGCTCCGATCCGATGGCCTGGTCATTATGGGGGCAAATCCTTGTGGTCAAGAAGTGGTTAAACCTGAAGGAGGACCTGTGTTATTTATAAATTACTTTACTATTGCTTTAGGCCATGGTTCACATGCATGCGGGTTAGCGGTTCACATGTATGCGGGTTGGCGCTCCACATTTGCACAGGCATAGCAGCCCATTGATTTGAACAGGCTGCTAAGCCCTCATTTTCCGCAGAAAAAAGGTGCATGCAGCATTTTTTTAAAAAATTTAGTGGCCTTGAAATCCATCCTGTTTTTGCACCATGCGACTAACCTGCAGTTCCTGCTCTGGCAAGCTTTCTGCTTTTTTATTTACGTGGGCCCAGCATTTAAAAACACAGTTTGCGTGTGCAGCAACTGCAGGTAAGTCGCATGGTGCAAAAGAAGGATGGATTTCATGGCCACTGCATTTTTTTTAAAATTCTGCATGCACCTTTTTTCAGCCGAAAATGGAGGCATAGCAGCTCAAGCCCATTTAAATCAATAGGCTGCTATGCCTGTGCAAATGTGGTGCCCCAACCCGCATACATGTGAACCAGGCCTAAAGCAATAGTAAAGTCATTTATAGATAAAAACACCGGTCCTCCTTCAGGTTTAACCACTTCTTGACCACAAGGATTTGCCCCCTTAATGACCAGGCCATTGGATCAGAGCGCCAGGACCAGTCATCACCAGGTAGGCCAGACACTGCTTGATGGCTATATAATAATGTAATGTGGGCTGCTATGCCTGTGTGTGTGTGTCTATGTATATGTGTGTATATATATATATATATATATATATATATATATATATATATACACACATATACATACATACATACATACATACACACACACACACACACACACACACACACACACGTATATATATATATATATATATATATATAGTATATAAATATGCTGCTATGCCCATGTATGCATGTGTGTATCTCTATCTATCTATATATATATATATATATATATATATATATATATATATATATATATATATATTTATTTATATATATATATATATATATATATATATATATATATAATATCTATCTAATTCTATCTATATCTATCCATCTAATTCTATCTATCTAATTCTATCTATCTATCTTATTCTATCTGCAGAAACTTGTGTTTCTGTCTGTGTCTGAGCCCTGGAAGAAGCATGTGGGTGTGTGCTGGGAGTCTTCTGATTGGTTACAGGGAGGAGCTAAGTCTCTCACTCTAGGATCATATTACCAGAGCTGTTTCTATTGAGTGAGTGAACTGTTGAGTGAGTGAATGAGTCATCCAGCTCACTGAAATGTATCAATTCAAAAGTCAGACTTGAGGAGTAGATAAACACGGTATTTAAAAAAATGCCACAATAACAATACAGTGGGTATGCAATACCGCGATATATCGAATTACCGAAAACCGGCACATCTCTACCTTCAAAACAATTCAATACAGGAGGAATTAGAGGACCCTGCTCATTTGAGCTTACAATCTAATTGGATATATTTCCCTTTACTTTTTGTCAGTATACAAACAAAACACATTGTTAATAAGAAGAGTTCGAGCTTGTGACAATTTTTTTTTGGCTCTCTGTACCTTCCTTTTTCAGCAATGACTGCACCCTTATTTTGTGTACTGGTGTTGGAGGGACAGGAAGTGAGAGAAAATCTTTTAAATGTAGTCACAGACTGAAATAAAATCCAGACAGAAATCCAACTCCAGTTTTTAAAAAAATAATTAGCCCAGCAGTTGTTAAACTAAAAAATGCTGATTTCTATGCAATAATTACCTTCTCTCTGGTGCTGTCTTTACACTCTGCTCCATCCTGCGGTTACTGCCACTGTTCCTATGAATCAACGATGTAATGGATGCACCCCTTTGGGATGTGTCATCATGCTTGGCCTGGGCTAGTACTACTTTACATTATCATGCTCATTGGTATATGTGTTCTGCTGTGTGCAGGAGAAAGGACTGCCCACTGCTGGTGGGTAAAAGTAAAGGAAAAAGTATTTATGAAAAAGATCGGAGGGTATTTTTTTCCCTACTGTATCCAAAACTAAAATAAAAATTTGATGTGGGCTTTAAATTCACAAACCTGTCTTTTACAATAATTTTCCATAATTGCATACACACAAGGAACCACGTTGAGGGAGGGAGTACCAGCACTGATGATTAATCTGATTCTGTGCCCTGTGCAGTCCTACTATTTTATCATGTGCCAGGAACTTAATTGACTGTGCACACCTCCAATGTAGTGACAGGGCTGACTCCTTCTGCTAAATGCAAAGCATTGACTTTGTGCTTGGAGAAAAAGGTCTGGGGACTCAATTGGTTAAGAAAACTGTATACCAGCCTTTCCCAACCCTTTCAGCACAGAGGAACCCTTGAAAAAACTTTCTGGTCACAGGGAACCCCTAGTAAAAATTGCTTGATCTATAACTCATGATACATTAGTGTGATGGTTAATGGGAAGAATGATCCCTACATTTGTGGTCACTGGGAAGAATGATCCCTACATGTGTGGTCACTGGGAAGAAAGATCCCTACATGTGTGGTCACTGGGAAGAATGATCCCTACATTTGTGGTCACTGGGAAGAATTATCCCCTTGCAGATTGCTAAAAAGATCAATGGTGTCAGTAGGAACTAAACTGAGAGACAAAAATTGCTCATTGCTCAAGGAACCCCTGCTAACCTCTGGAGAAACCCTAGGGTTCCATGGAACACTGCTGTATACAGTAAGGCATGGTGCTAAACATTTTGAAAACAAATTTGGGTTTTCATACACCTTAAAGATGGCAAGAATCCATTATTCTTTTAAAAATGCTTAAAGTATAACTAAAGGAAAAACTTTTTTTTTTTAGTTTTGGACAAAGTGGAGATGGATTAGAACACCTATTGGGTTTTTGTTGCGGCCTGTGCCCCCAGTAAGGAGATTTACCCTCTCTATTCGCTCTGTTTACCATTATCATTGGAAGTAAAAGAAAATCCCAAATTTTGGGTTGTCCCCAGAAAAGTATTAGTGGGGAGATCTTCCAATGTGGACATTAGTTCTTGTGACCCGGGAAGCCCCAAGGAATTCCCCTAATTTGCATGGATTTCCTCTCTCTTCCTGTTTAATTATCGGATAGAAAGTGAAGGGAAATCTGCGCAATGGGACACAGATGGCAAAAAAAATCTGACAGGGTTATAACCCTCCCTTACTCTACCCAAAACGAGAAAAAAAAAGTTTTGACTATAGTTCTACTTTAAAGAATGTCTAAATACATGGATATTAATTGATAGTATTGCATTTTACCCGTCCCTTAACCACATCCATACCGGCGCATAGTAATATGACGCCGGCAGGATGGCTTTACCGTTCCGGGCGGCCGTCATATGACGTCCGCCCGCTCTAGCTGCTACTGCGCGCCCCCGGGGGCGCGCATCGCAGCGATCAGGGATGAGGCTCGTCCCTCGGACATAGCCCATCCCTGATCAAGGTAAACAGCCAATAGAAATTGGCTGTTTACCATGTGATCGGCTGTGTCAATCACAGCCGATCACATGAGCGGCTCCAGCACGAGCCGCTCGTTCTCTCTGCAATGCGCGCCCCCGGGGGCGCGCAGAGCAGCGATCGGGGACGAGGCTCGTCCCTCGGACAGAGTCGATCCCCGATCTAGGTAAAGAGCCAATGAAATTGGCTCTTTACCACGTGACCGGCTGTGTCCAATCACAGCCGGTCACAAATGTCAACAGAGAACACGGTAGCTAGCTGTCACCGTGTTCTCCTCCTCACACACTGATCCTGTGTGAGGAGGAGATTGTGGTAACAGCTAGTTACCAAATACAGTGCACCCCAAACACACTGATTGCCCCCCCCCAATAAAGAGCACCTGTCACTAGCCCATCAAAGTACCTGTCACCAGCCCATCAGGTACTCTGATGACAGGTACTCGGGTACTCTGATGGGCTGATGACAGGTACTCGGGTACTCTGATGACGGGTACTCTGATGACAGGTACTCGGGTACTCTGATGACAGGTACTCGGGTACTCTGATAACAGGTACTCGGGTACTCTGATGACGGGTACTCGGGTACTCTGATGACGGGTACTCGGGTACTCTGATGACAGGTACTCGGGTACTCTGATTACGGGTACTCGGGTACTCTGATGACGGGTACTCGGGTACTCTGATGACAGGTACTCGGGTACTCTGATGACGGGTACGCAGGTACTCTGATGACGGGTACTCGGGTACTCTGATGACGGGTACTCTGATGACGGATACTCGGGTACTCTGATGACGGATACTCGGGTACTCTGATGACAGGTACTCGGGTACTCTGATGACAGGTACTTGGGTACTTTGAGTACCTGTCAACGGAGTACCCGTCATCAGAGTACCTGAGTACCTGTCACCTACCCATCAGGGTACCCGTCACCTACCCATCAGAGTACCTGACGCCTGAAGTACCCGAGTACTTGCCGCCTGCTCATCAGTACTCATCAGTACCTATCACGTATCAGTACTGATCATCAGTACCCATCAGTACAGTATCACCTATCAGTATCAGTACTACTCATCAGTACCTATCACCTGCCTGTCACCTGCCCATCAGAGTACCCGAGTACCTGTCACCTGCCTATCGGAGTACCCGAGTACCTGCCACCTGCTCATCAGTACCAGAGTACCTGTCACCTGCCTGTCACCTGCCCAACAAAGTACCCGAGTACCTGTCACCCTTCATACAGCCACCATGTCCAAGTCCAAAAAGGTTTATATACGTCCTCCGTTTAAACCTAAATACCGGTGTTATGGAAGCAGATAGCTGCCATAACCCTGGTATTTTTTTAAACGGTGGACGGTTGGCTTTCCGATAAGGGTGGTCCCAGCGGCGGATTTGCCGTGGGACCCCCCTCCCGCCGCGTCCGGTCCTTTTCCCCGCTTACCGGACCCGCCGGCAGCGGGGAAAACGATCCGGTCCCGGATCCTCAAAGACAGGATGTTGAGTGAGGGCAAGCTTGCCCTCACTTGACTCTATGGTCTTGGAGGACCGGAGCTACGGAAAATGTTGTTGCCTAGCAACCGGTTTAAAGGTCCTTTTTTTTTTTTTTTTCATTTTATATAATAATTTTTTTTTTTTCTATCTTTTAGTGTACTTGTGAGATCTGAGGACCTTTTGACCCCAGATCTCACAAAAAAGAGGTCCTGTCGTGCCTTTTTCTATTACAAGTAATGTTTACATTCTTGTAATAGAAATAAAAATGATCATTTTTTTTTTAAACGGTGTAAAAATAATAAATAAAATAAATAGTAAAAAAAAAAAAAAAAAATTAAAGCGCCCTTTCCCCGTTAGCTCGCGTGCAGAACCGACGCATACGGAAACCCCGCCCACATATGTAAACGGTGTTCAAACCACACATGTGAGGTATCGCCGCGATTGTTAGAGCAAGGGGAATAATTTGAGCCCTAGACCTCCTCTGTAACTCAAAGATGGCAACCTGTAGAAATTTTTAAATTGTCGCCTATGGGGATTTTTAAGTACCAAAGTTTGTCGCCATTCCGTGAGCGTGCGCAATTTTGAAACATGACATGTTGGGTATCTATTTACTCGGCGTAACATTATCTTTCACATTATGGAAAAAAATTGGGCTAACTTTACTGGTTTCATATTTTTAATTAAAAAAAGTGAATTTTTTCCAAAAAAATTGCGTTTGGAAGACCGCTGCGCAAATACGGTGTGATAAAAAATATTGCAATAATCTCCATTTTAATCTCTAGGGTCTCTGCTAAAAAAAAATATATAATGTTTGGGGGTTCTAAGCAGTTTTCTAGCAAAACAACTGATTTTAGCTTGTAAACACCAAATGTCAAAAATAGGCCTAGGCAAGTGGCTAGGATGCATGATGGCTCCTTGGATGTTGGGCCCCTCTATATGGCTAGGCTGTGAAAAAGTCTCACACATGTGGTATTGCCATACTCAGGAGGAGTGGCAGAATGTATTTTGGGGTGTCATTTTTGCTGTGTACATGCTATGTGTTAGGAATATCCTATAAATTGACAACTTTGTGTAAAAAAAAAAAGTTTTTATTTTTTTCCCACATTTTACAAAAACTTGTTGAAAAAAATGACATGTTCAAAGGACCCATAATGCCTCATAGAATATACGTTGTGTTTGCTTTCCAAAATGGGGTCATTTTGTGGACTTTTCCATTGTATTGGTGCTCTAGGGCCTTGAAAAGTGTGATAGGTAGTAAGAAAGTTTTATGTGTATTTATGCTCCTAAAATGCCTTATGGTGCTACTTGGACGTGGAGTCTCTTTTTGTGGCCAGACTGTGTAACAGTCTCACACATGTGGTATCACCATACTCAGAAGGAGTAGCAGAATGAATTTTGGGGTGTCATTTTTGCTGTGTACATGCTATGTGTTAGAAATAGCTTATAAATTGACGTTTTAGGGAAAAAAAGAAAAAAAAAAGTTTTTTATTCATTTTCCCAAGAATTGTGGGAAAAAATTATAACTTCAAAAAACTCACCATGCCTCTTACTAAATACCTTGGACTGTCTACTTTACAAAAAGGGGTCATTTGGGGGGTATTTGTACTATCCTGACATTTCAGGGCCTCAAGAAAGGAGATAGGCCATCAGTACATCTGGTGTGATCAATTTTCAGTAATTGGTACCATAGTTTCTAGACTCAATAACTTTCACACAGACTAAATAATATACACTAATTTGGGTTAATTTTATCAGAGATATGTAGCAGTATAAATTTTGGCCTAAATGTATGAAGAAAAATTAATTTTTTGCAAAATTGTATAATAGAAACTAAAAAAAGTGTTTTTTTTTCAAAATTTTTGCTCTTTTTTTGCTTATATCACGAAGAAAAAAAAAACCCAGTTGTGATCAAATACCACCAAAAGAAAGCTCTATTTGTGTGAAAAAAATGATAAAAATTTTGTTTGGTTACAGTGTAGCATGACTGAGCAATTGTCATTCAAAGTGTGAGAGTGCTGAAAGCTGAAAATTGGTCTGGGAAGGAAGGGGGTCTAACTGCTCTGTATGGAAGTGGTTAATATGCTGGCTGCTTTAGTTTTCTTTTTTTCTTTTTTTTTTTTTTGCACACTTTTTTTTCTTAATTTAGCCTAGTATTTCTGCCATTAACACACTTCCTTTCCCAGAGTGACAACTGTACTGAACAGCATTATCACCCTAGGACAGAGAGTGTGTTGGGACTACATAACACTGAGTTACCTCCTGTTTTTCCCCTAATGCGGGGAGGGGGTATAGTCTATGTAGATCATGGTAACTATCTGATAAGCAGTGATAATACTAACTAATAACAACTCTGAGACAGAGGGCATAGGAAGTTGACAACTCACAACATTTCTGGCTGGACGTATAGATACTATTCTTTTGCGCTTGTCAATTAGATATAATATGCGTTCAATCATATATTTAACAGAATAAAAAAAATTATTTTTGGACTTTACATACGCTTTGAAGTTTGAAATTTGCATCTCTTTTTAATCATCTTTTCAATTATTTTAACGAATAATTGAAAAAGATAATTGGACAGTTTTATAGATTTACTTGCGTTTTATAATTTCCTCAAATACCTCAATGATATATTTTTTTAATTATTGAATTGAATATATTTGAATTTGTGTAAGTGTGTTTTTTGTTTTTTTCTTTTAAACTAACTAAAGTTAGGTGATCCACCGAATCAATAATTTTATAATTTATTCTTCACTATAACAGTGATCCCTTCTATTTATTTAAGTCTATTTACATTGGCGTATCAAGGTTTGACCTTGGGGGTCCCGGTCTGACACTTGATTGAATGCCTAATTCTTTTCCCATCATTATCCCAAGAGAACCATAATCAATACAGCAGTGAGTTAATATCTGAACACGTGTTTATTCCCGCAGTTATGTATTGTATACTGTATTTTTGTATACTAAGATTTATTGATGAGAAGACCTCTCAGATGCTCAGTATTTGCACTGGAGCTTAAAGAAGTTTACCTACACCACTGGTGATTGTGTCTTGTAACTGTGCAGGTTTTCCTCTACAGCACTGTAACAAATTGAGTATTACATCCCATAACCACATACAGTTTCCAGAACCTTTTGCGAACACAGTCTGCTAAAAAGTCAAGGCTATGATAGTTTCTGTTTATGTAAAGTTGATTTTAGCAATTTAACTATAATGTAAAATGATGAATAGAGAAGTGTCATATGTCCATTGGTTGGCAACCAATTCTGTGTGCCAAATTATCTTTCATGGTTATTTGCACTTACTCTGTATTTTTGGTTATATGTTTACAGGTCCCACAGAGGATAGAACAACAAAGTGGCACAACAGACAATATCAGCGCTGGGTCTGCTGGAGTTTGGGGCAGCTGGGGACCTTGGTCAGCTTGCTCTAGAAGCTGTAGCGGTGGTGTTATGGAACAAACTAGACCCTGCTTACCAGCCAACTACCACGAAAGAAGCTACCAAGGCCCAAATCACCAATATTCTGCTGCTGAAAGAACTTCTAGCAATCAAAACACTCTTGGCCAAGAAACTGCATTAAATCCATACTCTGGTCATGTTGTATCCGCCATTCGGACATCAGTACCATTACACAGAAATGGAGATAATACTAGACTCAGTCCCCCAGCTGTCAATGATTTTAGTCATCTTGGGAGGGGAATAATAAGAGGAAATCGGCAACAACTGCCACAAAGGCATATCTCCAGATTTGATAGAAGGTATTTTGTTTTTGCCTTGTCTTGATATAGTTTCCTTTTCTTGTGATAAAGGGGAATATGTATAATTTCCACAAAACTGACACTAAAACAATGAGATGATAAACTGGCAGGTTCTGTGTTCTCAAAATGGTGTGATTTGCACCATACAAAGTGGACCTTAGTTATAATTTTCTATGCTTGGTAGTAGTTGCTCAGTAGAGGGAAATGGGACATTTAAATGCTATGGTTTAATACAACCTGTTTGAGAATTTGCTTTATTCATAAACCTTAAGGCCCCTTTCACACTTGTACGACCTGAAAGTTGCAGGACTTTGACGAGGTTTGAAGCAATGTCTGTGTAATCTTGAGGTCTATGGACCTCAAGTCACATCAAAGTCAGACCAAAGTAGTGCAGGGACTACTTTGAAGTCGCACAGATATGAATGGTACTCATTGGAAATCATGGGGTACGACTTGTCATGTGACTTTTCAGTCCCAAGTCGCAGGGCAAGTCGCACGAGTATGAAAGGGGACTTACAAGTGAGGCAGAAAAATAGACACTGTTATCAGGGATGGATTCCAAACTTCTTGTCTGCATGGCTTCTACTAGGAAATGTGCAAACGCATAGCAAAAAAGTAGTGTGTGTGCATAGTCATAGACTAGATGCTGCTGGACTAAATATGATCTTGATGCAGTTTCTTTTTAATAGAATAATTGACTGCTTTGCATAAATATCCCTTACAATGTGGATATTCATATATATTTGTAGCACTGACCCCCGAAAGGGCTGCTGGTTTGATCTGGGCCTGCACTCTACCAATAAACCCCACTAACTTGGCTCAATCCCCTTGGCACAGCTGTGATGCAATGCAATACAATACAATGTAAGATAGTACAAAATACCTGTATTGTCACTCCAGGATAAGACAACAGCACAATGGATTTCAATATAAACAATTAGAAAGAAACAGTATACATACCGTATATATATATATGTCTAAACCTGGGAGCTTCCCCTACTTTATAAGCTATGTGTGAGATCTCACTTTTTGACAGTACTTAGTCCTGGATCTTCTTTTCTTCACTAGCTAAAGTGGCTCCTTGTCATTTGTAATCCACAGTTTTGGTGAATTAAATTGAAGTGAAAATGCTTCTGGTGTAGCTGTAACAACTATTTAAACATTTCTTGGCAGATAGGCCTCAAGCCTTCTCAGTATCAGTTGCTCTGCTCCTTCGTGGAACTATAATTTCCAGTGAGGCCTGTATATGAGTCTAACTGCATGTGAGATTTAACAAACTGTGGGCCGTGACCCGCTCACCCACTGTATAGAGGCTCTGTGTGGTGACTTTTGTCCGGTGACTGAAACTTGCTTCTCCATCAGCTGGACCAATCGCTCCGTTCAGCCCCACAGGGTGGATCCCGTCCTCCGTTGCTCGGATGAGTGTCTCTGGGTCTCTGCAATCTGGCCACCGTCTCCCCACAGGTCCTCTCAGGCAGGCCACACGATTCCAAGACCTAAAATGGCTGCTCCGGCCCCTTTTATCCCCTACCCAGCATGCCCTGCACAAGAAGGTGTTCATGGGTAGGTCATCAAACCAACAATCCCTTCCTGTCTCTTTCAAAAAGAAAAACATAGCTGCATTACCAGTATTGGTCACTAGATGGCTCCAACTACTCAAACATAGCAATGTCCATGGACGTTTCATTGAAGTATACAGACACACATCAATATAGGAGTATATCAGCGCTACACACTCCCCCTACTTTATCTCTTTGGTCCTCCAAAGAGGTTCAAATTGCTAGCTCTATCTTGTATTTTAGCCTCTATATGGTCATACAATACAGACAGAGGAGCTTCCCACCAGTTGTCATATGATGGGAAGCTATCCTGTGCACTCACAGCTGAAACTACCGTGTCTGGTACAGATGTGCCAAGGGGTGAGGTGCGGCTGTCCCCTACTGAATCAAAAGTAGAAGGACTTTTTGCTCTTTGCACTTTCGGAGTGTCCATTCCTTTTTGACAAATGTCATCATCCCTCCTCTCAGTGACTAAAGATGGAGAGTAAATAAGTGTACTGGGCTCTTTTGCAGGATGAGTTGCCGGCACAAATTCTGGGGCCTCTGCCCTGAGAGTTCCGTTATTATCCTCCTCTACATCTGAAGAGATATCAGCATCTGTTTCTGAAGCTTCCGGAGGCCACAGCCAACTCATCTCAACTTCCTCATCTTCATCTGTAGAGGGTGCAAGCTGAGACCTGGTTATTGGCCTACACACATCAGTGGATGTGGATGGGAATTCCCCCTCTGTGCTTATCCTGACTGCCTCTGTGAGAGGTAAAAGGTGATTCCGATGCCAGGTTTTTACTGGCCCAGTGTTTCCTTCTGGCTTGATTTCATACACTGGGAGCCCTGGCAGCTTCCTACACACAACGTAAGGCTGTGATCTCCAACGATCCGCCAACTTATGCTTGCCCGGAATGCCTAGATTTTTTAGCAGAACCCGGACACCTGGTTCAAGATCCTGAATTCTTACTTTCAGGTCGGAGTTCCTCTTGTTCCTGTTCTCTCTGGAGTTCGAGGTGGCTCGAGCCTGCTCGTAAGCCATCTTCAGGCTCCTCCGCAGCCTGTCCACATACCCTCTATGGGAGGTCTCTGATGTGTGATCCAAGGAGGAACCAAAAGCCAGGTCCACTGGTAATCGGGCTTCACGGCCAAACATTAATCTGTAAGGGGAATACCCAGTGGCGTCACTTTTGGTACTGTTGTAGGCATGAACCAGTGCAGTAATGTGTCTACACCAATGGGGTTTCTGTTCTGCAGTCAACTTCCCCAACATATTCAAGAGAGTCCTGTTGAACCTTTCCGGTTGAGGGTCCCCTTGTGGGTGATGAGGAGTAGTCCTGGACTTTTGTATGCCTAGTAGATCCATCAGTCTCTTTATCAATTTGCTCTCAAAGTCCCTTCCTTGGTCCGAATGTATCCGTTTAGGTAAGCCATAATGGACAAAGAATTTCTCCACGAGAGTCTTTGCTACCGTGGTTGCTTGCTATTACGATGGCACACTGCTATGCTCTACGATATGCATGAATAAACAGCACTAGATGTCAACTTTGGAATATGTCATGTTTCTGCTATTACCAAATGGGTTTCAATCATGTATCCCTATGATTTTATCATGTACTATTTTACCTTGATTGTCTATTGTACTGCTGGGTGTTATACATATGGTGGTGCATATGAATGTTGCCATCGATATATGTTTTCTTTCAATGTGTTATCATTCAATAAATATATGGTTTTTAACCATGTTTAAACTTCCAACGCCATTTTGCCTCAATTAAAGTCCCAATTTGTTCCCCCATGTCCTCATATCAATACCCGTAGACTGTTTATTTTTGTGAAGAGCCAACAGGAGCAAGGAGGGATTCAGGAGTGTGATCTAATTACAACTGTGTGCTGGTACCGGGGGGAGGGGGGGGGAGGAGCCCGTCAAGGCTATTTCTAGCAGTCCCTGCGGGGGCAGTGCTACAGTTATGTATCATGGGGGGTTGTCATGGCTTTGCATGGAGGTAGTATTTTGAAAGTGAATATTTTTTATCTTGTTAAAAATGGATTTAGAAGTTTCAGTCTTAAAGGTAGGACACTTCACTTCTCATCACACTACCTACTTATTGTATTGCAGGTGGTCTGCATGAGTCCATTTAGTACACAATGTGGATGCTGTTAGCAGTTCTTTTCTATAGGGTAACATGTTTTAAGTTAACTGGCCTTTTAAATCTATTGTAAAGGAATGCAAGGTTTTCGGTAATGGTCTGGATGCACGTTTGGAATGGGTTACATAAATAGCTGTAATCTAGACTCCGTGCAGCCATTATCTCACACTGGGAACAGCTGTAGAATCTACAAGGATTCTCATTGCAGGTGGTTTAAATATGTGAGTTTTAATTTTTTTTTTTTAAAAATGTATTAACAGATCTGTAAACCCAACCACATGCACATCAGAAGTTAAACTGCAGGCAAAAATAAAAAGCCACCAATTAATTAATTTATGGGTTAATTAAAAAAATATTAAAGTGTGTGGTTTACATGCATCTAGCAAAAGTACCAGAATCTCCCTTTCATAAAAGTATCTTTAATTCTCTTCAGTACATAAACTGGTATCTTCCTGATAGGAGGAGAGTGCAGAATAATTCAACAATATGCTGCTGCACCTTCGTTGTCCTGCAACTGCATTATCAAATCACAGTTGGCGGTGTCTCCTAGACCAGGTTGTATTGCTCAACTGCAGTGCAATTTGTAGAAAGGTCCAAGGTAGGGTCTGGCAATGCTCATTGGAAGGAGTACCTGGACCGCAACAGAACCAACTTACAAAGTTGGGGTGGTCCTTATATTTGTAAGTCTTCTGCACTTTTATCTTTTGCCTAGAAGTAAAATTTGCATACGTCAAAATGTTTATCAAAAATTAGTAGTTATTGTTCTGTTATATATGTTTGATAAGTGCAAAGAGAAAATACTTGTTAACCCTGTCAGAAATTTAGAGCCACCCTGTGACCTGTTCACTCTGTTATCACAAAGAAAATTAGTTCTAGTTCTTAATTCTCTAGTTCTTGTACTACAGAATTATCACGTTATGATGAGATGAGAGTGAGAGGGATTGTGTAATTTAACAAAGGAAAACTGGGCAATAGTGCTTGCAAGCACAAGAAAATTATCGACCGCACTCCGACATGATTAACCACTTAAGGACCGAGCCCATTTTTGACACATGATGTTCACACGTTAAAATCAGTATTTTTTGCTAGAAAACTACTTAGAACCCCCATACACACACACACATATATATATATATATATATATATATATATATATATCGTATATTTTTTTTAGCAAAGACTCTGGAGAATAAAATAGCTGTCATTGCAATATTTTTGTCATTGTCATGCGGAATTCGCGCAGCGATCTTTCAAACGCCATTTTTTTGGGAAAAATTACGAAAAATTACATTTCACTGCATTTAAAAAAACGAAACAGTAAAGTTAGCCCATTTTTTTGTATATTGCGAAAGATCGAGTAAACGTCACGTCGAGTAAATGGATACCCAACAGGTTACGATATAAAATTGCGCACACCCACCGAATGGCGACAAACTATGGTCAGTAAAAATCTCCATAGGCGACGCTTTAAAAATGTTTAACGGTTACCAGTTTAGAGTTAGAGAGTAGCTCTTTTTTTTTAATGTATTGCTCTCCCTCTGGCGATCGCGGCGATACTGCACATGTGTGGTTTGAACAGCGATTTCATTTGCGGGCGCGACTTCGGTATACGTTTTCTTTTGTGCGCGAGCTCACAGTGATGGGGGCGGCTAAATTTTTTTTTTATTTATTTATTTTTTTTAATTTTAGCACGGGTTTTAAAAAAAAAAAAAATCTGATCACTTTTATTGCTGTCACAAACAATGTAAACATCCCTTGTGACAGCAATAGGCAGTGACAGGTACTCTTTATGGTGGGATTGAGGGTTTAAAAGACCCCAGACCCCTCCACTACACTTCCATATATTCAAAATGCCAAAAACTGCATTTTTGAAGACTGTCACTTTTTAAATTCAGCGCCTTTAGCAGCCGAGTAACCCGGACGTGATGTCATGGACGCCACCTCCGGGTTATGTCATCGGAGACCCGATCAAAGCCACATCCGGCTTTGATCGGGACTCCAACCAGCCAGCGGACGCTCCAGCTGGTTGCTCTGGTCTCCCGGTGGGACGGGAGACCCGGGCAGAGCCGTGGGAGGGGGGGACATCCCCTCCTGCTCGCTGGGGTAACGATCGAGCGGCTCCTGAGCCGCATTGGTCGTTACCGCTGGCTCTAAAAAATGGTACTGGGGTGATGCCTCTAGCTGCAGGCATCACCCCGGTACAACCACTTAAATGCAGCCGAGGATGTCAGTTTGCGTTAAGTGGTTAAGTGAAAGTGATTCGTGAAATGCGCCAACCGCTTTCTTTGCTCGCCTGTTATGTCCAGGATTTTTGTTACATTTGGATATTTTATTCAATAAAGTCCACTGATTGCCTTTCAGGTCGGAGTGCGGTCGATACTTTTTTGTGCTTGGATTTGCTCAGACCGCAGACTGGACGTGCACCCGACCTTTGAGGATTCAATTACTCACACCTTAGCGGTTACCTTTCCATTGTTGTTCAATATTGCTTGCAGTTTTAGTCCAGAAAAGGCACTGTAATGTCAGCCCAAGTCAGGAAATTAGGAGTTGATTGTATTTCTGACAGATCAACATGTAAGCAGGAGCAGTCTTCGCACTGTAAATGGCGCTCGACCGAGTCTACAATGCAGAAGGGAAGGAAGTTGTGAGGAGGTTCCTCTATGATTTCCTGTGCTCACCAGGGGAACAACTGTCCGACTTGACTCTAATGCGCCTCGTGACCTTGGCGGCTATACTGGGTCAGAGCAGTATCTTTTTAATGTCCCACTCTTCAGCCTCCAAACTGACAGCTTAAGCCAAATATTTCTTCAGATACTCCTCTAGTAAGAAGTCCACATCTGTTGGATCTCTCAGTTGATGCTGCTTATGCCTCATTTGGATTGTTTTTGGACATCCCACTCATCTATAATTTTCCTTAACCCTGTGCCCCTTACTAAATGATAGAGAAAATTGGATTTTTGCACATTCACATTTTTCTTGGAGTGCAGTGAGGGACACCTAACAAAACTGAGGCACGATGGTTAGGGGTGGGGTAATGTGGGCTTGGCTTCCATGGTTTTAGTATATCTACTGTTCACCGCCTGAAGACAGCTGGACTTCTATGATTTTCTTTATCTTCATGTTCCTCAATTGATGCCAAAAAAAAATTAAGGTAAGTACAAACTCCTATTTTTAAAGTATTTCCAAGCAGAAAAATCAGTCACCAATTATACCATGTGGGGGTTACAGGTATAACAAGATAAATGGTGCAAGACATCAGTTGGGATTTATTCTTCCACCTTTACTGTATCCTGGTGGAAAAATCTGTTATACACTACACATTTTTTTACAGTTAGGATAATCACATATACAGCTGCAAGAAAAAGTATGTGAACCCTTTGTAATGATATGGATTTCTGCACAAATTGGTCATAAAATGCGATCTGATCATCATCTAAGTCACAACAATAGACAATCACAGTCTGTTTAAACTAATAACACACAAAGAATGAAATGTTGCCATGTTTTTATTGAACACACCATGTAAACATTCACAGTGCAGGTGGAAAAAGTATGTGAACCGTTGGTTTTAATAACTGGTTGAACCTCCTTTGGCAGCAATAACTTCAACCAAACGTTTCCTGTAGTTGCAGATCAGACGTGCACAACGGTCAGGAGTAATTCTTGACCATTCCTCTTTACAGAACTTTTTCAGTTCAGCAATATTCTTGGGATGTCTGGTGTGAATTGCTTTCTTGAGGTCATACCACAGCATCTCAATCTGGTTGAGGTCAGGACTCTGACTGGGCCACTTTAGAAGGCGTATTTTCTTCTGTTTAAGCCATTCTGTTGTTGATTTACTTCTATGCTTTGGGTCATTGTCCTGTTGCAACACCCATCTTCTGTTGAGCTTCAGCTGGTAGATAGATGGTTTTAAGTTCTCCTGCAAAATGTCTTGATAAACTTGGGAATTCATTATTCATTCGATGATAGCAATCCGTCCAGGCCCTGATGCAGCAAAGCAGCCCCAAACCATGATGCCCCCACCACCATACTTCACAGTTGGGATGAGGTTTTGATGTTGGTGTGCTGTGCCTCTTTTTCACCACACATAGTGTTGTGTGTTTCTTCCAAACAACTCAAATTTGGTTTCATCTGTCCACAGAATATTTTGCTAGTACTGCTGTGGAACATCCAGGTGCTCTTGTGCAAACTGTAAACGTGTAGCAATGTTTGGTTGGACAGCAGTGGCTTCCTTTGTGGTATCCTCCCATGAAATCCATTCTTGTTTAGTGTTTTACGTATTTTAGATTCGCTAACAGGGATGTTAGCATTTGCCAGTGACTTTTGTAAGTCTTTAGCTGACACGCTAGGATTCTTCTTCACCTCATTGAGCAGTCTGCGCTGTGCTCTTGCATTCATCTTTACAGGACGGCCACTCCTAGGGAGAGTAGCAGCAGTGCTGAACTTTCTCCAGTTATAGACAATTTGTCTTACTGTGGACTGATGAACAGCAAGGCTTTTGGAGATACTTTTATAGACCCTTCCAGCTTTATACAAGTCAACAATTCTTTATCGTAGGTCTTCTGAAAGCTCTTTTGTGCAAGGCATCATTCACATCAAGCAATGCTTCTTGTGAAAAGCAAACCCAGAACTGGTGTGTGTTTTTTATAGGGCAGGACAGCTGTAACCAACACCTCCAATCTCATCTCATTGATTGAACTCCAGTTGGCTGACATCTCACTCCAATTAGCACTTGGAGATGTCATTAGTCTAGGGGTTCACATACTTTTTCCACCTGCACTGTGAATGTTTACATGGTGTGTTCAGTAAAAACATGGAAACATTTCATTCTTTGTGTGTTATTAGTTTAAGCAAACTGTGATTGTCTATTGTTGTGACTTAAATGATGATCAGATCACATTTTATGACCAATTTGTGCAGAAATCCATATCATTCCAAAGGGTTCACATACTTTTTCTTGCAGCTGTAGTATATCCATTTGCAGACAGAGAAACATGGGCAGAGTGATTATATCGGTGTGATTTGATCATTATGATATCATTGAATTATTTTGACTGATGCAGATGATCTAAGCCAATAAAAATATAATCCCTCCTGCAACATTTTCCTATAATGAACTGTAGGGATACACTAGCTCTGGGCACTGGTGTGTGTGTGCACTGTACCTTAATCATAAAGGTCAAGTGGCAGCTGAGCTCTGTCACGATTCAGTAACAGTAACCCTGGCACCACGCCCTTAGGCAAAGGGCCACCTAGCATAACATTTTGAATTCCAGTTGAAATAAAATGTATTGGCAATAGCAAATATTTAAATATAGACTAAACCTTTTTCTAAGTAGCCCTGTTAACTAACAACCAACCAGGGAGTTATAAAACATGGTATAGTTTTCATATTAATGGCTGATCTGAGAAGGAGAAAAAAGGGTAAAAGGCGCAAGTTGCTGACAGGTGCCAGGGATACACTTTCTATAGTGGTTCCAAGTCTAAAACAAATAAAATATTTGTTAAAAGTATATAAATTCACACTCTGTTACAGCTAAGAGCGTCTATTCATACTTAAGAGGGTGTGGGCCGTTTATAATTTCTTCTGCTAGATAAAAGACGTTTTTTATGACCCAACTGCACCCTTACAAAGTGTAACTTTATGCCATGTTATGGAAGTTTCACACAATTTAAGATCTGATATTTCCATTACCTGTTTGCTTTCAGGAAACTGCGTTTTCAGTGCCAAAACAGCTTGGCCTTACAAGCAGAGAGCTTATTATTGTGCTGTAGGGTGCGAAGGGTATGTGCAGAGCTTGTTGGTTGCTGTAAAATGCTGATGAGAAAAGTCCTGGCTGTTTCTGCCCTGATGAACTACAATAAGAAATATTTGTTTTAAAAAAAAAATACAAAGGTGTTTAGCAGCAAAGCTTCCAAATAAAGAGCTAAGGAATACAAATTTTCTTAGTGACTTTTTTGTTTTCAGTTCCTTACTGTGTTGCCTACACCTTTGTTCTCCAAACCAGTCTTTAAGTCCCCTTATCTATTTGTACATATATGCATAAAAATGGGCTACTTGGTGCACAATGCTGATGCCTGTCAAAAATGTCCTGGCATTGACTGTAGAAACAGTTCTGCTAAATGGTCCAATTCAATGAAACAACTCACCAGGGTGAAATCTTTGTTTTGCACTGTGCCATGAGGTCTGGAGTTGTAAAACAAATTGATTGGGGCAGTGGATATCACACACTGGCCTTCGGAATGTTGTTGTTCCTCACATTAGTTGTTTTAAAAATTCTGCCAAGCAATCCCTGACTTAAAAAAAGTGAAAACCACCATCCTAATTATGTAATGACAATATGCATTTACCTTCTGGAGAAATACAACACCAACATTGTTCCTCACTACTTTTTTCTTCTTGTCTACAGGAACTGCTCTTAAAAGCTTTATTCCATATGCTCTGCATTATTTGAAGTTTCATTGGTCCACATACAGATGTGGGTACACAAACCCAGTGTGTACAGTCTTAACATGAAACTTCCATGAACTAGTGCAAAGTCTTACTTTTGTCACATCACTTTCAACAGAGACCATGTAGCACTAGCCTTAACAAGGGGCGTGGTTTTAAAGTCCCAGGTTCTATTCCCGTTAGTGCAACAACCAGACAAACAGCATCTTCACACACTGGCTTAGGAAATACAGCCCGAAACGGTAGACTTATTAACATTGATTGCTGTAGCAAATTGAATAGGGTTCAAGGAGTTGGGGATACTCCACATTACTATCTGGAAAAAAATGAACACTCTTCCTTGTAGTAGGTCTGTTGAACAGTCCCTTAAGCTATGTGACATTAAGTAGACAGCACTGGGGCACCTATAGCATCGTCCCAGGCCAGGCAAGCCTTGTACTTTGAGCAGTAGGGGTGATAAAAACTAAACAGAAATTCTCCCTCCCCCTCTGGGTCAGTACTCAGTGTCCATCAAGCATAGAATGCAACTCTGATTCCAGCAGACAGGCTCTCCCTCTGCATTCCCAAGGCAGGTCTTCAATGACACCCCTCTTGGTCCCTAAAAGGGTCTGTGGCTGAGCAGACATTGTCAGCAATGGCTAGAATCCTAAAAAGCAGGGTGGGCCTTCAGCAATACAGCCAGAAGGCAGGCAGCCCTTCCTGGCTGGGAACTTCTCCTCCTGGACAAGAAAACTATGCTCTGGGCTCCACACGTTTTATACACCCTCCAGCCCTTGTCTGGACACACCTCTCCAGGGATTGGCTGGGACTGCATAAATATTCAGGCTGCCTATCTGGCCCTTCCACCCACTATGTTCTAGAAAGCCCAAGAAAATGGGACAGCAGCCTGCAGAGCTCAAAGCAAACTCTAAGAATTACCAACACAGCTCTACTGGTTACAGGAGAGCAAAGCTAAACAGCCCGGCAGTAGGGTGCTACAAAAACAATTTTGTTTTAGTTTCCATAATGCATGGCTCCCGCTCCCACTGCTCTTACACAGTCTAGTGAGGAGGGAGAGAGAGAGCAGCGCCACTGCTCCCCTGTACATCACTGGACAGAGAGCGGGCTCAGTTAAGTATTTAAGGGGGGCTGGGGAGCAGCTGCACCTGAAAGGTGTTTTTTTTTTTTTTTTTTAACCTTAATGCATTATGGTAAAAAAAAAAAAAAAAAAAGCCTTTAGAACCATTTTAATGATGTCAGGGATTTTTTGTTCAACACTGTTATGAGACTTGATTCGCACTGATGGTTCTGAAACTAAAGGGTCCACTTATCACGATTAGTCTCCACTCCTGAATGCTGAATGCAAAGAATTTCTCAAACAATCATTCTCTTCTGTAATGCATTAGGTGAAACAGTGAAAAAAGTCTTTGTTCTCCCAATCATGATCTGCGTATATGGTTAAAAGGCAGTGGAAAATATTCATCCATGGTTGATGTAACTTTATTTATATGTCTAATAGATCACACAAAATATTCATAAAATCTGTTTATCATCATGATTTGTAGAATACATTGTCAGTGTCTTGTTGATAAAGACCATTCTTGTGATTCTCTACATTTCTAGAATTATAAACACTGTTGTGGAATTTGTATGGGACATTTGCCAATCTGGATAATATAATTCAGAACGATTGATCGCATGTTTTATTTTTTGCCAATGAAAGAAGGTAATGTTCAGCAATGTGCTCTTGATCTCCAGTCATTATGTTGATTAATGTTGATGCAGTAATATTTTTGACTGCTGTTTTGGACAAAATACATAAAAAAAAAAAAAAAGAAGAAGAAATAGAATTATAGATTACAACCAGAAATATATGTGTAAATATTTAGTCTTTAGGGAGAACATGTGTGTCTGTCTCCTTTTCTAGTCCTTCAGTTTTTAAAATGAACCTGTAGCCAGGCTATGGACATTTTAGTATTTAAATATGTTCACTTTGAAGGGGGGGGGGTGTCTATGTATTAAGATAAAAAGCCTTCTGTGTACCCCTTGGCCCCCCTAACACTTATCTGATGTCCACAAGTGTTTCAGCTGTCCAAAATTCTCCCTCCTGATTGGCTGAGACACAGCAGTGGCACCATTAACTGCTGCAGCTGTCAATCAAAGTCAGCTAGCCAATCAGGAGAGAGAGGGGGCGAGGCCGGGTTGCAGCTCCATGTCTGAATGGACACAGGGAGCTGTGACTGGGCTCGGGTGCCCCATAGCTGCTTGCTGTGGGGACAATAAACAGGAGGGGGGAGGGGGGGCAGGAGAGCAGAAGAGGGACTGTAGAAGAGAAGGAACTGGGCTGTAAATCCACTGCAACAAAGCAGGTAAGTATAACACGTTTGTTATTTTTAATAGGAAAAAAAGTTAAACTTTACAATCACTTTAAAGTAACGCAGTGCTGTATCGCAAAAAATGGCCTGGTCATGAAGGCGGGGGTGGGGGGGGGGTAGATCTTCCTGAGGTCAAGTGGTTAACATTTACATACAACCTAATTGCAGCACTGCTAATATAAAGATTTATACCAAAATGATACTACTTGTATTCTCAAAGATTTAATCAAAATATTTAAAGCGGAGTTCCGGGCACAAAAACGATATTTTTTTTTTGTGCCCGTTCGCTAGTTCAGCCTAACCTGAAAAGGAATTGGATAGTTAGATTTTTTTTTTTTTTAAAAACTCACCTTGTAATTGACGATCGTAAATACTCACCTCAGGGTACTTCCTCCCTCAGCGCCGCGGCTCCGCTGTCACTTCCTGCGCTGCGATGATTCCTGGGAGCTAAACGTCATCGCTCCCAGGAATCAATGCGACGGCACCGGCCCCGCTCGTCACTTCCGGGCAACGCCGCATTCCCCTGCTAAACAGCTTCTGGGCATGCCCAGAAGCTGTTTAGGAATGCGGCGCTGCACCGGAAGTGACGAGAGGGGCCGGTGCGGCGCATTCTGGGAGAAGAAGACGCGGAAGAAGACGCAGAAGAGGACCGCGCCGGCTTCAGCTGCCCACAAGAGAGATGGAAACGCTGTGGAAGAAATTTTATAAGTAAGTATTTCTTCTAAAAGGTAAGTGCGAACCGGGACAGATCAGAGGCTAGCCATTGTGGAATGTGCTAGCCCTGACTGTCCCGGGGGTATGTTCATTAAAAAATGACATCTGTGCCCGGAACTCCGCTTTAAGTACATATAATGCTTGAAATCAACCGGCATTCTGGAAATTCTATACTATGTGTATAATTTCCATATGAAACACCCCTATATGCATACAGGGAAATATTGAAACAAAACAAATAAAATCCAACTATAATCAAAGTCATCTTGTTACACTATTTTGTGCTCCACGATTACAGTACTTTGATTTTCATCAATTTGATTTCTGGTCCGATCATTTTTTACAATTATTTTCTGGAACCATGCATCACCATTTCTCCTCCACAATCTCCTATTTTATAATGACTTTTGATCTTTATTTCCAAGTTAATAAATATTTCCTGTATGAAGCTCTTTATATTCCTTACAACAGTTGCTTAGAAAAAAATTAAAACAATTATAGTGCTTTTCACTAAAATATTGTCACTTTAATCAAAAACAGTTAAAATATCACTCACAATGTTTTGTGCACTACAGGTAAAAACATATACACTTTCCGCTTAAGATGTATGGCTCAGCAGCTGTGCTCTGGACTAAAGCTCTCTTACTAATTGGTTTGAACATGACAATGTCACAAGCTCCACCCTGATGCCTTGCATCACACCAATGCGACTTCCTCAGAGGGTACAAAGAGCCATGACATCCTCCTGGCTTTTACAGTGCTGCTTTGTTGTTATGTTGCCATAGAGAACACTTGATACATCGCACCAAATAGTTTACTAGAATCGTTTGTATATACTTTTGCCCTTCTGTGTATTGTTATTGCAATGGGGTGGAGCAGCGACCCTAGCCGTAACCCAGGAGATGTCATAACTCGTGAAATCAAAATATTGTTTATTATTATTGATTATTATTATTGATTAATTAAAACATATAAATTAAAACCCTATAGACAAAAGGGTAAACCTTTTTCTCTCCACTACCTATTTGACAAAATTATTTGTATAACAGGCAGGATATGATAAAATCCATCCTTAAAATTCCAATATCCATACACATATTTCCCCAAAATAAACTGTAGCAAGTATATTATAATAAAATAACTATATATACATGATACACTAACAAATCTTCGTGCCGCCCCCCCCCCCCCCAATGTATGCCCAATAAATTACACAAATAAAAATAATTTATAAAGCAGTTTAAATCAAATTCCATATTTAACCCTTTTGAAGTCAGTGTTTTTAATTCACAAAGTTAATGTTATTATTACCTCTCCAGTGCTTGTTTTATTTTTCAATACCCCAAAATAACATGCCTGGTGCATTTTTTGATAAATTGTGTTTCTTGAACCCTACAGAGACAACCTAAACTTGTTCTTTTGGCCATTGTTTTGTTACGGTCATTATATTGCAATCTGCATGGGCATTGTATGCCATACACTAACTCTTTTGTAATTCATATAATATGATCTTTAATATTCTATTATTTTCCCTTTACTCAAGACACAAATTTTTTCCTTCTTTTGATATTTTTCTTCACTTTACTGCAGGCATTGCATTTACTGCATGCAAAGAAACTTTTACCAATAAGATTGATATATCACTTTTTCTCGGGGGTCCAAGTTAGTAAATTAATTTTGTGTTTTTTTGCTAATGTCCCCTCAAATGTTTATCAGCTTTCAATATCTGCCAATGTTTATCCTTTCCACTTATTGATAGTGTTTGTTATAATCTAAGACAAAAGCTATTGTGTATTCATCCTTCTTAGTATTATTATTTCAGGTACTTTATATAGCGCTGTCAATTTACGCAGCGCTTTACATATACATTACACATTTACATCAGTCCCTGCCCTCAAGGAGCTTCAATCTAAGGTCCCTAACTCACATTCATACCTACATAGTAGGGCCAATTTTATACAGGATCCAATTAACCTACCAACATGTCTTTGGAGTGTGGGAGGAAACCGGAGGAGGAAACCCACACAGGCACAGGGAGAACATGCAAACTCCAGGCAGGTAGTGTGCTGGTTGGGATTCGAACCAGCGACCCTCTATGGGGTTGATTTACTAAAATTGGAGAGTGCAAAATCTGGTGCAACTGTTAATGGTAGCCAATCCATTTCTAACCGTAACTTGTTCAATTAAGTTTTCACAAGAAAAAACCTGGATTGGTTTTTATGCAAAGCTTCACCAGATTTTGCACTCTCCAGTTTTAGTAAATCAACCTCTACGTATGGCAGCTTTAGTAGTGCACATGTTTTCCTAACCCTATTTCATTCCTTCTACACATTTTATTTGGTTGATCATTAGCACCTATTTGAAGTATGTTCTGTACCAATGGGTAACTATTTACATGTAAAAGTAAAGGTGACGTAGAAAGATAAATTTAATGTACTGACTGTAATCTGTTTTAGTATTCTAGGAAGCAGGTTGAGTACGATTGCGTAGACATTTCTTAATGCCAACTCCACAAAGCTTTATGTGGTTGTATTGTAACCTTCACTTACCCCTCTGCTCTCTACTTTCCAGTGTGTGGTACAGTTATAATGCTAAAATTTCCATCACATAGCAGCTAGTAAAATTCCATACTACTACAAACATTTTAAATCTCTACAGTTGAGCTCCTTTTAAAAGATCAACACTAGTTCCTTTGTGTTTTTAATGCTAAAATTGTTCCACAGAAGATGATAAAGATAAGTACCTTTTAATGATCTTTATTAGAACTGCAGCCTTAGTTCAGTACAAAAAGCTATTTAATGACTTAGCAGTACTATGTGGAGTCTGGCAAGTAGTAATATTATTAAAGAGCTTAAATACAGCATGACCATTTACACACTAACATTTTTGCATCTTTAATTGTAGAAAAGCTTTGTCTATTGAAACCTATTTCATTTAAATGTATAACCTTTAAATCTATTTAGCTTAACATGTAAAATTGCCTTGACATAAATAGTCCTACAATTTAATGTTTTCAGGAATAATCTGATAGATCTATTTGTACAACCTAGTTCTACATGTGCACAGGTCAGACATATTTGCTCATTACATATACAGGCTCAGCTTCCTGTTTTGCAGTGCTATACAATGGTTGTGTCGTAATGCTCCTTCCCACAATGCTAGTCTTGATAACAATGCACCATGTGGCTAATATGTCTGGATGCTTGTGAGTGCAAATGTTTAATAGTTCTGTGAGTACCCAACTAGGGTGACCTTCAGTGTTACAAAGAGGCCAAAATGAGCAGTAATAATTTTCACTGCTCCTCTTTATGTGCTGCATTAGAGGGTTGATGAGCTTTTTAAAAGGTAAAGGGGAACGAGGTAAAGGTAGCAAGGGGATGAAACTGTTGTTGGACAGGGAGGAATTGGAAGGATAGAAACTCTGGCTGGACGTGGAGGGAGAGGTGGGCAGTAGGGTGGCAACTTTGACTAAAAGGGGAGAGAAAGAAATGTGAGGGCAGGTATCCGTGGCCTAATCTCAGTGATTATTAGGAAAAGCTTTAACAAAATAGCACATCCTAACACAGTTAGTGTTTTTTTTTTTTTTTTACCCTATTAAAAAAAGGTTCCTCCCTGGGGCAGACGTGAGAGCAGTAAACCAAGGCTTGTTTAATCCCACTGAAAGAAGAGGGGAGGCAAAAGAGTATACCCTCTGGGCACCTGACACCATGCTGCTTACATGCTGAAAGTGATGAGAGGCACCATATTGGAATGGATTTGGAATAATACTACCTCGAATTGGACCCTGAAAGTGAAGAGTGAACTGCTTTCTGGGTGCTTGGGGGACATATTATAAGTATATATACTCTTTTGTCTTTCCTCTCCTTTCAGCGTTATTGAGCTAGCCTTGGTTTACTGACTCTGATTTTGTTTTGTCACCTGCACTGGCCTGCTCCCACGTTTGCCCCAGGGATGGGATCTTGCCTAAGTTCTGCTTTCTGTTTCTGTATAGTTTCCTGCCATTCAATCGATCACCTATTAAACTAAGCCTCCATTTCTGAGTCCTGAAGAAGCGGCCCACCCCATAAAACATGTAGAGGATCATAATATGGTTTGAGTTTATGTTCCCTTGTAGTCTACCTCATTCCAGGATTGGGGTATTAGATCTATACCTGTATAGTTGCCAAAGGTAACGCTCTCCATGGTTGTAGAGGCTGATCTAAATAATGTATTTGTGATTTTAACTGGATTTGTGTAATAACATTTGTATAATTTAATAATTGCTGTAAGTGTCTATGGAGTACCAACAAAGCCCATGTATGTTTTTTCTTCAATCAGATCTCTAGTGATAGGATGAAATAGCACCTGTCCTTTTGGTTTTTTGATTTGGCACTAGCACTAGATTTGAATTTTATATGCTGTAACATGGGGGGACTCTGGGATTACCAGCCAGTCAAACTTGTAAAAGCAAAACTGCCTTTATTTTCAAATACCAGGCAAAACTACCGTAAATAGCTTATAAGCAACATAAAATAGTCCATAGTTTCTGGTTTTCGAAAACAAAACTATGGTTCGCCGCCTGTAACACCCATCCCTTACAAGGGTTCTAAAGTCCCTAACAGGATCCCCGCTGGTTCCAGGGGCCTGTAAAGGTTGCAAAAGCCTATCGGGGTCCCAGCTGATTAACAGCCTGCAGTCCTCTCACAACTAGTGCTTCTCCACACTCCATCTCATACACATCTGCTGACTCCTTCTTGTTCCTTTTCAGGCCTCTCCTGCAGGTGGGTTAACCCCTTTACAACCAAAGTCCATGTAATGCAGGTTGGAGGCACTTACCAAAAGTCTCTCTGAGCCTTTGGAATATGGAATCTCATTTAAGGGACTTATTCATCTTGGGAAAGCTTTAAGTCAGGGTACTCCTTTTTAACTGGAATCTCTCACCCTGCATGGGTGGGAACCTCCAAAACTATTCAAATTGCCCCACTTGAAGTACCACAACCCAAATAATGGGGAAACATACCTGCCTTCCATGCCTGATGTCCTGTACAAAGCTTAGATTGAAAATTATGTTAAAAGATATAACTGTGTAATAATGCCCAATGGTTTTGTTGTGCAAAACCATTGTGTTGGGTTTCTCTTTCTCTCTTGTTTTTGAGTAGTTAAAAAAGAAATCTATAGCTTATTACTCATCCTTACACAGACTGTAAAATAAATTGCATTTCAATATTGATCACATTAGACAAATGTTAGCCTGATATAGGTAATGATTAACAGGATATAACATTAGGTATATAATGCAAACCGTCTGTGTTTTTAAAATAAGCGACACCAATATCCAGCCAAGGTGTTGTGTGTTGCCTAGGAGTTGCCAGTAAAAGTCTGCTTCTTTATAGTTCATAGATGAAACACATTAAGACCAATGACTGAGGTGAAAGTTTCACTTTGTGTTTTGTCTGTAAAGAAAATACCACCGTGCAGCATCAATCTATATTAATCCTTTTCCTGACTTTTATAGGTTTGAGTTGGACTCTCCTAATATTTTGTTTGGTAAAACACCCCAGTCTACCTTCCCCATCATCCATGCATGCAGTGATTTCAAATTTCTCTTTTTTTATTGTCATTTCAACTAAAAGTGTAACACAAGACAGCTTTCTGGCATAATGACTATGCTGTAACAACCTCAAAAACCTTTTGGCCCTGTGCTGTATCACACAGATTTTTTTTCCTGACATTCCTCCGGATTTACTGCATGGTTTACGACTTATCAGTGAAACTGAAGTATGTAACATAAGGTGTTTGGTCTGCATTTCATCGTGTAATCCAAGGTAGAAACAAAATAGATTTTGTTTTTCATTTAGCTGATGGCTTGATTGACTGCCCGGAGATAATTCCTCTTTTGGAAGCCTGGCTGTGTATATCAGTATTATTCTTTGCAGGTTTCTTGTACCCTGAAGGTTTAATGCCATGCTTCAATAAGTTATTTATTTTAACAGTTGTCTGTCATAGTTACACACTTTTTACTTTAAACAAAATAATTGTGTTGTGCTATCAAGGTGCTAATTCATTAATAATACAACCCATTAACATAGGGATATTGCAAAAAAATCATCAATGTGTGTGAAAATCAATTCATCAAAAAGTATCTAAAGATGATAATTCAATAAAGTGCATGGTGCAAAATTGGTCCAAATAAAAAGTGAACAGTGCAAGAAAATTCTTGAAGTAAATGTGTATATCATCCTAATCTTCCTTTGTAACCATATGCCACTCCAGATCCAGGTGTGCACCAAACTCACAAACCGCTTGCCGAAAGGTAAGACCTCAGATATGGAGGCCTGGCTGCGCGTTTTAGGAGAGATCCCTACTGGGATGGATGGACTGACGAAATGCCAAAAAGACACACATGCTGTTGTTTTGGAGAACCCAGTAGAGGGTTTTTTGCCACTAGTTTAGTTAGTGGCTCACATAAATAGATATTTAGTTTATTTTATGATATGGACTTGCTGTACAAAACCCTCCTGCATTGAACTGTTTGTTTTTTTGCCTTGCTAACTAAACATGCAAGGCAAACCTGCTTGGACTGTTCCTGGGTGTCCCTGTGTTGTTCATGGTTACCCCTGTCACTATGTGTGTAAATATGAAATACATTTTGGAACCCAAAAGTCTCTTTGCATTGTGCTGGCATGCAGTATTTTGTGCGTTATTTGCATTGTGTTGCATTGTGTTAAGGAAACTTGTTCATTTGGAGTGGACTGCCAACACATATAATTGGAGAAAAAGGTGTACCAGATTCTTTTTACACAATTGTTCATGTGCATTGTGGTGTGCTACTTCATGGATACGTTGCCTGCAACCACAGCTGTACGTCAGGGTAATGCTCTTTATTAAGGTACCACAAAACTGATGAAGTCAATCAATGGAATGTGTTGTAATGCAATGTTTTTGTTTTGTTTTGTTTTGTTTTATTTGTAATGGTTTAATACTAAATAAAATGGAGTTAGGCTGTGCTGGTTTTATTTTTGCTTTGAAATCCATGATTGTGTATTTAGTTTGTGCCTAATACACTGGAGGTGGCTTTCCTGAGGGACATGAGAAGTAGGCAGAAAGTGCAAGGTGAACTGAAATGATCCGCTTGCTGTCTTTATACTGTATATATGGCAGCAAGGTGGCTCTGCTGTGCAGGATCGCTATCTAGTATGTGATCCTGCACTTCCGGGTCTGGGGCCCACTCCGCCAGTGGCCCTTTCCTGCTGTGATTAGACAAAGCAGGTACAGCAGATCAGATGTCCACCGGCACCCGCTCATGCTTTGGTACACAGGCAGAATGGCGGTCTGCCTATGTAAAGAAGGCAGATCACTGTTCTGTCAGTACAGAACAGAAGGCATGCATCCTGTGTCTCTGCTAAGCAGGGGCACAAATCCATTCCTTCCCCTAGTTCAAGCACCTCCCCCACTGTAGTAAAGCACTGGTCAGGCATACATTAACCCTTTGAATGCCCCTGATGTTAACCCCTTCCCATCCAGTGTCATTAGTACAGTGACAGTGCATATTTTGTAGCACTGATCACTGTATTAGTGTCACTGATCCCCAAAAAGTGTCAAAAGTGTCAGTTAGTGTCACGACTGTCAGCTGCAATATCGCAGTCCGGCTAGAAGTCGCTGATTGCTTGCAATTACTAGTAAAAAAGAAAATAAATAAAAATATTCCATAGTATGTAGATCTATAACTTTTGCACAATCCAATTATTATAGGCATATTGGGATTTTTTTTACCAAATGTATATATACTGTGACAGTGCAGTCAGCTGTGAGGGTGTATGTCACCCAGGATTGTCAACCAGACGGGTTGAAAGGCTCCAGGAGGATTCTTTTATTTGCAGGAAACTGGCTTTTAAGTTTCCTTGCGGTTTTGTAAGTCCAGTTGGGGACCTGGAGCTTTCGCAGCGATCTGGGTGGGAAGAAATCTCCAATCCTGGGACCAGGTCTTAGGAATAGCCAGCACACTGATTGTGCAGGTGGATCTGGGTCTTTTAGTAGAGACAGGACCAGGGTTCTGGGCTCCACCCTCCCAAGGAGTCCTGGCAAGCAAGGGAGAAGTGTGCATGTCTGCACGGTGCAGTCTGACAGAGCAGACGGAGGGCCAAAACCTGTGGGCCTGAGCAGCAAGGAAGCTGTAAAAGGAGAGTGTCAGGAAGGGTACAGAGTGTGTACCATACAGGGACACTGTTACCGGGTCAAGAGGACAGAGGTCAAAGCCTGAGGAGCAGTGCTGACCAGAGAGCCAGGTGGCTTGGTATTATTCACTTATTATTTCTTTACTGCTGTGTAAAGTTAAAACCCCTGCGTGGGAAATTCTGGATGGACTATTTTCCTTTTTCTTTAATAAAAGTGGGCCAACAAGCCCTTGAAAGGCACAACTGGAGTGGACTCAGCTCACTGGTAAGCTCTACATTTAAGCTAAAATAACCCCCAAATGTTACAATACATATATATATAAAAATATGTAGCAGAATACATTTTGGCCCAAATTTAAGAAACATTTAATTGGACACTTTTTATAGCAGAAAATAAAAATATTTTTATTTTATAAAATTTATTTTATAAAATATATTTATAATATAGTTTGTTTTGTTTATAGCACACCAAAAAAAAAAAACACAGAGGTGATAAAATACCACTAAAAGAAAGCTATATTTGTGGGGAAAAAAGGAAATAAATTTTGTTTAGGTACAGCGTGACAGGACTGTGCAATTGTCAGTTAAAACTGGCATAGCACATGGTAAAATGCATGTTACTGCAAGGTATAGATCAGAAGAGTGGCTTTACGTTTGACATCCCAAATTACAGACAGTAGTTTACTGTTAGCCTTGTCTATCTCCAGGTGTTGTTTTTTTTTTTTTTTTTTTTTTTTTGCATAGATCAAGAGGAAACTTGGATAAATGTATGAACGGTTGTTCCTAGCAACAAGTCGAAACGTTGATTGCATTTGTTCGCTGTGTATTTCGTAATACTGCTTGTTGTGCACCAGCTATGTCATTGTAGAAAATGTAGGGTTTCCTTGTCATGGCACCCAGTATTTTAAATCTGAAAATCCTTTACAATAGTCTTTGGCAAGTTTGGTGCTTCTCAGCGGTTTTAGTAAATTCGATATTTTTATCATACAATACAGGGCACATGAATCGATTCAGAGACCATAGGCTATATGCTGCTACTTTTAGGTGACTTAACACTGGCAAAAGCTTTGCTGGGTCCCCACCTAGCGCACCCATTTAACCCTGCCCATTCTTTGAGGATCCAGTTCTTAGGTGATTAACGCCTTCTCCTCTTGGAGAAGAATTTCCTCCTGTTTTTCCATTATATTTACTTTACCTCCTTTGACTGACACTTCTTTAAAGATCTGAGCGACTACTATCTTCATGGCTTACTGACAGTTTCTGGATTAGTGACCCTTGAGTACATATTGTGCACAGCGGGACCAGGCTGTTTGCTTGAAGCACTGAATCCTGCATTTGGCACTCACCTTGGCATGTGGTTTAAGTGTAGTTAACCAAAGGGTGCTATACAGGTTCTGGGCCATTGTCTATTCCTATGGCACCTGAAGACCCCTTGTGGGTATATGCCCACTGTGATGAGCAAAGCTTGGACCGTGCAAAGCTGAGCCCTCCATTTCTGTCCTAATTAATTTCCCCTTTTTATGGGTTCCTCATAAAAGCAAGTCCTCCTTCTTTCTTTTAACACCGTCAGTTGTAGTTTTGCATTGGCCTTCCTTCTTCTTCCACTTGTGAACTGGTAGCCTGGAAGTCATCTCTCTCATTGCTTCCCTGGTGCTTTCTGTACCACCCGTATAGGAATTCCCTCCAGAGCCGATATTTCTGTTAAGGTCAGGTTCTTAGGTTCTTGCCCCTGGCATCTATCTATTTCCCTTCTGCAGAGTCACCACCTACATTTCTGTTCACAGGTGACTGTTTGAGTCACCACTGTCACTTGCTCTGGCTGTAGAGTGCTTCTACTGTTAACAGTTTGTTTATTTCAGTTTGCCCTTCTTGGTTTGTCCTGTGGGCCTGTTGCATTGATTATTGCTTTAGGATGTCCCATGGTCAATGGGTCGATTTCTGTGTCCTCTAGTGTACAATAAAGGCAATTGGATTTTTGCCATATCTGTAAATTCAGTATCTTGGTGTACAGTACAAGACACAGGTCCCTCACTTATCTTCATTGTGATTTCTTTATTGCTTTCTAAAAAAAAACTGAAGCATCATGCAGTAGGCAGGTTTATATGGCTAAAATATGGGGTAGGCCCAGCTAAGATTTCACCAGTTTTGAATTACCTGAAGGCAGCGGCATATAACCCATGGTCTGTGAATTGATTCCTGTGTTCTGTACTGTACTCCAACATATGGAATTTAGAAGTGTGTTAAAATTCCTATTATATCTATTTTAGGTCCTCAGGGAATGTAAAGGAGGTCCATGACCTCCAGTGACCTATTCCCACCTATAATTTTATTGACCATTACAATTTGCAAAGTGTACTGCATGTATTGTTTTTCGGAATTTGATTATGCTTCCTCTCCAATAGTGCAACAACAACATACCTGTAATTTGTTAAATGTTATTTAAAGGGAAAAACAATATACTATGAATTTGAGTTTTGCTATATCGCATATGCTTCTGTCTGACATCCATTACCCTAACAGTGCATGTTGTCAGCTCTTGTTACAGAATGACGGGTGAAAACATTATAATAGTTCCCTTTTATTTTTGCCCAACTCAGTGCTTTTGCACTCTGTCAAGAGGTAACAGACACCTATGATATCAAGTGTATGGGTTAGGGGTGGCTTGGCACGTGATTGGCCAAGCCTTGTTCAAACTTTTAAATGAAGCCCATAGCAGATATACAGGTAGCTGTTGACTTTTACTACAGTGGGTTACACAATGGTATTTCTGCCTAAAGGTGTAGAAAACGCACGCTATGATTGGTTTTCTCAGAATGAAGTCAGAAAAGACTAATATTAAACATTAATGTTGTTGGAATATAAATTCTATTATTTTTAAGCTTTGCTGATTTATTTTTTATGTTTAGTTGGCTAAGCCACTGAACAACATTTTCTATTTAGCATATTTTTAGAACTTTAGTTTTATTCATTGCATTATTTCTATTAATGTTGATGAAATTACAACATCAAACGTCTTTCTGTTTCCTCCGGGAATAAATTCTTTCTGTTACTACTGTACTGTACTGTCCCATATTTTCACGCCTGTGCTGATTGTAATATACACCTTTGGGACATACTTTACGAAATGTTGGTGAGAAAAAGACTTTTCCAAAGAATAAAAAGGCAAAAAGGAAACTTCAAAAGGTTTCACATACTTTCTACAATTTCAGCTATATTTGTGTTTCAACTTGGCTAGTGCTTTTGCCTTGGATTTTGCCAAGACAAATTCCAGCAGGTGTTTTTTGAGATTATTGCAAAGCCACACTGATGTTTTTTTTCTACTAGTCTCCACCAATTAACTTATGTTGAGAAATGCTTTGTTTTCTTGTTCAGCGTCCCAAAATGTGGTAGAAACAATGAAATACCTGCCTACCTATTAAATAAAGGTGGTATGTTCCAGGCATATTTAATAATAAAGATGTCCAGTATAACTTTGCTACATAATGATATATGCCTACTGGCAGCTACATTCTGGCTCTACTTTTCACATAGAGCCCGGCTGCTTCTTGCATTTTTCATCTGCAGTTATTATAGCAGTAATAATGTTGGAGGTCTACTGCATTGTATTTTTTGGCAGCAGCAGGGTTCCCCTATTGGGAATCACTCCTTCGGTTTTGGCATTCTAGTTTATCCTGTAGGGAATCTGATTATTGCTTTGTGATGTGGTACCACTGTTATTATCGCTTCATTTAAACTTTAAATTTTGTAATTTGATGTGTATAAATCTCTGTCAGAGCAGAGGGTCCTGGCTTTAGTTTTAAATTAGGGAAAACCGTGCAATGAGTGTCTAGAGCAGCTAATCTCTGGAATGAAGTAGAGAGTTTACATTGGATTACTGCTAATTTGCTGGTCTTTCATGTTATCAGTCAGGCTACTTAGTTTTGTATAAACACCCACTAACAAGATGTAATGAAGAAAGGCTTGTGTTAAGAGTAATCGGCTAGTAATTCTTTTGCCAGAGATAAGCCGCTGTGATGTGAGGTGCCTGTGATTCTAGTATGACATGAACTTCATGTTAAAGGACTTGGCTTGATGACAATGTTATACATCAAGTATAAATTAGTGTTTCATAATACAATCAGTTTTTACCTTGTAATACTGGATTTTAAGATCTGTTACATTCCGTAATGGGAAAAGTTGTCAAAGTTTTCTAAACTGTGGCTGTGCATGCTGTGTATTATGCCCCATGGGGAATTCCTTTGCATCTTTGCACTTAGGTCACCATTGTTCAAAGCACGGCGGCTTAGTGGTATCTGTGCTTGCCTACAGCTCCTATACTTTATTCTTATCCAGGAGGAAGTTTGTATGCTCTCTCTATGTTTACCTGTGTAGCAATAACCTCCAGAGGGGCCACTGGAAATATACAGGTCTCCCTACCTTTTCAGAGGATGCCCACCTTGTGTGCAATTCCCATAGCACACCAACAAATTCAGGCTGAGTCTAGGGGTGTCTTTTGAATATTTATTGCAGATCTTGAAAAAATTCAAGGGAGGAGGGTTGAGGGTTGCAGGATACACAAGGCACAGCATGTTGGAGGACAGCTTTCCTGAAAAATCCTTCTTCCAGCAGTATTAGGCCCTATAGTAGTAGCCATAAAATGATGAAAGAGGGAACAGACAGTCTAATCTGATACCTCATGCAAGAACGCATAGTCCTTATGCAGCTATCTCTGGCGTCTCCTCCTCAGTGACCAGCTCTGCACCTGGAGCTTAAGGCGAAAGGCACCCATCTCTGTAGTTGAGCTTCCACAGGGAAGTTCCTTCAGCAACTTTCCTTAAGTCCACCTTCCTCTGGGCCCTCAGCCATAACACTTGCTAAAGCCCAGCAACAGTAACATCTCTGGAACACACACGTGTTCCCTCCCAGGGGGAAAGGCCCCAGGGGAATAGAATTCTGATCAGATCCTCCCAAATATTTATCTTCACCCCAGCCACACCTTCTGGGTCAGCCCCCCAGGGATTGGCTAGGGTTGGATAACTATTCTTAATCTAGTGACTGATCCTCCCACAACTTCCACACTATTTCTGACATATTCTTCCAGAACAGGCAGAAGCAATTGGCAACCAAGTTTAGGGAAAAACCTGATAAGACCTAAAAAGTAAATTGCAGCTCAGCTGGTTACAGCAAAGCCATATATTAAATTAAGCCAGCCCAGGGCTGGGACACTACACATGGGATTTCTTTGGGTGCTTTGGTTCCCTCCCACAATTCAAAAACAAACGTTTTGCCTAACACCAACTATTAGCCCAAGTGTATGTGCACCTGATTTTGACTGTAGTAGAGAACATAATACTAAAATGGGATGTAAATGGTTCTGTGCTCTTAATAAAGAGTGATATAATAATAAGTAAAAAGCATGAATAATTGTTGCAATCATTGCATAAAAATACAACCCATTTCTTCCAGTAACATAGGCATGTGGACTGTGCTGGTGTTAAGGTATCACCATGGACACCAGGGTATCCATACAAAAGGACAACATTTTAGCACGTTGCTAATTTTTCTAACAGAACTTCGCAATTAACTTAAACATATTTGGCATTATGGACAATGAAACTGGTTTGATGTACTGTATGGATCAATTGTTCACCTTCCACTTACTTCCCTATTAGGTTGCTTTGGATTAAACCGCTTGACTTGCTGAGTAACTTGAAATTAACACAAGGCTATGCATGCTCCACTTGTCCTTACATGACAGTACTCTGGCATGACAATTTGATTTTCAGGCACAGGATGTAACATTGCTGCATTGCACTTGTTCAGTCATGTACAAACTAGATATTTTTGACGTGAACCGGCAGCAGATTGTAACTGAGGGGTGCATGGTGAAGGTAAGTACAAGCTATATAAACCTGTGGCTTTGCCCAGCAATGACTGTTGACTTTCTTTGAATGGGATGAGAAATTCTTAATTTTCCTGATTGGAAATGTCAGTGGTTTGCTATGCGCTGGATGGAAAAACAATCGTAGAAAGTTTGATTGTTCTGTTGAAAATCAGTTATTGCATTGCTTGCTCCAGTTACCTTGAGCAGGTGTATCAGGAGTAGAAGCAGGGATTTTGCAGCTGTGCTGCTGGCATTGTATCAAGAATGTATGTATTAGTACCCCTCAAGGAAGAACCCCAGTCAGGATAAAAAATACATAATACTGTACCAGGTTTTGCAGGCTTGGTATTTTTTTGCAATAAACACTCTAAAAATGCATGTAAAATGTTAGGGCACTCCAACAGTTGCATTGATTTGCATTGATTTGCAGTTGGAAGAATACGTCATTGTTGACTCTTGGATCCAAATACACCATCTAAATTACTTGTGTTTTCACAGTTGAAACTGTGCAGAATTGATAGATAGCTGAAGTAAAACAATACTTTTATTTTAAATGACAAAAAAACAAAAACACAACATGCAGATGTGCAAATAGCTACCATTTTTTTTTACAGTCATTTTTGCAGTGCTGTCTTTTAATGACAAAAATGAAAACATGCTACTATATTGATAACTGTGCAGTGGTACATTGACACTTTTTCTGTTGTTTGCTTTTTGACAGCATTTTGAACTATATTTAGGGGCCACGGTTGCAATACTTTAACATGTGCATTAACATGCATTGGGTTAGGACAGCCCAATAATTAGAGTAGACTGCATAACACACCAAAAAAAGGAGTATTCATCGTTTCTGGTAGTGCACTGCTATGCACATTATTGCCTATCGGCAAGGTGTGTTGGGATGCCATTCAAAGTGAATATCATGGAATAGCACCAGCATATGATGAATATTAAGGTATTGCACTTGTTAATGTGTGATACCATAAAGGAAATGGTGTGAATGGGCCCTCAAAGATCTAAAAGATGCATCAATGGCTCAAAAGATTCTGTCCTAAATACAGTTTTCTTTAGGGTTTTTTGCCTTGGCATACACATGTCAAAATAAAAAAAAAAAAAAGAAAAACAACAAACTTATTACATCTCATTTTCCCTTCTATTGATAGAATGTCTCTTTCTTCCTGTTTGAGCTGACAACACAACTTCAATTATCCAATCACGTGAAAAGCAAATTTCTGTTACAATTTTAATATCCAATCGTGTGCAGGTGAAATAGGCAGAAAGTTGCCTTTTATACAGTTGGATTAATGAAGGGGATGTTCATGCAATTATTTGTGTGAAACCTTCTCATCTCCTTTCGTAAATCAGCCTCAGAGTCTGTTAAGCTCTAAAACCCTAAGAATATGGTGTCAGCCCTGCCTTCTTTATTTTTGATGGATTAGAAAAAAAACACAGCCCTCTCCTCATTCCCCCCTCCCCTCTTTCTTGTCTCCATATCCTCTCCTTGTTTGGAGGGAGTTATTAGCTCACACGATGTCATGTAAAATCAACGGGTGTTTTTTTGCACATATTCAACAGACGTAACAAAACACTTTTAGCAGTGTACTTAGTAGACCAAGAGGGAGCAAATTGGAGAAGTTCATTGTTAGGGTTCTCTTACACTTTTACAGTACATTTCTGCTAATGTATTGAATTCTGTCAAGACTGAGCCTGCTGTTCTCATGTAAATCAAAGAAACGTATCTAAAACAGCTGAAACACTGTGACACATTAGATACAATAAGAAATAGATATTAGGATAGCCCCATGAGCCCAAGTTCATGTTAATGAACTTAGACTTGTCATAGCAATGTAAACTACACCTGGGAACAGCAGTGTAACTTATTCAACTGGAAAATGTATTTTGAAGGTTCAGTGTAACCACTGTTTCACCGAGTGCCTGTAAGATGTACCTCAGCAGCAGGTGACATTAGATTTCTTAGGAATACCCGTGGCCAAACTGAAAAGTAATCCTTACAGCTTTTGAAAATTTGCCATGTTGGGACTTCTTATGAACAAGTATTTATTACTATGTATTTTAATATCTATGTAAAGTAAGGGCAGTATTGGGACTTTGAATGAGGCACAAGCCTGGTAAGGCTCTGCATCCCCATCCTTGTGATGATAATTAAAGAAAAAAGATTGGGACTTTAAATGTGTGTGAGAAAAACCGGCCCTAAGTAAGCCATACTCACCGACCAGTCTTCTAATAAACCGAATCAATCTGTCTAACAATGTACGTTAAAAACAGGGGGTTAGTTAACACAAATTTGCAAACGCACGTGTAAGCTGCAAGGCCACTTCATGGCACCCTGTATTACTTGCAGTCCTAACACTACTAATTTATGAGTGTCACCACAGTGCGAGCACATGCTAGCTAATGGATAGATGAGGGACAGGTGGGCCTGGAGGTAGCCCAGGCCCCCCCCCCAACCTGCCCCCATCTATGACTGCCCTTCAATGTATATTACAAAATCACAAGTAAATATCTAATGGTTATGTGATATTTTAATATCTAATTCGTTAAAACAGTTAGATTTCGAAATGACAACTCTACGAGACTTCCCCGAGATACAATAACCAGGTACTATTTTCTTAACTGAAATGAACAAAAAAACATAAATTATTGCATTTATATGTGTTTATACAATTCCTAGACATGACACTTGCCAGTAAATTGTAATGTTTCATTTTTAACTATGATTTTGTTTTACGTAGTTACATATTTACTGTACTGTTAGTCGGGTTGAAGAAAGACACAAGTACATCAAGTTCATCCAATAGAAAAAAATAAATAAAAAGAACCCTGTATCCTTAGTTGATCCAGAGGAAGGCAAATAAAACCTAAAACGCATGGTTCAGTTTGCTCCAGTGGGGGAAAAAAATTCCTTCCTCAATCCTTGAAGGCAGTGGATATTCCCTGGAATAACAGTCTTTGGTGTTATTACGTAAAAATTCACCCTGTTGTACTGTTTCTTTCCAACTTTGGCCATACCCCAGTCATAAACTTGCATTATAACAAGTACACCGTGGCCTATCTAGTTGCTGGTTGCCACCAGTGAGGCCATATTAAGGACTGTATATCAGGGGGGAATAATCAAGCCAACATACCTTGGGTTTGCCCCAGAGTCTCCTCTCACATTTACCTGTCTGTCATATTTCACAAGGTAGCCTAGGTTTACTTTTTTTTTTCAAAAAAGTTTTTTGAAGACCATTAAATACAAATTCAAGAAAATTAGAATGTGAAAATTACAACGTTTGACAGTTGGAATGGCATTTGATATAGCAAAATTACAATACCATATAACATCGAGTGGCGGATAGCCACTAAAACAGAACAGTAACGAGTAGCATCGGAGTAGAATATTAATTATCAAAAGCGCACGATCAATATGAAGAATAAAGCTTGTAGTAAGGCAATGACGGGGTTACTTAATTTTGCATAGTACCCTCAAAGGGTTTACCGTTAATAAATTGCATGCTAATACGAATATTGAAGAAGATCAAGTCCTGTAAAGGGGGGCCCCTGTTACCAGCACAGGGGCAAAAAAAAAAAAAAGGAAAAGGGGGAGAGCGTTATAGGGGATGATATGGGGGTGGGATGCAGTAAGAATAGAATAGTAATATAATAGTAAGAAAGCTCATAAGGGGTAATGGTGCAGTGAAGGTATTCAAGTCAGCAAATTACCATGTAGCATCATATAGAGCCATAATTGTGAAAATCAAAGGCTGTGTACATAACATTTTCAGTTCAATTCCTGAGCTGCTTAAATTTGGGTGAGGCGCGGAAAGTAATCCAATCCCTCCAGATCTCTGCAAATCTATTAGGATTGTCATGTGCAGTAGCAATCAATTCTTCCATTTCTGAAATCCTATTAACCTGATTGAACCATGCGGAGAGAGATGAGATGTTTGGGGTTCCCCCAAGTATGTCTGGGTATACATAGTTTGGCAGCATTAATCATAATCGTCGAAAGTGACTTGAAATATTTGGTTGGGGGATCAGAGTAGTGATGAAGAAAGAATTGCGCTGGTTGAAGTTGTATATCATGTGATGTTAGTTTATAAATATAAAGTTTGACCGTGTTCCAAAATACATTTGTAGAAGGGCAGGACCACCAAATATGGATCATGTCTGCAGAGGACTGATTACACCACCAGCACTGGTGAGTGATGTCCTTATTGTATTTGTTCAGTAAGAATGGGGTGCGGTACCATTTCATCAGTATTTTATAGTTGTTTTCTTGTATTGATACGTTTATTGAGCCTTTGTGGATATTACGATAAGTTTTTCCCAGTACTTTTCTTGAATGCCTGCGTCGAGGTCCCTGCACCAATCTTCACATAGTTTACCTGTGTGGGCTGGACATGAGTCCCAAAGTTGGGAGTGCATCTTAGATAACAAGTGCCGTTGTGGGTGTTGGATAACGCAAAATTGTTCAAACTTCGAGAGAGGTGGGTCGTTAGGAAGTTTTTTCTTTAAAATGGGGTAGATAAAGGGGTGCAATTGCATATATTCCCAGAAGGTTAGGGATGGAGTATGTAATAATTCTTTTAAATCTAGGAATGATGGGAATTTCCCATCTTGTAGCAAGTGAAAAATGTGTAAGCCTATGTCCGTCACGACTTTGTTCAGAGTGTAAGGACTGACCTGGAGGGAATTGAGGGTTATTTAGAATTGGTGTCAAGAGGCTGGGTCATTGTATTAGGTGGTGTTTGGAGTTGGAAGTGTGAAAGCAGCATAAAGTAGGACCAATAAGCGGGTGATGTTTAAGAGCATTAGGTAAGGAGGAGTAAGCTATCCAGGGGGTACATTGTATGGGAATAGGAGCGAAGGAATTTTCAAGCTTAAACCATTCCTTTTTATGTTTTTGCGAGTGCCAATCTATAATATGTGAGAGGTGTGAAGCTCAGTATTATAGATAGATGTCAGGAATTCCCATGCCTCCCTTTTTTTTGGGTCTGGTCAATACAGAGAACTTAATGCGTGGGGATTTGTGTTGCCAAATGAAGATTCTGATGACTTTTTTAAGAGATGAGAAGAAGTTTAAAGGGATTTGGATGGGTAATGTTTGCAGCAAATATAAGATACGTGGTAACACATTCATTTTAATAATGGCCGCTCGGCCGAACCATGAAAAATGACCTTTATTCCACTTTTTGAGATCTTGAAAAATTGTTTGTAAAATAGAAAGGTGATTTTTCTTGTAATATCTTGAAGATCAGAGGGGATTTCTATTCCAAGATTTGTGAAAGAGTCTTTTTTCCAAGCATAGGGAAAGGACTGTTTGCACTGTTCCACTTGTAATTTAGATAGGGAAATGTTTAAGGCTTCAGACTTGGTTTTGTTTATTTTGAAATTCGCAATGTACTGAAATAGCTTCAATTCTTTCTGTAAGTTAGGGAGAGAAATCAATGGATTAGAGAGGAACAGTAGTATATCGTCGGCATGAGCAGCGATTTTGTAGTGATCAGATGTTGTTTTTATACCAATGATATCTGGGTTTCTCCTAATACTGTTTATAATAGATTCAAGGGTAAGGAGGAATAGTAAAGGCGATAGAGGGCAACCCTGATGAGTTCCATTACTTATCGAGAAGGCATTGTACAGAGAGTCGTTCACACGTACTCTAGCTGAGGGATTTTGATAAAGGGACAATATGAATGCAATAAGTCTGGAACCCAAACCAATGGATTTAAGCACTGCTTCTAGATAGTCCCAAGCTAATCTATCAAATGCCTTCTTGGCATCCAGAGAAAGCAAGAAACCTGTCTGACCTGATGTGGATGTTAAATGGTGGATGTTCAATGCCTTTATTGTGTTGTCCCTAGCCTCTCTTCCTGGGACGAAGCCTACTTGATCAGCGTTGGCTAGGAAAGGAATGAAAGTGGCTAATATCTTGGCAAAAATTTTAAGGTCTACGTTTAATAAAGAAATTGGGCGATAGTTCTGCACCAGGGAAGGGTCTTTCCCTGGTTTCGGAATTACTGAAATGTGAGCTTCCAGAAGTTTTCAATGGTTGGCGTTTTGTTCGGCCAGGCTATTAAAAGTTTTTAGAAAAGGAGTAGATAAGATGTCTGAAAATGTTCTATAAGCAGCCAAGGAAAAGCCATCTGGTCCTGGGCTCCTTCCCGGCTTCATTTGCTTTATGTAAATAAATTAAATAGTGCTGCGCAATATCAAGTGCTCAAAGCAAATATATATATATATATATGTATATATATATATATATATATATATATATATATATATATATATATATATATATATATATATATATATATATATATATATGCAAATGCAATCAAGAATAAATATAGAAAAATATATAAATATTTGAATCACAAATAATAAATATATGTGCTATGAATTAGAAATAAATAATATATATGACAACCAATTAAATATAAAGTACAAATAGTGCCATTGTGATCAAATAAATAAGCGATTATATAAATATATAATAAAAATATATAATATAAATAGGTGAAATATTGGTGAAATAATCAAAATATGCTCAAATGTGCAAACGTATTCCAAATAAATTTGTGAAAAAAGTGTCAGATGATGATCTTCTATTATAGAAATAGCACTTCCCAAAAATGTCTATAAATAGTCCACTATAGAGTAATAAATTGTGCATCCAGTGGTAGCCACCGTAGTGACCTTCACCGCAACTCCCTGTGTGTGTGGGTCCTCACCTTCACTCCTGTGACCCAGCAATTAAGCAAGGGTCTTATAGCGCAGAATACCCTTTCAGGGCCGCCTTTTCCGGAGTAGATGGTGTGTCAGCTCCTCAAGAGAGTATTCCACTCTGGTTGGTATCCCTCATAATACCAAACGGTGTTACATAAAAAGGAAGGGAGGACTACAATAGTGCTTATATCTTTTTGTAAACAATATTTTATTTAAGAAAGTATTGTACTCACATTTGGTGGGTGCTTAATGTGCACCAAACATAAAACAACCTTAATTGCAATCCCAAGTATTAGTGTGTGATGACAATCGGGGGGGGGGGGGGATGGAGAAACTCGGTTGACTGCTCCTTCACTTCCTAGCAAAGACAGAGACACCATCCAGGCCCCTCCCCTATGTGTACGACACAGGGTCAATGTGTCTTCATGCCCATTTATTTAAGTGCCTCCTGAAACACAGGGGAAAGATCCCTCCAGCATTTAAAAAAAAATGCAGCCTGCACGGAAACCCGCACGCAAGTTCAGTGCGGGTGCGTTTTCCAGTGCATGCAGAATGCCGTTGTGAATAATGGCACCTGCATACATCCAGTGTGTTTTTCTGTGTGGGTGGTTATGGCTATGGGAACAGGTGCAGATCCGCATTGGGAACCACTTGAACAGATGTGAACCTAGCCTTATAGATAATATATGAACATTACCCCTGGTTCTGACAGTTTCTGTTGGGTCTCTGAGCTATTTCTTCAAGGACTTGCAATCCCTTTCTATGGCTTTGCAAAAATCTGTTACTAAACCATTAGTAATCATACTGTATATAGATTAGGGATAGACTGATATGGTTTTCCAGGGCCGATACCGATATTTTGGTCACAACATACCGATATCGGCCAATATGGGTCAATATTCTGCACATTCAATCACACCTCCAATGCAGAGTGACCAGTGCCCCCATCAATGCAGAGTGACCAGTGCCCCCATCAATGCAGAGTCACCACTGCCGCCATCCATGCATAGTGACCAGTGCCCCCATCAATGCAGAGTGACCAGTGCCCCCATCAATGCAGAGTGACCAGTGCCCCCATCAATGCAGAGTGACCAGTGCCCCCATCAATGCAGAGTGACCAGTGCCCCCATCAATGCAGAGTGACCAGTGCCCCATCAATGCAGAGTGACCAGTGCCCCATCAATGCAGAGTGACCAGTACCCCCAGCAATGCAGAGTGACTGGTGCCCCCGCCCAATGCAGAGTGACCGGTGCCCCCGCCCAATGCAGAGTGACCGGTGCCCCCGCCCAATGCAGAGTGACCGGTGCCCCCATCAAAGCAGAGTGACCGGTGCCCCCATCAAAGCAGAGTGACCGGTGCCCCCATCAAAGCAGAGTGACCGGTGCCCCATAAATGCAGAGTGACCAGTGCCCCCATCCAATGCAGAGTGACCAGTGCCCCCATCCAATGCAGAGTGACCAGTGCCCCCATCCAATGCAGAGTGACCAGTGCCCCCATCCAATGCAGAGTGACCAGTGCCCCCATCCAATGCAGAGTGACCGGTGCCCCATCCAATGCAGAGTGACCGGTGCCCACAACAATCCAGAGTGACCGGTGCCCCCACCCAATGCAGAGTGACCAGTGCCCCCACCCAATGCAGAGTGACCAGTGCCCCCACCCAATGCAGAGTGACCAGTGCCCCCACCAATGCAGAGTGACCAGTGCCCCATCCAATGCAGAGTGAGCGGTGCCCCCAACAATCCAGAGTGAGCGGTGCCCCCAACAATCCAGAGTGAGCGGTGCCCCCAACAATCCAGAGTGACCGGTGCCCCATCAAAGCAGAGTGACCAGTGCCCCATCAAAGCAGAGTGACCAGTGTCCTCATCAATGTAGAGTGACCAGTGCCCCCATCAATGTAGTGTGACCAGTGCCCCCATCCAATGCAGAGTGACCAGTGCCCCCATCCAATGCAGAGTGACCAGTGCCCCCATCCAATGCAGAGTGACCAGTGCCCCCATCCAATGCAGAGTGACCAGTGCCCCCATCCAATGCAGAGTGACCAGTGCCCCAACAATGCAGAGTGACCAGTGCCCCAACAATGCAGAGTGACCAGCGCCCCAATCAATGCAGAGTGACCAGTGCCCCCATCAATTCAGAGTGACCAGTGCCCCCCTCAATTCAGAGTGACCAGTGCCCCCCTCAATGCAGAGTGACCAGTGCCCCCATCAATGCAGAGTGACCAGTGCCCCTATCAATGCAGAGTGACCAGTGCATGGGGATTAGAGCACGCCTGATTTCCCAAAGAGCAGGTTTCTTCTGCTTAGCCGGTGCGGGTGCTCTCATACGAAGTCCCGCCTCCTGGACCCACACCGGGTAAGCAGAACAACCCTGCTCTTTGTATAATCATGCCGCACTCTAATCCCCACCCCCCAATATTGGTCATATTGGCCATGTTTGTGGCCGATACCGATATTTTAAAAAAAGTGAAAATCGGCTGCCGCTTATCGGTCAAAGGGATAATCAGTCAATCCCTAACATATAATACATGTCTGATCACCTATGTTTACCATCACATTCTTTCTTTCAGATAAAAGCTCCATTTTAAAGTCCCATATCAATATACATACAGTCATCTGAAATTCCAAGTTCTTGTGCGATTCTTATTTCACTCTCTTTTTGTCCCCCCCCCCCCCCCATCCCTTTCTTTCTTACTATTACCATAGCAATAGAAACAATGGGAAAATCATCAAATTTTTCTAAGTTTTGACAAAGTCAGAAACACTTGCAGTGTTTTACACAGCAGAGGAGAGGGATAAACCCCTTAGTAATAAGCATTACTATCCCAGAGCATTTTCATTTAAGAACAGCAACAGCTGAACTTGTGTGAATTCGACAGGAGGGATGACATAAGATATGATCTGACATGGCAAATCAGCACCTTCCTTCACAGATCACAGCCTTACAATGATTCATTATGAGGCCCAAATGACTATGAAACCTGAAAGAAAACTGAACTTATCGTCAGCTTGGCAGCTCTTCAGAAGATTACAGAGGGTGTTGTAATACTCTTCAGTGTCAGCTTACTTTCTCTACTTAAGGTTTTCCTAGTCATTACTGTGAATATTGTAGTGGACTAGAAATGTACCGTGTGTCAAAGGTACAATAAAGTTTTGTTGGATTTCCTCCATTATCGGAAAAGTTCCAGGGCCATTTAATTGGTTAGGGACTGGCTACATCCTTTATGAGACCCTATTAGACCAGAACAGGTCACATAGTAAATCAGTTTCAGAGAATTTATTCTTGGACCCTAATGATTTTGAGTTGCCTAGAACACAAAATATTTAACTTAAGAATGGGATCCTGCAATGCATATATGTCCACAAAGGTAAACCAAATAACTAACTTAGAAAGTTCTTCTGGCTTTTTAAATTTCATTTAAAGCATACATTTCCTCAAGTAGTTTGAAAATGTGGAAGGTTATTTTAAGTATACTTCTCATGTACAGTAAGATTGAATTTGCACAGCTGCTTTGGCTAGTGTTTCCAGTCGCATTCATTGCATCAACGCCCTTCATTGTTGGAGGGTAATGTGACTATTTTGTGATAGTCCAATTTATTTTAATAGAAAGTAGGAAAAATGCATTTGCTTTTTGGGAACTTTAATGCAATTATAAATGTAAAGGAATACGACCTAATCAGGTCTTGAGAATTTAACTCATCATCGCCACTGTTTTAAAGGGGATACATTTTTATTAAACTACATTGAATCTTCTCCATATAAAATAATAACCTTAACAATTTTCCTGCTGTAAAGTAGGTTCTCAGAAAAGGAAGCTAGAAGGTTTAAAATATTTCTGTCCATTATAAATAGGCTCCAGGCCTTCAATGCAAAAAGTAAGCAGTGGCTGTATGTACCTTAGTTGCTCTCATAGGTCCACTAAATCCTAGACTGAAGTAATCTGCAAAGATGGACAATTCTGGTGCTGGGATTGCTAGCCCTGCCTTCTTCTTGTTTCTGTTTCAAAAATTTTATTGGAGTTAACAAATGTAGTACAACGTTTAACATGCACTGAAAAGTTACAGAAATACAAGTAATAACTCACAGGGTACAGAGAGCAAATAAAAAATAACAAACAGTCGTAACCTCAGGAAAACCTCAGTAGGTGATAACAAAGGCAATGAACAAATGGGGGATCTGGGGATGGAGAGAGGTAGAAGGAGCCCGTCACCCTGGCACCCCGTAAAGGGAACAAGCTGTGCCCAGGAGGAGAGGCGCGGCCAACAAGCACTCGCCGAGTGATGAGGCAACTTCAAGAGGGTAATCGGATCCCGGAGGAGGGAAGCATGGGACAAATAGGGCTGTTCTGGGCAGGGACCAAGACAGCTGGAACATGAGGTTACGATCAGTGAACAGGGGGAAACGTAGCTCTCCGTTACCACATGACCAGTGGTTGAACAATAGTGGTTGAACCAGATAAGAACGTTGTCAAAAAAATAATAGATAGCAGTAATGAAAAAAGAGAGGGGGGGGAAGGAGGGGAATAGAGCAGGTAAGGAGACAGGAGGGTGGGAGAGGGGTAGGAGAGAGAGGGGGGGGAAGACAGTTGCCGGGGGGGAAACCAGAAGTAAGTGGTGTGATCTATTCAAAGCTTGTAAGCCGATTAAGGAAGCATCAGGGCTTCGTCAAAGTTGGAGGGCAGATAATGGGTCACCCAGGGGTGCCAAAGTTTATCAAACTTCTCCACCTTATCAGTTAAGATCGCTTCTATTTTGGCATGGATCTTCGCATTGGTGACTCTATGCTTGAGTTCTGGCAAGGGCAAGTTTGGTGTTTTCCACGCTTTCGCTATAGTTTGTTTGGCTGCCGTGGTGACCTGCAGGAATAGCTTATGTCTAAATTTAGAAACATTGTCCGGTTTCAGGTTCAATAGAGCTAGTGAGGGGTCCGGGGAGAGAGGCACTTCCGTCAGGGTAGAAAGGATATGGAAGACCGCTCGCCAAAACGTTTGAACTTTAGGGCAAGTCCACCAGATGTGCAAGTGCGTGCCTACAGCTTAGCAACCTCGGAAGCATACTGGGGGGTATGTGGGTAAGAATTTCGTGCTGGCACTAGGTACCAGCGCATCAGAACTTTGTAGTTCGTCTCCGAGGCCACCACATTTTGTGAGGCAGTCTTCGTCGTCTGCCAAATATGTGACCAATCTGCAGGGTCAAGCGTAATTCCCAAATCTTGTTCCCATTTAACAGTGTATGGGGGGAGCACGATCAGGGGGGTCCGTGAGTCTGGAATAGAGCATGGAGATCAGGCCACGGGTATGTGGGTCATGAAGGCAAACGTGTTCGAAGGAGGTCAGGGTGGGTAAAGATGTGTCGGTGCGAAGGCATGGAGTTAGGAAGTGTTTAATCTGTAGATAGTGGAAGATTTCAGAGTCAGGGAGGCTATGCGTGTCTTTAAGTGTTTGGAAGGTCTTGAAGGCATCAAACAGGATTAGGGAGTGGGCCCTAACCAGGCCGGCCGATGCCCATCTGTGGAATGAGGATGGAGAGTCCCAGGCTGGGGGAAAAGATGGGTTATTTAGAAAGGACAATAGAGGGTTGTGGGGTGACTGGAGTTTGTATTTGAACTTCAGTGTGTTCCAAAGACGAAGGGAATGGCATAAGATAGGGTTAGTCAACGAGCGACGGTCTGTTGGTGCTAGTCACAACAGGTTGGCAACAGAAAGGGGATCACATTCTACCGCCTCAAGGGACACCCAAAGAGGAACTTCTTGGTTGGCATGCCACTTGGGTAACTGCGCCAATTGAGCTGCTTGATAATATTTGGTAAATTGGGGAACGCCCAATCCACCCTGTAGCTTGTGAAGGTAGAGGACCCTACGGGGTACCCTGGGCCTAGTTTTGCCCCAGATGAAAGAGAAGGTTCTGCACTGGAGTTGTCGTAGGTAATAAGAGGGGACCGCTATAGGCAAGACCCGGAGCAAGTACAGTATTTTAGGTAGTAAGGCCATTTTAGCTACAGTGATGCGGCCCAACCAGGCTATAGGTAAAGGAGCCCACGTTTCCATGAGTTTAGTGAGATTACGCAGCATGGGGGGGGGGTAGTTGGCCGTGAATAGTTCCAGGGGATCTGCCGTGAGCTTAATTCCCAGGTAGGGTATGTGATGAGTAGCCCAGGTAAAGGGAAGCACTGACTGCAATTGCTGAAGGAGGGGGGGGGGGGCAAGGAGATGTTAAGAGCCTTAGATTTTTGAGGGTTGACGACCAGCCCAGAAATCGCAGCAAAGCGCTGTAGGAGAACAAGGAGATTGGGTGTGGAGGTTAGCGGGGATGTGAGGAACAGGAGGATATCATCCGCAAATAAGCACAACTTGTGGTGATGTCCCCCTATTTCCAAGCCTCTAATATCAGGACAAGCACAAATTTTCTGGGCTAGGGGTTCAATGGCGAGGGCGAAGAGGAGAGGTGAGAGGGGACATCCTTGTCTGGTGCCGCAGCCTATAGGGAAGGTGGGAGATCGAAATCCTGCATAACGCACATAGGCCGAGGGTGAGGAATAGAGTGAGGAGATCCAGGCTAAAAAGTGGGGTCCGAAACCCCACGCGCGGAGCACAGTCTGCAGGTACTGCCAAGACAGGGTGTCAAAAGCTTTCCTAATGTCGAGGGAGACGAAGCATGTGGGGACGGCGGGCCTGGTGCGCTAGGTGTATCGCTCTCCGCACGTTATCACCAGCCTGGTGGCAGGGGATGAATCCTGTTTGGTCCCTGTGCACTAAAGATCCAACTATCGGGTTGAGGCGTACTGCTAGGATTTTGGCCATGATCTTAACGTCAATGTTAAGAAGGGATATCGGGCGGTAATTGGCCCAGGAGGAGTCGTCAGTCTGTGGTTTAGGGATCATAGAGCTGCGGTGAGGGAATCAGAACCAAAAGGAGTGACCTTTAAGCACGGAGTTGTAAGCCTTGTTAAGCATAGGGGTCAGGAGGTCAGAAAAACATTTATAATAGATGGCTGTAAACCCATCTGGACCTGGTCTTTTATTGAGTTTAAGAGTTTTGATTGCATTACGAATTTCGAGGTCCGAGATGGGTGAGTCAAGAGTATCCCGTTGTGAATCAGATAAGGTGGGCAGGTCGAGGTCAGAGAGGAATTCAGAAGTTCGTGCGTCAGAGGGGGGTTGAGGAGGAGAGTAGAGCTTGGAGAGGTGTTGATGAAACGTCTCCAAGATCTTGACCGGATTGCTGGTATGGGTGGTAGGGGAGGTTTTAAGGCGTATTGGTTTTCAGATGACAGTGGCATTGTGAAGGGACAAAGCTAAAAATGTGTCAGGTTTATTGGCTTTAGTGTAAAACCGGTGGTGAGAGCGTCGCAGTTGCTTCTCAGCTGAATCAGTGAGAAAAAGATCCAGTTCCAACGCGGCCTTGTCGAGGGCAAATCTAGAGTCCGGGGTGGGCTGTGATTGGTACTGGTCGTAAGCACCAGTGTAGGCTGAGTTCAGGGTGTCATAGAGACGTCGGCGTTCTTTTTTGCGGCGGGAGGCCAGGCTGATGAAAGTGCCGCGGATGACGGACTTGTGTGCCTCCCAAAGCGTAAGTGGTGTAACGTCAGAGGTGTCGTTATGGGTGACATAGTCCTCAAGTGCTTCGGCTATCTCTAGCCTGTGGGAAGGGTGGGTTAGGAGGGTGTCGTTCAGCGACCAGGTGAAGGAGCGCTGTTTGGGAATCAGGGAGTTGAAGGTGGAGACTACTGCGTTATGATCAGACCAGGGGATCGGAAGGATCGAGGAAGCCAAGAGGGAGGGAGAAGTCGCTATAGACGTAAGTATATGATTGATACGCGAGGATGTTCGCGCCACGTGTCGATCAGAGAGTAGCTGTGGAGTAACTGCTGGAAGGTGAGTCTACCTGCTGACTGTGAGGGTGTAGCTGGGCATTTGTCCAGGAAAGGGTAGAGGACCTGATTGGAATCTCCACAGAGAATAAGTGTGCCTTTTTTGTGCTCTGCAGTGATTTGAAGAAAGTGGGAGAGAAAGGCATGGGGGTTTACATTAGGTGCATAATAAGAAGCTAGGGTTACCTCCGTATCCAGTAAGGTGCCAATGAGTATAAGGTACCTGCCTTCAGGGTCTGCAATGGATGAATGGAGTGTGAATGGTGCCGTTTTGTGGAAAGCTATCAAAACCCCTCTTTTCTTAACCGAGGCAGACGCTGTAAAAAATTGAGGATAAGAGGAAGTTAGGTATTTGGGAGTATGCGAGATTGAAAAGTGTGTCTCCTGGAGGCAAGCTACATGTACATCTAGGGAGGCCAATGAGCGAAAGGCCTTGCGCCTTTTTTGTGGAGAGTTGAGACCCTGCACATTGAGGGTCAATACATTCAAGGAGGCCATCGCTTAGGTGTGAGGCGGGAGACTAGATCAAGGATCAGTGAGACATTAACCGGATCCCCCCGGCGAGTGGGAGGGGAGAGGGGGGGAGGGGAGGAGGGGGCGAAAGAAGGCTCAGACTAGGGAGAAAAAGGGAGGAAAGAAGAGACACTGGAATCAGCTGACATATCAGCACAAGCAAGAAATCAAAAAACTCAAAATAAAAAATCAAAAACATTGTCCGTCAACGTAGAGGGTGACCGCCTACGCTGAGGGAGATGGGCCACCACGGGAAGTCTCCTAGAGGAGGGTTCCGGTGGCGGGTAGGGGCAGCAGTGGAAGCCGACGGGTGACAGATCCACCCGTGGGCGAGAGAAGGTGATAGAGTCCATGGTGGTGACCAGGGGATTCTTTGGTGAATAAAAGGAGGGGCACCCGTGTGAGGGTGCAGCATGAACAGTAGGAGTGAACAAAATACCAGGAACATACAAGCATTTATGAGCAAGAAACGCAAAAATGAGAAACAAAATAAAAGCGTGGGGGGGGGGGGGGAGAAAGGGTCCATCATTGTCCCCATCAGGAGGGACTCCTGTAGTAAAGGAGGATAGGGAGTTTCCGGCGGGAACATGGTTACCGTGAATACCGTCCAGACTGTGTAGTTGCTGTCAGGCTGGGTGAGCCTAGTGATGAAGCGGTGTTCCGTGGAGTGGTGCCTTCTGACGAGGGATCTAGGATCTGCCGGAAGAAGTCTGCGAGGCTGGCCTGGGAAGCAAAGTCAGTTCAGCAGATAAACAAAAAGAAAAAAAAAAAAAAAAGGGGGGGGGAATAGGGAGAAAAAAAAGGGGGGGGGGAATAGGGAGAGGAAAAAAGAAAATCAAAGTCAGTAGGTGTAAAACCGAGCGGCGGGAGTCACTCAAAGTAGGTAATGCAAAAAAGGCAGGGACACATGCAGGTGGGGTTCTCAGTCCATCGAGTCCATAAATGCAGGCAGGGGGGAGATGTGCCGGCTCCGCTTAGGGGTAGTGGGTGTGGTAGCGGTAGGTTTCAGAGGGGAGCGGGAAGCAGAGCGTCTGCGCTGTTGTTGAGCAGTGGGAGGCACTGGGGCGGAGGTCAGGTGCAGTTCTTGGAGGAGCTGTTGAAGGTCATCAGTGGTCTTGCAAGTGTGTTTGCGGCCCTGGTAGGTGAAGCGCAAAGAAAAGGGGAAGCCCATGAGTAAATGATATGGTGGTGTTGGAGAATTTGCAAAAGGGGTTTGAACGCCCTACGCTTGGTGATTGTAGCCTTGCAGAGATCAGTAAAAAGCTGGTATGTGTAGCCCTGGAAGTAGAGGGTATCTTTCTGCCTTGCAGCTTGAAGGAGTTGTTCCTTGGTTTTGTAAAAATGGAGCTTGGCTATGATATCCCTGGGAGGTCCCTCAGATTTGCAGGGGGCCAAAGCCCTATGTATGCGGTCCATCTCCAGGCGTTCAGTAGGGATAGAGGGGGTGAGTTCCTGGAAGAGGGCAGTCACAGTGGATTGTAAGTCCAACACAGTTTCAGGGTTCCTCCGAATCCTGATATTGGAGCGTCGAGCCCTGTTCTCCTGGTCCTCCAATTGTGCTTGTAGAAGTTGGTTTTCCTCCCTAAGGGCCTCTAGCTTATCAGAGTGGTGTGAGAAACTGACTTCAAGTTCGTCTGCCCTGAGTTCTAGCTCAGCGGTGCATTGGCCCAGCTCCCTGATTTCTTTTGTAAGTCTGTCAGTTATCTGGTCTGAGGTGTGCTTGAGGGCCTTATGTAGGATGCGTTCAAAATGCTGCATCATAGCAGACTCTGAGGGGCCGTATGCTGCAGCTGCCCCGAGTGGGTGAGAAGTCAGTGTCCGACTCGCCTTCATCTGGGTGAGGCAAAGTAATCCTGGGGGACCTGTATGTGCTGGCTCCGGCGCGGGATACAGGCGGCGGCACCATCTTGGATGATGCCCTGACCAGGACATCACGGATATTGCGGCTCTTTATTCTCGTTTTGGCGCCTCCCGAGACCATGGCGGGGTGGAGGGGGGTTGCGGGAGCCTGCGGGGTGAGATCGGTCTGCTGAGTGTGCGGCTGGTCACCGGGGAGAGCGGCGGGCTGTCACCGTTCGGAGCAGAGCTCAGTCAGACACGTCTGACATCCTTCTTCTTGTTTCTATTGGCCAATAAACCATCCTATTCTAATAATGGAGCTGTAATATGTGGGATCTGCTACTACTTTGCAGTACTAAGCAGCCATTGCTATTATACATACAGGAGAGGCATATTTATATGTGGGTATCTGAAAGCTCAAAAATAGACAGACTTATGTCAAATTAACTAAAGTAATTATCGCAGGTGTCCTTTTTAACAATTCTCTTCAAGCCAGAGTTGGATTTTTTTACTCTACTCTGCTACAGAGATGGCACCAAAGGAAAATGGGCAGGGAGAGGCATCGTAATTTCAAAGCTTGGCATCTTTAAAATTCAAAAAATCATTGGACATCTTACACGAGGAGCATAACTCAGCCTAAGGTGATTTTTAATAAAGCATGCTAATTTTAAAATGACTGCTTATGAAAATCATAATTTTCATGCATGTGCAAAAGATAAAAAAAAAAAAAAAAAAGAAAAGTTAATTGCTTCTCTTCATGACTGTCTGAGCAAATACAATAAGGTTTGGGAGCTATGGCACCATACAGTATGTAAAAACAGTGCTTTGTAATTCGACTGTCTGCCCCTAGTCTTACTCTGATTTCAGTTTGCATTAGGATGTGGCTCCAGTTCTGTAGAGAGGGAGTGGTGTCCCATTACATTCTATATAATTTCTGCCTGTCTCCCTCGCTCCCTACTTTCAGCACATCTTTTCTCATGATGTCAAGTTTTGCAAAACTACACCCATTTCTATTAACTTCCCTATCCATTCTATGTCACCAAGACCAAGCTATCCAATGCTTTTGTGATCGATGCAGTAAAAATATATTATTACATAGAATAATTAGTGTTTTTCAACAGGCAACACACTCTTCACATCTACACCCAACTGCCAAGTCACTCCCTACTGGTCTTTATTTCTCCAAAACAATATGGTGATACCACCTCTCTCTTGCGCTTAGAATCCAAGCTCCCCGACCACACTTCCCACGGGACTCACATATGGCATCTCGGATGGCCAGAGTATTGCTGCCCAAAAAGGACTGGGGTAGCCCAACAGTACTACAGGTAAAAAGAAACAAAAAAGGGCACATAACCTAGCGCATTATCCTCAATAATAGGCTTTATTAGTACAACAGTACAACATGGGCTCTGAGGAAGAGGCTGAGCCTCGAAACGCGTCAACCGTCATCTTAACAGGATTATGGACTAATGCATGGACTATTCCTAACATTGGAGGGATTGAGCTTGATATGACTATTTTCTACCTTTGTTTGTGAGTAGCCATTTTACATGTTGTACTAATAAAGCCTATTATTGAGGATAATGCGCTAGGTTGGTGCGCCCTTTTTTGTTTCTTTTTACCTGTGGTCTTTATTTCTGCTTGAAGTGTGTCTTTATTTATACTAAAATATACTGCAAATGTTGTAACCTGCCATCCACTGCCTTTATGGTTCACATTCTCTATTCTGTTTTAATATAAAAAAATAATAAAACTCAGTTATCAAAAGAAAACAATTAATGCTCACACGATCTACAGCACTGTCCCCCCCCCCCCTCCAGCCTGATTCAATTATGCTATGCCAGTACTCTTCTGAGTTGAACATGACCCGCTGTCATTCAACCCATTTTTTGTGAGTCCAGGACTTCGAGAGTGCGAAATAATTTTTATTTCTTTCTATCCAGTTCTAATATTGATACAGCCATGTCAGACAAGTCAACCAGGTTCATGAACTTGTTTAATTTTTTCCTACTGCAGTGAATCAATATAGCTAACTCACCTCTTAACCCCCACCCTGTGATTGGGCAGTAAGGGACCTGCAAAAGACTGATGAGGTTATCACTTCTTCTTTCTTGTGGAGTTCAGTTTTTAAAAATTCCACTCCCCATAATTCGCCCAGGATGAATGAGAACAGCATATCAGTTTGCCATTGTCTCCTCAAAGTGTTTCTGTCAGATGTTTGGACCTTGTGACACAGGCTGCCATTCGCTCTAAATTGTGGGATACCCATCTCCCCCTTTAGAAGCAAACATCACCGCTCCAACACCCTAGGGACTTTATGACTAGGACATGATGCGGTACTACTCACACTACATTAACTGAGCTGGCATTTGGCCTCTGAGGTTGTGACTAGAAGAGGCTTTTGAAATAGTCCTCAGTTAAATCCTGCACCTGCCCTGTTGACTGCAGGTGGAATAATTTCTTACAATATTTTGGGTACCTATAATGCAAAATGTTTAAAATAGGACTATTATTTTGTAAAAATATTTTGGGTCAGCCCAAAGATATAATTTGTAGTGTATATTACTGGCAAAACTACCACCAAAGCAGCACACAATGCTGTTATTGAACCCAGATTTTTTTGGGGGGGGGGGCTGTTTGGGACACCAGGAAAGTGGTAGGTGCTTCTGCAGTTACCATGGGCAGCTTGGCACCATCCAGCCAGCATGTTGTGATAGCACACCCATTTGCTGCTGTCACCTGTAAACAGAGCTAGTAGAGGAAGTCTTTCACTACTCACTTCTTCTGTGGCTGTGACAGATGACATCATCTAATGATAGCCTGGCAGAGGACATGATTAGTGGAAGACTTCCTCTACCAGCTATGTTTACAAAGGACAGCAGCAATCAGATGAGGTCCCGCACTTGAGGTCTGGATGGGACTGGAATCAGTATCCTTGGACTCAGACATATAAATGCTGGTGTTTACACCAGCTGTAAATGTCTAAGCTAACTTATTATCATCACACACTGAATAAAAGCAGACCAGTTTAGAGATAAATTAGAGAGCGCAGAATGAGAGAAACAACAATTGAGTGGCATTTTTCATTGAATCTGCTCTCTATTTGCTATTAATGCTATTAAGGAGTGTTGATAGTCAACACCATAACTGATGGTGTTGACAGAGGGTACCTGCAATCTGCGTTCTTTTGTAGTTTGCGTCTAAAGTCCAGAATACAGCATTATATATAAGTGGTAACTACTGGAAATTGATTGCAGTGGACCCCAATTAGGTTGGCAACCTCTGGCAATCATTGTTGTTGCATGCACTATATGTGCAACCTAACCTATGTCTATGTGAATCCTATCCTGCTCTAGGAATTTACTAGCTTTATGAAGTACCCTGTGGCTGCAGGCAACTTTGCTAATATTACCCATCAGCAGCCTTAAGTTACATGCAAGCAGGAAAGAAAAGAAAAAGCGCCTTTATGTGCAGACAGTAATGTACATTTATTCACAGATAAAAGACAAGGGGCAACTCACATGGAGTAGGAAAGATACAGGCTCTTCAGGTGTGTGGAGACCCGGGATGTCAGGGTGGGATGTCCATCACTTGGGTTCGCCAGGGTCCGCTGCCGCGTTGAAGGGTTAGTGCGGATATTGTCCTAGAGGAAGCCAAGATGGCACGGTAGTGCAGAGCATGTCTGATGACGTCACCGGTTGGAGGAATCGTGACCCGTTTCCAAATCTGCGTATGTCAGTTCTAGGCATGGGCACTCTTTCATCAGGCTCAGAGCCAGCAGGCCTGGCGGTCCCAGCTGACATCCTGGTCCTTCTCAGGATACTTCTCAGAGACTTTATATATCCTATTTTAACGGAGCACTGCTTTCTCTTCCTCTTGTCACAGGACTCACTGAGAGCAGCAGGAGCCATTGGCTGCTGCTGCAATCAGTAAAATCCAGTGAGGAGGGAGCAAGGGGAAGGGCTGAGCCACGTTGTGCGTATTTATGGACACACACATCCTAGCTCAGTAACACACCTGTACAAGTGCCCCCTCAGCACACAGTTTGCTAAGGTGGCACTTGCAGAGGAGACGGAGTGGTGGGCATACCGGGGATGCCAGAAAAGGAGGTAAGTGGCCACTCTGTCCAACTATTGCACAAAGCAGGTAAGTATAACATGTTTGTTATTTAAAAAGAAAAAAAGCAAGCCTTTACAACCACTTCAACTGTATGTTGCAGCTTTAACATAGTACTAATGTACAGCTGACATATATGTGGCTCTGCGAGCTGCGTTTTGTGTGAGCACTGCAGATCATTTATTTGAATGGACCGCTGTGCCTCCTGAAATGCAGGAAAGGTTTCTGTAGCATTTTAAAAATTGCAGCTTGCACAGGAACCGCAAGTGCAGTTCAGATCCCAGTGCAGGTGCAATTTCCAATGAAAGAAGAAGAAAATCTGGGAAGATAACATATCACTGTATTATTAAAGATTGCAGAGTTTGCTATTGACACTGACCCATTACCCTCCTTTGACATGTCCAGTCAAGAAGAGCTGATATCAGACATACATATACAATTAACCTGCGACATTTAAATTGTAGGGTCAGAATTTGGCATAAACTACATGAAAGCATGGATCCATCCTGCCTTGTATCAAGGGTTTAGGCTGGTGGTGTAATGGTGTTGGGAATATTTTCCTGGCACACTTTGGGCCCCTTAATACCAATTGAGCATTGTTTAAACGCCGTGGCCTACCTGAGTATTGTTGCTGTCCATCTCTTTATGACTACAGTGTACCCATCTTCTGAGGGCTACTTCCAGCAGGATAATGCATCATGTCACAAAGCTCACATCATCTCAAACTGGTTTCTTGAACATGACAATGAAGTCCCTGTACTCCAATGGCCTCCACAGTTACCAGATCTCAATCCAAAAGGGATGTGGTGGAACGGTGATAAACATCATAGATGTGCAGCTGACAAATCTGTGGCAACTGCATGATGCTATCATGTCAATATGGACCGAAATCTCTGAGGAATGTTTCCAACACCTTATTTAATGTATGCCACAAAGAATTAGGGCAGTTCTGAAGGCAAAAGGGAGTCCAACATGGTACTAGCAAAGTGTACCTAAAAAAAGTGGCTGCTAAGTTTAAGTTCCTTTGCCTTAGCGCTGCTTTAAAAAAAAGAACATCAAGAAAGCACAGCCCTATGCTTTATGAATGTATTTTGTGCTTAATTTCTTTTGGGATTCCAAAGCAAGCAAACCTCCGTCCAAATTCATGATTGTTGAAAAAAGTTCTGGGCTGAGGGGAGCCTGGTCACATGACTTTAATAGTTTGTGACTGGACTTATATTTCTATTTATTTCTATTTTTTATTGTGGCTTCCTAAGTTCAAACAGTCTACTACATTGTATGTTGTAGTACCCCAAGCAAGACCTGCTGCATGCTTTATTGTGGTAGTTTTGGTTCAGTGGAGTGACCATTGTTTCACTCTTGTAACAGTTTGTAGGCCTTCTATCCTAAACCTATATTTCCTAAGGGATTTAAAGGCATTTGGCCAAGCACAATTATCTCTATTTTGGCCTACCAGACATAATATGTATTTTTTTCTGAAAAGACAGTTCATTGGACCATATTTTTTAATCTTTGATCCTTTGTTTACATCTTTCCTGATTTATTAGAGTTGTATTCCTGAAATATATAAAAAAAAAAGTTATGTATTAATTTTGAAAAAATCATTAAATGTATTTTTGAATGCAACTAGTGTAGATACCCAAATTTTAGTTATGAGCCTCTTGTAATTCCCTGTACAGCAGCACTTGGAATGAAGGAGGGAGACCCAGCACTATGGATAATAATTATGTTGACAAGAAGAGAGAGCAGAGCATCCAGAGAATTTAGCTGATTATTAATGAGGAGATGGCGTTGCTGTAATTGCTCTATTCATTTTATTTAAAAAAAGATTCTAAGCTGAAAGACCTTTTTACTTGCCTAAATCCATGGTGATGTGACAAACCTGAGTCTTCTATATTTTTTACTGCAGAGGAGGGGGGTTCTTAGGGTTCTTTGGATGCCCACATTGCTAATTGGGTGGCATGGTGTCACAGCACAGTGACATCGCAAAAAGTAAAAGTCCAGCATGGGCACCACCTGCTGCGCTGGTTCAGTAGTGAACTCCACAAATGGAAGCTGCGCCAGCAAGTTAGATGGATACTGAATTTAGGTAAGTAAAAAAATGCTAAATAAAGTATTTAAGAAAAATGTTGGGAAGGGATGGGAGTAAGGGATTGAAGCATGACTGAGCAGCCCAGAGATGTATTTAGATGGGACATAAGTTTTGTTTTTCTTTTGTAATAGTAAATATGAAAAATTATGGATTGGGCTAAGGATAGAGCTAATGGAACTGCATCATTCCTACATTGGTATATGGAGATCAGAATAAACCCAGTAATATTTGTAGCTGTTATGAGGGACCCTTTCATAAATCTTTTTATGCGCTTTGCTAGCGATGGGGAACTGGGGCACGTACCTCGCATACCATGCTGGTTTCCACAGGTTGATTGAAGTATAGGACTGATTTTTGCTTGGAAGATTAGGGGCTGATTTTTGCTTGGGGGATTTTTTCTTTTTGGGGGTACCTGAGGGATAGGAGATTTTTTTTCTTTTGGAAGGAAAGGGAGTGCCTGGAGGATGGGCATTTTTTTTCTGTATTGTTTGTGAAATACTCTGCAATTTGCATGATGGGAAGGCACCTGCATACAATGTTCAAAGGTCAGAGCATATGGGTCAGGACACTGTGCTGTATGGAACATACAGTACCTTGTGAATGTATTCGGCCCCCTTGACCTTTGCGACCTTTTGCCACATTTCAGACTTCAAACATAAAGATATAAAACTGTATTTTTTTTGTGAATAATCAACAACAAGTGGGACACAATCATGAAGTGGAAGCAAATTTATTGGATATTTCAAACTTTGTTAACAAATAAAAAACTGAAAAATTGGGCGTGCAAAATTATTCAGTCCCTTTACTTTCAGTGCAGCACACTCTTTCCAGAAGTTCAGTGAGGATCTCTGAATGATCCAATGTTGACCTAAATGACTAATGATGATAAATAGAATCCACCTGTGTGTAATCAAGTCTCCGTATAAATGCACCTGCACTGTGATAGTCTCTGAGGCCTGTTTAAAGCGCAGAGATCATCCTTAAGAACAAGGAACACACCAGGCAGGTCTGAGATACTGTTGTGGAGAGGTTTAAAGCCGGATTTGGATACAAAAAGATTTCCCAAGCTTTAAACATCCCAAGGAGCACTGTGCAAGCGATATTATTGAAATGGAAGCAGTATCAGACCACTGCAAATCTACGAAGACCTGGCCATCCCTCTAAACTTTCAGCTCATACAAGGAGAAGACTGATCAGAGATGCAGCCAAGAGGCCCATGATCACTCTGGATGAACTGCAGAGATCTACAGCTGAGGTGGGAGACTCTGTCCATAGGACAACAATCAGTCGTATACTGCACAAATCTGGCCTTTATGGAAGAGTGGCAAGAAGAAAGCCATATCTTAAAGATATCCATAAAAAGTGTTGTTTAAAGTTTGCCACAAGCCACCTGGGAGACACACCAAACATGTGGAAGAAGGTGCTCTGGTCAGATGAAACCAAAATCGAACTTTTTGGCAACAATGCAAAACGTTATGTTTGGCGTAAAAGCAACACAGCTCACCATCACCACTGTCAAACATGGTGGTGGCAGCATCATGGTTTGGGCCTGCTTTTCTTCAGCAGGGACAGGGAAGATGGTTAAAATTGAAGATGGATGGAGCCAAATACAGGACCATTCTGGAAGAAAACCTGATGGAGTCTGCACAAGACCTGAGACTGGGACGGAGATTTGTCTTCCAACAAGACAATGATCCAAAACATAAAGCAAAATCTACAATGGAATAGTTCACAAATAAACATATCCAGGTGTTAGAATGACCAGGTCAAAGTCCAGACCTGAATCCAATTGAGAATCTGTGGAAATAACTGAAAACTGCTGTTCACAAACGCTCTCCATCCAACCTCACTGAGCTCGAGCTGTTTTGCAAGGAGGAATGGGCAAAAATTTCAGTCTCTCGATGTGCAAAACTGATAGAGACATACCCCAAGCGACTTACAGCTGTAATCACAGCAAAAGGTGGCGCTACAAAGTATTAACTTAAGGGGGCTGCATAATTTTGCAAGCCCAATTTTTCAGTTTTTTATTTGTTAAAAAAGTTTGAAATATCCAATAAATTTCGTTCCACTTCATGATTGTGTCCCACTTGTTGTTGATTCTTCACAAAAAAATACAGTTTTATATCTTTGTTTGAAGCCTGAAATGTGGCAAAATGTCAAAGTTCAAGGGGGCCGAATACTTTCGCAAGGCACTATATCTCTTATGCCTCGTTTCCGCTGAGCGGAACGGTTTGGGTCGGTACAGTTTGGAAGGGTTAGAATGGTCCAGTCTATTCAGGTGAGCGTTTCCACTGCAAGTCGGTCCACCAGGGGCCATGCGGGGTTTACACCAAATGAGGTGTTTGTTTTGCGCTTTCATTTGACGTGAGCATTAAAGTTTTCCTGTCCGCCAATCAGTGGAATCTATCGTGTGACGCCAGTAGCTCCGCCCTAACCGTACCATTTTCTATGGCCCTACATCTGAAGGAGGACTAGGAATGATGCGGTTTGGTTCAGTTGTATGGGCCACTTTCATAATGGAAACACTCAAATTAGCGTACCGTACCGAACCGACCCGAACCGATCCGCTCAGTGAAAACGAGGCATTATTGTTGTATGTTACATCCTCATGGTGCACCCTGTATGCATGAACTGTACATTACATACTCCTGATTGCTAAACTCTGTATGCTGCTACAGGAGATGCAAGTAAAAATCTATCTAAATTTAGGGGATTTCCCCTTCTTGAACAGCTGTCACCAGAACAAGATTCACCACTAGAAAGTTTGCCATCACTTCCGGTTCTGGTGACAACATTAATATGTTGGATTTCCCATCACTTTCTGTCTTTCGGACAATAGCTACCAGTACATCTAGGGGCTCATTTTAAAAGTAGTGCTACATGCAGTGCACTTATCTGGTTTCCAGCAAAAATCAACCAAACTAAATAACAGTTCAAAAAAAAAAGTCAGAAGGTGGTCCTCGAAAGTCACATGACCTGCTGTCCTTGTCTCTCACTTGGCGATTGTGCAGACTACACACTGAAACCTATTTTTTATGAATGAGATGGACCCCATTGGGGTTAATTTGCTAAAACCGGAGAGTACAAAATCTGGTGCACCTGTGCTTGTAGTCAATCAGCTTTTAAATTTAGCTTGTTCAATACAGCTTTGGCAAAAAGAAAAAGTGAAAGCTGAATGGTTTTTATGCAGAGCTACACCAGATTTTGCACTGTCCAGTTTTAGTAAATTAACCCCATATTGCATAGTGCAGCAGTTCATAATGGGAAGCGGATCGCAGTATAAGTTCTCCATTCCAAACGAGCCCCTTAGAAATGTTAAATCAACCCAGCAGAAGCACAGAGGACAATTCAAACTTGACAGAGTCTCTAGCCCTTTTCCACTCTATCAAAAAGTTTAAAGAAATGTTTTTGCCATAATACAATATTTTAAAAATATTTGGGGGTGGTATAAAGATTGTTGCTTATCAGTTACATATATAATGGGTGTGTCTAGGTTCTATTTACAGTGCCTTGCGAAAGTATTCGGCCCCCTTGAACTTTGCGACCTTTTGCCACATTTCAGGCTTCAAACATAAAGATATAAAACTGTAATTTTTGGTGAAGAGTCAACAAGTGGGACACAATCATGAAGTGGAACAAAATTTATTGGATATTTCAAACTTTTTTAACAAATAAAAAACTGAAAAATTGGGTGTGCAAAATTATTCAGCCCCCTTAAGTTAATACTTTGTAGCGCCACCTTTTGCTGCGATTACAGCTGTAAGTCGCTTGGGGTATGTCTCTATCAGTTTTGCACATCGAGAGACTGACATTTTTGCCCATTCCTCTTTGCAAAACAGCTCGAGCTCAGTGAGGTTGGATGGAGAGCGTTTGTGAACAGCAGGTTTTCAGTTCTTTCCACAGATTCTCGATTGGATTCAGGTCTAGACTTTGACTTGGCCATTCTAACACCTGGATATGTTTATTTGTGAACCATTCCATTGTAAATTTTGCTTTATGTTTTGGATCATTGTCTTGTTGGAAGACAAATCTCCGTCCCAGTCTCAGGTCTTTTGCAGACTCCATCAGGTTTTCTTCCAGAATGGTCCTGTATTTGGCTCCATCCATCTTCCCATCAATTTTAACCATCTTCCCTGTCCCTGCTGAAGAAAAGCAGGTCCAAACCATGATGCTGCCACCACCATGTTTGACAGTGGGGATGGTGTGTTCAGGGTGATGAGCTGCGTTGCTTTTGTGCCAAACATAACGTTTTGCATTGTTGCCAAAAAGTTTGATTTTGGTTTCATCTGACTCGAGCACCTTCTTCCACATGTTTGGTGTGTCTCCCAGGTGGCTTGTGGCAAACTTTAAATGACACTTTTTATGGATATCTTTAAGAAATGGCTTTCTTCTTGCCACTCTTCCATAAAGGCCAGATTTGTGCAGTATACGACTGATTGTTGTCCTATGGACAGTCTCCCACCTCAGCTGTAGATCTCTGCAGTTCATCCAGAGTGATCATGGGACTCTTGGCTGCATCTCTGATCAGTCTTCTCCTTGTATGAGCTGAAAGTTTAAAGGGACGGCCAGGTCTTCGTAGATTTGCAGTGGTCTGATACTCCAATTTCAATATTATCGCTTGCACAGTGCTCTTTGGGATGTTTAAAGCTTGGGAAATTTTTTTGTATCCAAATCCGGCTTTAAACTTCTCCACAACAGTATCTCGGACCTGCCTGGTGTGTTCCTTGTTCTTCATGATGCTCTCTGCGCTTTAAACGGACCTCTGAGTCTATCACAGTGCAGTTGCATTTATACGGAGACTTGATTACACACAGGTGGATTCTATTTATCATCATTAGTCATTTAGGTCAACATTGGATCATTCAGAGATCCTCACTGAACTTCTGGAGAGAGTTTGCTGCACTGAAAGTAAAGGGGCTGAATAATTTTGCACGCCCAATTTTTCAGTTTTTTATTTGTTAAAAAAGTTTGAAAAATCCAATAAATTTCGTTCCACTTCATGATTGTGTCCCACTTGTTGTTGTTTCTTCACAAAAAATTACAGTTTTATATCCTTGTTTGAAGCCTGAAATGTGGCAAAAGGTCGCAAAGTTCAAGGGGGCCGAATACTTTCGCAAGGCACTGTAACTGTGCCTGATTAAGCCCCTCCAACTGACACCACAGTGTGGTCATGTCCACTTTGGAAAGGATTTTCTAAAAACAAGTGCAGTTGCTCCAGGGCTTAGTAAATAAGGGGAAGCTGTGATGACTTTCATTGTCCAATCATGTGGAAGCAAAATGCTGTTTTTTTTATTTTCCTTTTTGTGATTGGGTATCCTTTGCAAAGTGAAGCTTCATCTCATTTACTAAGCTCTGGGAAAAATGAGTGCAACTGCACTTGCAATGTGCACAGTCTATTTGCCTTTAGTAAATCCACCCCTGTCTGTCATGGCACACTGCATGTGCTGCATCATTTATTTTCGTACAATGCCCCAAATTGCCCCAGGTCATACACAACCTGAGAAAAGCCACTGGATCAAAAACAAGACAATTGCTGTTTTGTCCTTCGCTTAATCAGATTCACAAGACAGTAACCTAAGAATGATTTTTAAACATTTTTTTTTTTTTGCAATGGAAAATGTGTATGAGCATACATAGAAAAAAAGTTGGCAAATATATTTGTTTTATTATAAATATTTTTTCTGAGACTGCAACAATTACTTGTCACTGCATGAGTAATGGTTTGCCTCAGTTTTGCCTCAGAGGAGGAAATTAACTATGTAAACTTTGGCATCCTCATTATTCATGTTACAAGTTCTATTCCTTTTGGTGCACCAGATTACATACTATATGCAGAGAACATTCTTGTGGTTGCAAGGGAAAGCACAGCACATGGATGTGGACACGAAAGAATGCCAATTTTAAAATGTTTTCTGTATTGTAAATGCAATTATAGCCAATTATATTTTAAATTTGAATTGAAGGGTTAAAAAATATTCCAATTGGATTATATGTCCATTTAACATACACTATATTGTCAAAAGTATTGGGACACCTACCTTTACACGCACATTAACTTTAATGGTATCCCTGTCTTACTCCGTAGGGTTTAATATTGTCGGTCAACCCTTTGCAGCTATAACAGCTTCAACTCTTCCTCTCTAATTCATCCCAAAGGTGTTCTATCGGGTTGAGGTCAGGACTCTGTGCAGGCCAATCAAGGTCCTCGACGCCAAACTCGCTCATCCACATCTTTATGGACCTTGCTTAGTGTACTGTTCCAAATCATTTGGATGGGGGATTATGGTGTGAGGTACTTTTGACAATATAGTGTATTGTACGTTGCTACCTGTAAAAGTTTGCCTTGTGCAGACATCAAAAAGGCCGAAACCTGCTGCTGGGTGCCACAATCTTATCATGTGATATCAGAATCCCCAACCCCAGACATTCTACAGCATTCCCCCTTACTTTTCCTCTGGCAACTACAAAAAAGGTTATGTAAAGAGGTAATAGCAAGAGTAAATGAGCTAGGCCAGCACAGACCGTAGTTTAATAGTCGCAGAAAAGTAGAGTGGTATGATATGCAAGGGGATGTGCTTGGGAATTGACTCTTCCTGAAGTGGTCAAATTTGCACACTACAAGTGAATAAAATATAGTTTGTAAAAGGCAAAAATTATAAATGTAAGCTTTTAAACTATTTGAGAACAGTGGCTTATTGGTGAGCACCTCTGCCTTGCAGCGTTAGGGTCCTCAGTTTAAGTCTTAGGGTCCTTTCACACTGGCTTTCCGCCCAGCGGACTCCGTTTTGCTCATCGGGGATCGATCCGCTGATCCCCGCTGAGCAGGTGAATGACAGCTCTGTCTCTGCTTACTTTGCAGAGACAGAGCTGTCAGATACCCACTCTCCTCTATGAGAGATCTGATGAAAACGGACCGCCTGTCTGTTTTCATCTGATCCGATCCTCCAGATGGATGGAATATTGAGTTTTCATCCGTCTGGATTTCACAGACCACATCTGATCAGATAGCAATGGATGTCAGTGGACATGTCACCGCTGACATCCTCTGCCATATGGAGGTACATGGAGCATCTGATCAGGTCCACCTGAAAAACTGACAGGCGGATCTGATCCGAAAGCCCGTGTGAAAGGGGCCTAAGTCAGAAACTACCTGCAGGCATCTGTGCTTGTGTGTGTTTCCCTTGGGTACTCCTATTCTCTCCCACACTCCAAAGACATGCTGGTTGGATAATTAGCTCTAGACAAAAATTTACCCTAGCATGACATTCTACTGAGTGCACCCAAGATGGCTGCCTCACCATGTGCCCCAACAGCAGATAAAGCGCTAATAAATACTAATTATTGAAAATAAATATTGTGCTTTTACCTTGTTAATTTGGTGACAGGGTATCCTTACAATTGCTGCCACATGCAACAGAGAAGTAAGAGAAAATCATGCTGAGAGAATTGTCCTCTGAAAGTTAATAATATAACTAGTATCCTCATTTTGCCTGACCTTGTGTTGAATTTGCTATAACTTTCTGGTCCAGTGACAATTGTCACCAGGACAAATACAAAGGATGAATTTTCCCAGTGAGGACGCAGCCAGCAAAACAAATCGTAACGGGTTCCGACTCTACCACTTTTTATGTCGAAAAAAAATAAACAGTTTTGGCTATCGATACACTTTAACTTCATTTGACGTTCAGTTACCATATCATATGGCATTTATTTTTTCATTACACTATTAGATCAATTTGGTATATTCATGGGACAATGCTTCTACTGTATTTACTCTACATAAAGATAATGGGGTTTTCCATACTTACAATAGGAATATTTTTTTTTAGGTTTAAACTGGAAAGTCTTTTTAGAATTTCTTGGCTAGTTTTATATACGCCTGTATGCAATGCGTATGAATCACAAGCTACAGACAGTAGGGTTAGCACAACAGCTGTACTAGTGTGAAGGAGACAGCTGCGTTCCTGACCTATGGACATGTTCTGGTAACATTCATGTAAATGAAAGTAGTAGGAAATAGTTAATGGATTGTTCTGTCTACAGTCATTTTTAACTTTGTGCCAGTTTATTTTGATACATTTGGGTGAAGGCCACAGGGTGAAGATCCAAAATGCTTCTCTTGTACAGAGCCTTTGGTATTATACAATGCTCTGATTACCAGTGCAGACCCCCCTGTCAGGAGAGCCGCAGATCGACTCTCCTCTACTCGTGCCTTTCAGGCACGAACTGAGGAAAGCCGATCAACGGCTCTTCCTGTGTACTATGTGACCAGCTGTGATTGGACACAGCTGGTCACATGGTAAAGAGCCTACGTCAGTAGGCTCTTTACTGAAATTGGAGATGCGGTGTGTCAGAGTGACACGCAGCAACGCCGATCGCCGCTCTGCGCGCCCCCCAGGGGGGGGGCGCGCAGGGCGCATTATCCTGCCACAGTCATATGACGTCCGGTCAGGATAATGCAACCACCTGACCTCCCTGTGGGCTCCTTAGACCCTCTGTCCCAAGGGCTGGTCCTGCTCTGTTTTTTCCTGGCTTTGCTGTTTAAGCCCTGTTCCTAAAGAGTAGGGCCTATCGGATTCAAACATCCCTATTCTCTTGAAGGCTAGCAACGTCTCTCCATTATAGTCCACCTTAGCACCTAGAATCCCTTTTTTGCATAGTGCAAGATCAGGAAATTTCATCCTAGGATGTGCTCAATGGGACACATCCTGTCTTTCCTCTGTCTGGTCTAGATTAGCAGCTGGCCTTGAGTACTATGAAAGGACAAATTTTGACTTTGGCCATTCTGTTTCAGAGATTTTTGCCCTCTCATTTCTTAGTTAAGGCAATTAGGAAGGGTGTCTTTCTCCATGTAAGTTCTCCTGTGACTCTGTGGGACCTTAACATAGTTCTTTCTACCTTTCAGAGGTTGCCCTTCAAACCTATGAGGGATATATTCATAAATGATCTTACGCACAAGGTGGCCATAAACTTCCTGCTTGATAGACAAACAAAATCTCATGTTTTTAATATTTTAATTTCACTAGCCTGTTTCAGTGTGCCCATTCCAGAATATGAAAAGATTGGAAATCTAACTAATAATGCTAAAGAAGTGTCTTAGTGGGCAGTATAGGCGGAAGAGGCGTACAGAGGGTATGACAGTGAAGAGTATCTGTAGGAGGCAGTGTGTAAAGAAAGTATTACGAGGGGAGGTGGGAGGGGGGTATGCGAGCTGGGCATTTTGTGCAAGAGAGAATTATGAAATATATGACAGCAGGCATTATGCGTAGGAGAGGTGTGAATTCTATGGCAGTTGGAGGAACAGTTAATCTTTTGACACACAAATGGTGGTTGCTGATCTTTCCATAATAAATGGCAACACAATCACTAAAATATATGGTCATATCTATACAGGTAAATGGCAGGGGTAGAGCAATGTTCCCCATAATGAATTTGGCACCCATTTACAAAATTAGGAAATTATAGAGCAGCAGGATTTGGGCCAAGTTCTGCACACAGACGATTTTACAGAGGAGGAATAGGGGTTAGAAATCAGTGTCCAGGAAATGGGTCCACTAAAATGGAAACAGGTTATTCTGGGACAGTTGAAGTGTTAGGGATTGTGTCAGCAGAACTGCAGACTATGAAGATGGTGGGGAGGATACTGAAACTGTAGGGGTGTATTAGTGGAACTGGGGAAAACGGAGGTTGAAAAGAAGCAAAACTAACATGTAATCAAGTTCTTAGCAGTGACTGTGTTTTGGAGCCCAGGAACACTGGAGGTAGTAGTGGGGATGTGAGAGATGGGGTAGTGTTTTGTTACCAGAGATTGTTTAAACAGGAAATGGGGCAATGAAGCTAAGATTCCCACTTAGTAAAGTCAGTAAAGATTCAACTAATTTGGTGTGGTGGACTAAGTAAATGTGTTTGCATATGCGCATGAGACTTAGTGCTAAGGGGTTAATGCATTTTGGTTGGGTACTGGAAGCTGAGCGATTATTTAACATAGTCAGAAGTATACATGCTATGATGTTAAAGTATATACATACAGTAACTGAGTGCTGAAGAGTTAGCCTACAGAAACTGGGTATTGGGTACTGAGAGTTTAACATACATGCCTCGGGACTAAGCACTAAGGAGATGATGCACATGGGCTTAGGACTGGACATTGAGGGGTGCCCAGGGGAATGAGCGCTGAGGGGTTACTAAACCTGTGCTGGGGCAGGGTACTAAAGAGTTAATGTTATATTTACGGGGTTAACACTTTTTGTTGAGGGGTTAACACGATCACTGAGTGGTTAATACAGGAGCGGCTGCTGCAGAACTGAGCTTCAGCAGTGAATTCTGACCCTCTTGACTGTGTGTCTGAGCTCAGAGTACAATATCTATGGGGAGAACCTGGATAATATTTAAATGCAGTTTGTGTGGTGGGAGTGTGTGACTGCAGACTGAGCCTGAAACTGGAGAGTGCGTGCTGGGGAAGGCATACAGGGGAAAGAACAATCGATGTGCTAGATGTGTGATTCCATTGGGGAAGGACCAGGAAGAAGCTGATTTGCAAAGTGGCAAGTGAAAATAAAATTTAAAAATTTGATAACATAATAGGGTTTTATTGCAGTGATTTTGCAATGTGTGTAACTTGAGAAAAACTTAAGTGAATTTGAGTATGAGGAACAAAAAAGAATGCAATAATTGTGATAGAAATACATGGCAAGGGCCATTGTCTTGTATGATATACAAGGCTGTTTTTATGATGCAGCTCAGTATACTAATCTAGCATTACAGTAGAGACCAGATAATTTTTATTTTTATATTAACAATTAATTGAAATTCTATGTGCAGATGAAATCATTAAGTAAAATTCTGGTGCACGTAAAGGTGTATGCCCCTTAACAACTACTCAGAGAGTATATTTAGTTAATTAGTCAAAATACATAGTTAAAAATTAGAGGAGGTAGTGTGTCCAAACTCTGTAAGATAGACAAAAAAGGGGAAAGGGGGGAGGCCCAACCTGAGTGTAGTGTTAGAGTATCAGTGTTTATTTCACAAGGTTAAAAATACAAGACGTAAGAGATAGTCACGTTCATTATAGTGTCAGCAGTCTGATGGTTCCAGCCATCCTGCAGGCTCCACAGATTGTTTGGGTAGCTGGAAAGGAGATGTGAAGAGGCATGAAGTCTGTGATGACCAGCGTGAATCGCGTGGGCGGAATTGACGTCACCAGAAGAGGCGGGAATCAGCATTGGCAATGACAGGGATATAGGCTACACGCTTGGAGCCTACAGCTCCTTCTACTGGCCAGGGGTCAATACAGTAATAATTCATTTCAGTTGAACAAGTGGAGTCTTATTAAATTTTTACTGGTATGGTCTTGGCTGCCTCTGGCTCTTTTCATGAGTTACCCATAGAAGTTTGAAAGCGGCTGAAAGTTTGCAAGCTTTCTGACATGAAAAAAACCTCTTCATGGAAGGAACAAATTTGTAATTGAGGGAACAGTTCATTATTGCATGAATGGTCCAGTTTAGCTGGTTGCTTTTTCTTCCTTGAAAAGAACCACTGAGGGTATTTGTTGTGTCCTGTGTCACCCCACTTACAACCCGACTGTTGTTTTCAGTTTCTAATAATGATCTAAATTCAGAAGCAGATTGTATTACAGTACACTTTGCTGTGTATATTGAATTTCTAACATTGAAAGAATTAATTTTACTTTCTTGTTCTTTTTTCATCTAGAAACAGGACAAGAACTGCAATCAGTCCGGGATCATATGGCTATGGAAAGATTCCTTATATACTGCCACTACAGAGCGACACAGGCCAAAACACCCCTAGAAAAAGACGACAGATTCAGCTAGGGCGACAGTCTATGTCTGGACAAAATGCAGCCCAGAGCCAGTCGTTCAGCCTCCCATCAAGTCATCGTAGTAATCTTTACCAGGACGAGCTCTATACTCCAGTCAGGCAAGAGTCTTCACAGCCTTCATCAAATCTGCAGTTTTCTCATTCCCAGTCCCTTCCAATGGCACAAAGTTCATTTGCTGATGCTACTAGACAAGGTTCCACCTCCCTAAATCTGCTCCGAGATAAACCACTGGCACAACGTGGATCTACAGCCATTTCTTGTACTGGTGCTTACAAACAGCACAAATTGTGCAATAAGCAGGTACGTGCAAATTTTTCACTTTTTAGGTCTCTGCCGCTAGCCACATTTTATGATTGCAGGACAAACAGTAGTTTGTATCTGATGCAATATAAATATTTGGTTACAACTTCTTGTGACTACATTAAAGTCCACAATATAATTAGTAAGCCCTGATAAAGGGGGAGTGTTTTTGCTCCAAAAACCAGTGGCTGTTTTTATGTGATCAGTGAACATATAAAATCATCTTGGACTTAAAAATTCAAAATGTAAATAAAACTAAAGTAACTGGTGCATATCTGTTGACAACCACAACTTAAAGTTAAAGTTCAGCCAAAAGCTAACTAAGGCTAAACCTACTCCCAATCCCATTCTAAGCCTATTTTATCCAACCCTGTAAAGAAAAGATCTGTATACTTAGCTATTCTGAAACTGCTCATGGTCTGGTCTCATGATCAACTATCAGCAGCGGCTTCAATGTGGAAGAGGGGCAGTTGACAATGGATGCCCCATATTAAGCCTATGGGTGACATCATCTCCCAGGCATTTGCAGTTTTTGTTGGCAATCTCTCCTGTACACAGAAGCCACCACTGGAGAGATTATGTAACTGGACCAGTGTGGCTTCAGAATAGGTAAGTATATAGATCTTTTCTTTACAGGGTTAGATAGAATCGACTTATAATGGAGGTGGGAGTAGGTTTAGCTTTAGTTAGCTTTTGACTGAACTTACACATTAAAGTCAAGAACTCTACTCAGAGGTGAATTGTTAGCCTAAACGATCAACGGTGGTCTCTAACTAGGGTTTAGGGTGGTAATCACTTTCCTCATCAAAGTCCAGTTTATGTTTGTGAGCTTTAGATTAAAATAGTTCAGTACCACCCATATCAGTGAGTTGCATAGTTCACTTCCTGAGTCTTCAGCGATGTGATCTTTATAATTCCACATGACCACAGAACAGTTGTGACATTCAGTAAAATATTATAAAGTTAATATTTTGTTTTCCACTATTTAAATTCTACCATGAAATATGTAAGACCCTCTTCTTGGCTTTTGGTTAGAGGCCAGACAAAGATATTTTACTATAACTATTTTAGAAAAATCTGCCAAAGGGTGAATTCTAGATGCCAAGGACCATCCTATCCAAATAAAAATTAGATTTAGATTGGACTTTATGGTCTTGGTTAGTAGCTAGACCCAGAAATGCTAGTGAAGATATTTAAACATAACTATTTAAGAAAAATTTGCCAAAGGATGAATTCTAGACACTTTCCAACCGTTAAAGCGTAAGTTCTTTTTGCAAAAAATGAAAAGGTGAACTTACACCCTCCCCATGCCCCTGGTCTCCGCTGCACCTACCTCAGTGGGTGATTAGCTCTCCCAGCTCTCTCAGCGGGTATAGCAGTCAGAGATTTCAAAGTCTGACCCTTCTTCCCCCCCCCTCTTTCTTTAGGGCTTTTGGGGTGAATGAGAACTATTCCGATTGGTCAAGTGGACACATGCCAGTGTTAGTTCATCTTTTCATTTTCTGTAAAAAGGTGAATCTACATTCATCAAATTATTTTTCGTTGAAATTGTCCTTTAAGCAGCACTCTTCTTAAAATAGGTTGAATTCAAGTGCTGGTGATACCTAATATTAGTTTGGCAAGCTGAAGCCCCTGTTTTTATCCTAGTATATTTTAGACAAATCTTTAACTCTTACTGTAAAAAAAAAGGAATTATGAGAGGTTCAATAAAACTCTGATGATTAAAGATGCTATCTTCTTTTGTAAATGTATGATCCGTATTTAATAATAGCTTTTCTTTCAACATAAGAGAGCATGACCAGAAGCACTGATTGTGGATGAGGAAAAAGAGTATGGTAAAATTTGTTTAATATTGCTGGACCATTTGATCCTGAACCATAAATAACTTCCCCATCATATATTTTACAATCATATGTAACTGCTCAGTAAAATATTTCAAGCTTCCTTGTATGGCATTTAATGATGGGGAACTTATTTTATACATTAGGTAGATTTAAAGAGACAAGAGTAAATATACTGTGTGTTATTTTATACACTTAAAACCGCATGGGTGGAAAAAATTGCAGTCTGACCAAATAAATCACAGACAACGGGAAGTAAGTGATTTTCAGAATGTGTCCCAGTAGAAAGGAAAACAGAAGTGCACTGTGGCTTTTTTCAGTGGTTTCAATGTCTCCAATTTGCACAAATGCATTACTTTTAACGAAGTCCTTATTCGTAGAGAAATAATGAACTTTGCAAGTCAAGTCCATCATCATACTTTCAGATAGTTAAACACTTTATGTCAAGAGCAAAAATCATAAATATTTTGGTCTACTGGGTAATCAGTAGCAATAAAATACTGTATTATATAGACTATAAAATTACAGTTCATTTCAGTGAGTGTCATAAGTGTTGTTAGGAAAAAAAAAAAAAAAACTGAAGAAAGATATTTAAAGGAAAATGTTTGTGCAGATAGAAATAAAAGGACTAGAATTGCTAACCTGTTTTTCTAAGATTAGGCAGTCTATACACAAGTCAATTCCTTTGTTCAACCAGCGAGTTGAATGAAAAAAACTGACCCACTTTCCCCATCCACACATTCAAGGTGGATAGGGGAATTCTCCTCGCTGAGCTATTGTATTCTGACAGTGAAGAGACTTCCCTGCCATCAGAATACACTGATCAGCATTGCTGGCTATAGCCGACAGTGCCGATCAAGCGGAGAAAACCCGATAGGGCAGTTGTACAGAAGTTAATCAGCAGATCAACTTCTGTAAAACCGCAGTGGCCATAAATGGATTACAATTTGGACGGCCCCTGCTGAACCGACCAAATTTAGATCCATGTATGGCTGGCTTTACTGGTTACCTGGCAGAGTCTGGTGATCTGCATTACCACTAGACAACTAGAATTATTCAAAAGGACAAGTTCTTTGTGACAACGGAACTGAAATAGGGAGGACATTTTTCAGTGGAGAAACCTGATCCAGTAATAGCTGTCCAGTAGGGGATTTCTCCTCAGTTGGAGAGTTTTCCCTTTACTTCTTGCTGTGTATTTGTGAGGAGAAGGAAAATTAATTTGATCATTCCCTGTTCTATCAAAAGCTTAAAAAAGTATTGGGGATTTAGGGCTCCATTCCCAAATTTTTTTCTTTAAAATTGTTGGTAAAATACATAGCATTTTTAAATTGTTTTTCTAGTTCCTGTTTTCCAGTGACTATGTCTCTGAAGGGTCCACTGGCGTCACCCTTGCATGTGTGCTACCAGCTGGCACTACAACCAAAAGTCTGTATGCTGCATAGACCCACACAAACGGATAGCCCCAAAGCCTATGGTCAAAAGCCATTCTCCTACTCCCCCATCCCCCCACCTGGGGCCTGTATTATCCATTGCGATTTCTTGACCTGTGACGTGCTCTGTGTGCCGGAAAGTTCAGGGATCTGAAGCCAGAAGTAAAGAAGGGTGAAAAAAGTGATTTCTGGGCACACATATGCAGAAAACAATGTACCAGGGAATGTTTCCTTGCTTAATCAAAATGCATTATTGTAAAAAGATAGCCTAAGTGCAGTCAAAATAACTCCACAAAAATAAACACAAGGAACATATGTTCAGGTCAGTGTGCCCCTTGTGCTGATTCCTCTCCTGTTAGGTGAAATCCTCCTCCATCTATCCACACTCACCTCTTCCAGTGCAAACTAGTTCATTCATAGAAGTAAAAATAGCAGCTTATATGAATAAAATAGCTTGGCAGAAAAGGTGGAAATAGTTGGGCACTCTTTGAGTGCCTGTGACAGCTACAACAGTTTTTTTTTTTTTAACTCCCACCACACCAGAAACCTGTGGGGGTGGGCATCAATGAAGGTGGATTTCACCTAGCAGAAGAGGAATCAGCACAATGGGACACATCCTACTGACCGTAATTTATGTCCTTGTGCTGATTTTCTTTTTTTTTTTTTTTACTTTGACTGTACTTAGACTTTAATGGTGCGAGTAAAAAATATGCTAATACTTTAAGTTGTGGCAACATCATAGGAAATGGTGTCTTGATAATCTTTCCCATGTGGCTAGCAGTCCCTCTGCATATTTGTATTCCTGGTTGTTTAAGCCTCAAATAATTGGGGCAATAGAGAGGTTACATCTGTGAAAGGCAAACTTTCATCCTTGCAAATTCATTGAATGCTGGTTTTCTCTTTCGTTCATTGACGGACACAGCTCCTGATCTTCTTAATCATTGGGTTATACTGCCCCCTACAGGAGTAGGACGCTAGGCAAAAAAAGTCTGGCTTTGCCTATGGGCAGTCCCAGGGGGTATACTCCCACTCTCTGCTATAGGTACTCAGTTTTTTTCCTTCCAACGTGTGACTGTCCCCGGTCCGCTTACAGGCTCTTTTTCGGGCGGTGCAAGACCTTTTACTTTAAAGGGTGTTGATCCCATTTCCGACTTTTAAACGTTTTCAGGGCTTTTACTCAAACCTGTTTACAGTCCCCAGGAAGGAAGGCAAGGTGCATCAATTCTGGACCTCAAGGCGCTGAACTGCTTTGTGCTGTTGCAGAAGTTCAGAATAGTCCATTCGCATGACGGTGGCTTCCCTGCATCAGGGAGATTTTCTTGCCTCTATCAACATCAAGGAACGCTTGCCTTCACATTCCAATACGTGTCAATCTCCAGGGCTTCCTCCGTTTTGCCATGGGAGAGGAGCATTATCAGTTTGTGACGTTACCTTTGGTCTCGCCTCTGCTCCTCGGGTCTTCACAAAAGTGTTGGCCCGGTGCAAGCATTGTTATGTCAATGGGGGATCATGGTCAGGGCTGCTGTTAAAAATCGGGGGGGCCCTGTACAGACTACCTGGCAGGGCCCCCCCCCCAAGAAAATATTTAAGATAAATTTAGCTAAAAATTACAACAAAATCATTATTAGCAGACACAAATATAACATAACTCACATAATTCCTGCTAAATCTAAAAAAAAAAAAAAAACTATGTTAAATAAAAATGAAGATGAGATGAGAAAAATTTACAGGCTGGGCAGTTGGAGCTCAGTGATCAGAGAGACAGAGAGAGAGAAACAAAGTTACAAATACACTCCTGAGCAGAGATAACAGAGCCAGTGCTGGGAGGGGGGCCCACACAAGGGAGGGGGATTAGTGAGGTACAACTCTCTCTTTCTCAGCAGATAAAATCTGATAGCAGGGAGAGGGACAGATCAGATTTAGGTGCAGGAGGAAGATTTCTGTATTTGTTGTCCATCACTAATCCCCCTCTCTGTGTGGGCCCCCCTGTGTGCTCGGGCCCCCTACAAGAGGGCTGGTGGTCCCCCCCTATCAGGGGCCCTGATCATGGTACTGGGCTACTTGTATGACCGCCTTCTGTGAGCAGAGTCTCCTACTGCTCTGGTGGCAAACCTTGAAATCACCATAATGGCTTGAAGGAGTTTGGCTAGATTCTGAATTTTCAGAAGTCTGCTCTGGTTCCGTCCATAAAGCTGAACTATTTGGGTCTGACTCTGGACTCGGCCTTAGCCAGAGTGCTTCTTCCTCTGGACAAACTCCAGAAACTGCAGGCTGCAATTTGTCTCCTGCTGTCTAGCAGATGGTCATACTTTTTGAACTTCCATGTGGGTGCTGTGCCTGATGGTGTCTACCTTCGAGGCGGTTCCATTTGCGCAGTTCCATACGAGGTCCCTGCAAGGGAGATTCTGACAAAATGGGACAAGAATCTGCAGTCTCTGGACAATCAGATCTGGCTGAGCCGGGTAACAAAAGAGTCCTTGATATGGTGGCTTCGTTCTTTGGCTCATCGGCTGGGCAAATCCTCCCACCCCTTGTATATGATAGTGGTCACCACAGATGCCAACCTGTCTGGCTGGGGAGGCGTCCTCGGAAAAAGTTCTGCTCAGGGTATCTGGACACTGAAAGAGTCCAGGCTACTGATCAATGTCTTGGAACTTCAAGCGATGAGATTGTGCCTGGAACATTGGACTGATCGTCTTCAGGGATGTCCATGCACATTCAATCTGACACGCCACGGCCGTGGCTTATGTCAATCACCAGGGGGGCACAAGAAGTTTCTTGGTGGCTATGCAGGTACCTGGAATTCTAAGGTGGGCAGAATGGTTAGTTCCAGCCCTCTCTGCCGTAAACATTCCCGGGGTGGAAAAGTTGCAGGCGGATTACCACAGTTGGAAGGCTTTGCACCAAGGGGAGTGGTCCCTTCATCCAGAGGGGTTTCATCAGTTGGGTCTCGGGTGGAGCATATCCGAGGTAGATCCGAGGTAGATCTGTTGGCATCTGGCTTCAAGAGAAAGGTGCAGAGGTTTGTGGCTTGGTCATGGGCGGATGCAACAGATGCACTGGTGGCCCCGTGGGGTCAGTATCGTCTGATTTACACCTTCCCTAATCTCAAGATTCTGCCAAGACTTCTATGCAGGATCGAGGCAGAAGGGATTCTGGTCATCTCAGTGGCCCCAGACTGGCCTCACCAGGCTTGGTACGCCGATGTGGTGCAGCTGGTTGCCTACGTTCCTTATAAGCGTCCTCTCAGGGAGGATCTGCTGTGCCAAGGACCAATCTTCCATCCTGCTTTACAGTCACTGGCTTTGACAGCTTGGCTGTTGAACGCCAGGTGCTGATGGATAGAGGTTTGTCTGAGTCAGTGATTCCAACGCTGCTAGGAAAAGCTAGGAAATCTACTTCTTGGAAGATCTACCATCATACGTGGAAGACGTACATTGTGTGGTTTAAGTCTCTTGTGGTTCATCCTCGCTCTTAGGGGGTTAGGCACTTAACCCCTCCAGTGCGGTCTCTGTTGCCTCCTTGGGACCTTGATTTGGTGCTCGGTCCTCCAGAAGCCTCCTTTTGAGAAACTTTGGTTGAATCCCCTGCTCACACTGTCCTACAAAGTGCCCTTTTTGGTGGCTATCACCTCTGCACGCAGGGTGTAGGAATTGGTGTTGTTAGCCTGTCTTTCACTGTACTTCGTGGTTCACAGAGATAAGGTGGTTTTTCACCTCTGTCCATCGTTCCTTCCTCAGGTTGTCTCTGATTTTCATTTCAATGAAGACATTGTGTTGCCTTCCCTGTGTCCCAGGCCAACACATCCAAAGGAAATTGCTTTGCATGCCCTGGATGTGGACTGGGCAATTAAGATGTACCTGGCAGCTACAGAGTTTTTTAGAAAGTCAGACTCACTGTTTGTGCTCACAGATGTGCCCCGGAAAGGGTTGTCCGTTTCCTCTGCGAACATTTCCAGGTGGCTGAGAAAGACGGTGATTCAGGCCTATTTCATCAAGGGTCAGGTTCCTCCTTCCCCTGCTAAGGGGCACCCTACCCCGGTGCTCAGTGCCTCCAGTCATCAGATGTCAGTGACACAGGTTTGCAGGGCGGCCATCTGGTCGCTGGTGCACACTTTCGCAACATTCTATAAAGTGGATGTGTTGGCATCTGCGAATGCTTCCTTTGGCCGCAAGGTTTTGCAGGCTGCTGTTTAGAGGACCTGGTCCTCTTTGAGGGTGCATTGTTTTTTTCAGGTGGGCTCCAGTTTTTTGGTTGAGCTCCTGTTTACCTGGTTGACTATAATTAGCCTAGGGAGTTTCTTTTCGCTGTTTCCACCCCTCATGTTTAACACTACTTTGGGACGTCCCAATTGTTAAGAAGATCAGGAGCTATGTCCATCCATGAACGAAAAATAAAATGGGATTTTTGCCTTATCCGTAAAATCCATTTCTCTGATGTTCATTGACGGACACAGCACCCACCCTCTGTGGAGTTGTAATTCTTCTGACACTGCTTGTAACAAAACTGAGTACCTATAGCAGAGAGAGGGAGTATACCACCTGGGACTGCCCATAGGCGTAGCCAGACTTTTTTTCTACCTAGTGTCCTACTTCTGTAGGGGGCAGTATAACCCAATGGTTAAGAAGATCAGGAGCTGCATCCGTCAATGAACATCAGGGAAATGGATTTTACGGTAATTCAAAAATCCAATTTTTGCTTACTCCTTGCCCAAACCCTGCATACCCTCTTGGGTTCCTAGACTTCTCATCACACAAGTGTCCATATCTTCACAGTCAGTACCTTTTGTGTATTGTCCAGGACTCCACACCATACCTACTTTTCAAGGTGCTGAACTCTTATCTACCACTAAGGCTCCGTTCACATGTTAGCGTATGGATCGCGGGCAGAACCGCCGCGTTTCCGCCCGCGATCCGGAGAATATTGCAAATCGCGGGATGCCTGTACAAGTGCTTCTTTGGAGTGTATTGCGTCCCGCGATTTTTTCTGCGTGATGTTACCGCGATTAGGCAGGCAGAAATCGCGGCAACATCGCTCAGCGTTTGGGGGGCTATTGCAAATCAACGGGCAACGCACAGGCGTCCCGCGATTTGCAGTAATATCCGAATCATGGGCGGAATCGCGGCGGTTCTGCCCGCGATCCATGCGCTAACATGTGAACGGAGCCTTAAGCAACATGCCCAGGGAAAGCACCTCTAGCACCAAATATTTATGTAAGTGTAATGGCTAGGTGCCACATACAGGATTAGGTAAACATCATAGATGAAAAAGTATACTGCATTGGTCAATTCTCCAGTCACAAAGTTCAGTCTAGATGCTGTGATTTATTCAAATTAAGCTCCTGAAATTTTTTACCTGCTGTTGAAGGCCAGTAGGACCACAAAAACGGTAAACTTTATCGTGGCGTAATGTTTGCTCTATTTCTGGGTCTTTACGATCACTGTAGACCCTATGTGATATGTTTGGAAGCACACATGTGATATTGGCCAAAGTTTTTTTTTCTATTGATTGATATTTTTTTCCTCTCAACTTTTTCTGTATAAAAAAGAATGGTGTAGAAGCCTTAAAGCCTAAGTTTAGGTAAAACTTCGGTAAAAAGCAAAAGGGACAGTACTAACATTAATTCTGCAGCGTCCCTTGTGGTGGATAACTTCTGTCCTCTGAAGACCCCCAATAGGGTGGACATAGTTGGCACTCTTTTTAAGTGCCTGTGAGAGGTCCCTTGGATCAATAATGCACATAGCATTGGAAGTTTATGGCTGTAGGGTATGGGGAGGGGCAGAAGACAGAAGATTTCAACTATGACAGCCAGCATTAGCACAAAGGACACTTCTGGTTAAATGTAAGGATCGCTTCTCGTGCTGATTTTTTTTTTTAATATTCTAAACCTAGTCTATAAGGCTTATTTTTATACAGAAAATGCTTTAAATGTTTCCTTAGTGTAATCATTTGTCTCTGGTTAATCATTTGCCACTATTCTTTTATGTACATTTATAGTGAAAAGTAGAATATTAAGAATTTTGCTCTTTCTGTAAGCTTTAAAAAAGCTAGCTTGTGCAGCACTGCTGATCATTTTATTTTGCTTTATGCACCATGCAGGGTTTAGGGAATTCAAGTCACCTTGAATCTAGTGTTCTTCTACAAAAATTGTATAGTTGTGAACACATATTGGAGTTGATTTACTAAAACAGAAGTGTGCAAAATCTGGTGCAGCTGTGCATGGTAGCCAATCCACTTCTAACTTCAGTTTGTTCAATTAAAGCAGGCCTTCAGTCATTTTTTCATCTTTCCATCTATTAAATCTTCTGGCCTTGTTGTTTTACTTTGGATAGTAAAACATTGTTTTTCTGCCAGTAAATACCTTTTACAGCCAACTTCCTCTTTCTTGTCTGCTAATTAGCCTAGGCTAATGACATCACACACAGCTTTTTCTATCACTCTCATGAGAGTTTGCCAGCAAGGGAGGAGGGATAAGTCACAGGAAAGCCAACGTGAGCTGCAGAGCTGGAGGGGGCTTGATGAGGGCAGAGATAACAGGAGACTGCAAAGATCCATAAGTATTCATCAAGAGAGGAGAAATGTGCAGGCAAGCAGTGGTGTGAGTGTGTCTTTCCTTCTGTATATATGTATATGTGTGTCTGTATATGTGTGTGTGCGTGTGTGCCTGTGTGCCTCTGTGTAAATCCAGGACGTGAACAGTCAGCAGCTTTAGCTGCCCACAGTTAAAATGGCTGCAGCCAGACTTAGTGGAGGGAGATTTCTGCAGAATTTTTGGCAGGTACAGAATCGCAGTATATATAAAATAATATGCAAAGTGGTTGGAGAGAGCTTCAGAATGGCAAATATGTTTTTATTACAAATTATGTGGGCAGACTGCAGTTCCTCTTTGGACATTTACAATAAAACCTGGAAGCTGATTGGTTTCTATGCAGAGCTACACCAGATTTTGCACTCTCCAGTTTTAGTCAATCACCCCCATAATCTGTTATAATATTTACACATTCCGCTTTCCCCTATATTTACATTGTGTTCTGCCTGGGCTTGGAATTAGCTGTTATAGTAATCTACAATATACGTAATCTACTATATATTTATTTAGACATTTTAAAACCCGGTTGTGAAGCAGACACACTTCTTTACAGCAATATATTTGCAAAATCTTAATATTATGTGTAAATATTTCTTCACCTAATTTTGTGAAACTATAGGGAGGAGGGTGGCTATAATTTTAGCTTCAAACATGTACCATATAACCAAGTTAAAACTTCCTGCTTAACAACACAACACATGCAATTAAAACTGTGTAGTCCACACCCAGCTAAAGAGACAAACTAAATGCCCCACTTAAAAATGTGCATATAGTTCATGGGCCTGAAATTCAATGTTGTGGTTGAAGTAAAGCTCCCTGGTGGGTACTAACACGCATCATAAAACCCACATGTGTAACACACTGCAGTTCACTTATACAGCTTTGGTGGCCCACTACTGGAGAATTGCCTCAAAATGAACCTTCCTAATGAACGACCTATTCTTTGACCTCTCTATAAGAAGGAAAATACTGTAACAATTAGAGGAGCACTATAAGACACAATGCTGAGTACGAATGAAACTGAAGAAATATGAGACTTGACAGAGAGCAGGGTCTGCATGTCATCAAGAATAAGATCTGTCCTCGTCCTTGAATTCAATAATGTTTTCTTGTAGCCATAGCTACAGGCAATAATGTGATTTAAAAGATGTAGCCCAAAATGAATATTTTCAGCACATGTTTTATTAATGTTCCAGAGGTAGTAAATATTGCTGAATATTATTCTGCAATTATGATAATTCCATTGTAAATGGGAAAGTCTGAGACCCTGGAAGTGACCTATGACATTTTGAACCTAATGATTTCTTAGATTGCTTTGTACTTTGTGATTGGATAATGAAAAGGAAGCTAACTGAAGATGCCTGTAGATTTCAACTAGAGGAAAAAAAGTAACTTTGGACTGTAAAAGCAAATAAATGGCATGTTAGACTGGATGGAAGGGAAAGAAATGACTTGTCTCTTGTGATTTAACCTTTGAATCTAGGCCACTTGTATTTAGTTAAGGTTGTACACAAAGCAGAAATAATACAGTTATGTCTTTATTTTTTCCTAGGCAAAATATGTAGTATATATAAATTAAAGAAATTATACCCTTTTAGTCTGTCTTGGGTGAGTTACAAAGATATGCAAAATGTCATATTCTAGGAGTTATGAAGGATACTTTTGAATGTGTTTTAATCTTTAGAATATAAATGCTCCAAACTATGACAGAGTGAGAATAGATGACTCAAGCTATCCATTAGCACAGTAACCCTGAGGAGGTTCCAATGATTATCTAAATCTACTTGTATCTACAACAAATAATAAAACCATAGCTGCTGGATATAGCATAGGTGATTCAGATGTGCAGTGTTCATGACACTATTTTTGATAATATCACTAATATACTCAATATAATATAGTTCCATTGTTTTTTGCAGAAAAAAAATTGCTCCATCAAAGCAATATAACTTTTTACTAATTGTGCACACACAAAACTTGTTCCTTTTACAATTCGGAAGTACGCAATCAAGCTTGTTCACAGCCTTAACGAACTACAAGTTCCCATGTCCTCCATAGTATCTAGTTTTATTGTACTTATAAGGCAAAAAAAATACTCAATTATAATAATTATATTGTATATACACACACACACGGGGTGTATCTCAAAAATTAGAATATCATCAAAAAAGTAATTTATTTTAGTAATTCAATTCAAAAAGTGAAACTCATATATTTTATATAGTTGTGTTACACAGAGTGATATATTCCAAACATTTCTTTCTTTTCATTTTGATGATTATTGCTTACAGCTAGTGAAAAACCAAAATCCAGTATCTCAGAAAAGTAGAATATTACCTAAAACCAATAAAAAAAAAAAAAAAAAAAAGGTTTTTAATATTGGCTTACTGAAAAGTATGTCCATGTACTCTATAGTATGCACTCAATTCTTGGTCGGGCTCCTTTTGCATGAATTACTGCATCAGTGCGGTGTGGCATGGAGGCAATCAACCTGTGGCACTTCTGAGGTATTATGGAAGCCCAGGTTGCTTTGATAGCGGCCTTCAGCTCATCTGCATTGTTGGGTCTGGTGTCTCTTATCTTCCTCTTAAAAATAACCCACAGATTTTCTATGGGGTTTAGGTCAGGCAAGTTTGCTGGTCAATCAAGCGCAGTGATACCATGATCATTAAACCAGGTATTGGTACGTTTGGCAGTGTGGGCAGGTGCCAAGCCCTGCTGGAAAAAAGAAATCAGCATCTCAATAATGCTGCTCAGCAGAGGGAAGCATGAAGTGCTCTAGAATTTCCTGCTAGAGGGCTGCGCTGACTTTGGACTTGATAAAACACAGTGGACCAACATCAGCAGATGACACACCGCATTGATGCAGCAATTCATGCAAAAGGAGCCACGATCAAGCATTGAGTGCATACTATACTGTACGTGGACATACTTTTAGGTCAGTCAACATATCTGTATTAAAAATCTTTTTTTTTTTTTTTTAATGGTCTTATGTAATATTAGAATTTTCTGAGATACTGAATTTTGGGTTTTCACTAGCTGTAAGCAATATTTATTATGTAAACATAAAAGTGTAGCGCTTAGAAGTATTAATGATCACAAAAAATATTAATAGATAGTGTCCAAATGAATGGAAAAAATTAATAATGATCACAAAAAATATTAATAAATAGTGTCCAAATGAATGGAAGAACCAATAACCACAACGATGTGTACAAAAGAAAAAAAGAGTTTAAAAAGTATAAAAGTGTCCAAATGAATGAGTCCCAATAAAATAGATGTGAAATGAAGTCATAAATCCACATGCACAATATTCCAGAAGGGAATTCAGCCCGTGACACCAGGGGTATGTGAAGGAAGGGAACACCTCAGTGATGGGATGTAATAAGCAGCTTACCAGATTTCCATGGCTGCTCAACTTAATGAGTCAGCCTCTCCCAGCTATTAATCAAGACCACTGAAGATCTGATGTTACGTGGATATTTTATCGATTCAGACAGATCACCTCTCAAGATGCGTGAAAAAGGATCAGTGTAGGATTGGCACTCCTCAATATTTCTCATCAAGCATAAATGAATATGTAGGGAAAGAAGAAGGCGAGGCCCATAGCGTAATCCCGTTTAAAAATTATATTCTTATTTATTAAAAAATGTTACTCACAATTTATCATGAGCAGACAGGCATGTCAAAACGCTAGAACAAGGGATGGAGATGCGGCGTCCCGCAAACAGTCCCGAGTAGCAAGAATGATGAAGGCCGGCTAATTTCCAGGGGGCGTGTGGACGTTGCGTCTGGAGTCGCCAACGTTTCGTCTCAATAGACTTCGTCTGGGCTAGTCTATTGACTACTGGGCTGGTAGAGGTCTGAAGACTCCTCAAACAACATATCTTCCCTTTGCCTAGTGCCAGTCATCATCTGGCTAAAGTGATTTAGGGGGAATCCCATTTTTTAAACAAGTCTGCCTCAAAGCACAGGGGCGCCACTCTTTTGTTGAAGAGATACCAGCATACATGCCTGGCATGTGGCTCGTTCGGTCATAGGACAGTTTTTTTTCATTAAAAATTTTACATCAACCCACTGAACCTGTGTATAGTAAACTGTGTTTATATACAGTTTCAGCTCTTTAACAAGCATGCTGGAAAATAGTTGAAAAGACATTCTTGTTAATACCAGGATTCACCCAAAGATGAAAAATAACTGCTACTGTATTATCAATATTGCTTATGGCAGGATTTTAGCTAATGAGGATGAACCTTGCTAGAAAATGCTGGGCGAATCTTGTTGAACATCACTAGAGCAAATATAGCTATTCTTTTCACCGGGTGAATTTAATTAGTGATAAATACCCCCCCCCCCCCCAATGTTTCTGTGGCAAAAATGAATAGTGATGTACATGCATCAAGCCAGGTGCTCATTGGCCCTACTCCATGAAGGCTGGAGGTGTCACTGAGAGTTTGGATATTCTGCTGCCAAAAATATCTCTATAGACGAATCATTCTTGCTTGCTGCAGATAATGTTTAGATAAGTGGGAAGAATGTGTCAACATGTTGTAACTGTAAAGGACCATCACTATGTCTGTATCTGGATTGTTTAAGTCTTGCAGTCAAAGTGCCTAAATACTTGTTTTAGATTAGTATGTATGTAGGGAAATGCTTGGTGTACAGTTTGAAACACACTTCTAAAAGTAATATTAGCTTAGACATTTGCTAAAGTATCTTTTTGTTTTAAATAAATAATTTAACATTATTCCAATTAGGAAATAAAAAAATAAAAAATACATTGATCATATTAGTCTAGTGCAAGACTGATATTTTGAAAGTCACATCAAATTTTACTCCTACAAAAATGTAATTATATCCAACAGCAGCTATATGTAATTGGAGATGCATATTCTGATTCATGTGAACCATAGTTCAAAATGGATTGCACCAATTAACAAATATCTGCAATTTCTTTATGGTTCAGGGCAAAAAATAAATTGCATTTTTGTTAGCTCCGAGTGACATTCAAATGCTAGTTTCATAATTCCTGGCATTGGTTCCTACCCCCCCCCCCCCCCCCCTGTGCTTTTCTTCCCTTTCCCAACAGCCAGTTAGGAAGGGCTATTTTTATTAAACATATAGCAGAGTATTTAGCATTTGATCAGCACTCCGGAGCTGTTCTCTTTATTTTTAGCTCTTTTAATCACATTTATTGGTTGTGGTGCTTTATTTTAACACAAAGTTTACTAAATCAGCCTGCCACTATATCTTACCACTTCTCATTCTGGTGGCTGATGTGAGTATTCCATGGGTCAAAGTGTTGCTGCCTTTCAGGAAACAAATCTAACAAAAAAAAAAAAATCTTATATTTTCTAAAATTCTCTGGCTGCCTCAAAGCCCAACTCCAGCCACAAGAAAAAAATTACACTTGCAGTTCATGTTTGTGCCTGGGGGTAGAGGACTAAGGTGTAATACAGTGGTGCGAACAGTCCCCTGCAGTCTCTTCTGTTGCTTGCTCCCAGCTGCAGTTGCACTCCTGCCTCCTCTATGTACAATGCTCGGTTAGAGAAACTGCCAACAGAAAAGGAGATTGCTGGAGCTGACTAGAACAGAGGTATACCAAGTCTTAAAGCCTTTTCATGTCCCCCTAGGCATGACAAGAATTTAACTATTGCAGTGTGGGTTGGGGCCAACTGCAAGGTTTTTTTCTCCTTGCAGCTTGGAGTTTTTTTTACATTTTATTCCCTTTATCTGCCTTGCTAAGGTGTGTAGCCTTTCAAATCTCAAAGTCTATATACAGTGTCAAGAAAAAGTATGTGAACCCCTTGAAATTAACTGGTTTACTGCAGTAATTTGCCATAAAATGTGATCTGATGCTCATGTAAGTCACAACAATAGACAAGCTAAATGTGCTTAAGCTGATAGCACACTAACTCATTTATTGTGTCTTTACTGAACACACACAGTAAACATTCACAGCCATGGAGGGAAAAGTGTGTGAATCCATAGACTAATTGCTTCAATAAAAGCTAATTGGAGTGGAGAGTTTGCACACCTGAAGTCTAATTAATGAAATGAGTTTGGAGGTGTGGTTTAGAGGTACATTGATAAAAGACACTCAAACATTTTAAGATTGTTGGTCATAAGAAGCATCAGCTGATGTGAACCATGCCTTGCAAAAAGCTCTCTAAAGATATATAGAGTAGTTGATCTGCATAAGGCTAGAAAGGGATACAAAGCAATTGCAAAGTGTTTAGGCATCCATTAGTCGACAGACAAATTGTCTATTAAAGGAGACAGTTTAGTACTGTGGTTACTCTTCATAGAAGTGGGTGCCCAGGCAAAATGACTCCCAAGGCACAACCGAGAATCCTCACTGAGTAAAAATATACCCATGAGCAGCAGCTAAAGGCTTGAAGACATTGCTGGATCTGACAAGCATCCCTGTTTATGAGTCTGCCATACTTAAGTCTTTGGACAGACAGGGTTTTTATGACAGAACACCATGGAGGAAGCCACTGCTCTCCGAAAAAAACAAAAACATTTGTGTGCCTGAAATTTGCCAAAAAGCACCTTGGCAAAGTGCACCGCTACTGGTAAAATGTTTTGTGGACTGATAAAACAAAAGTTTAATTGTTCTGCAAGAATACTTAGCACTATGCATCAAGAGGGGGAAATTAATTCCCAAAATTACTAAAAGATCCTACCTGATAATGTCAGGGTGGCTGTCTGCCAGCTGAATCTTAGTAGAAGTTGGGTGGTGCATCAGGACAATCACCCTAAGCAAGCATTGAAGTAAATCTATAACAGACTGGCTTCAGAAAAATAAAATATAGATTTTTTTGTAATACAGATTTACCTGTTCAATTTCTTAAAGTACAACACGGGACACAGAGCCATAAATCATAACATATGGGTTATATAGCCACCTACAGGTGAAGAACACTGGCATCCAATCAGAAAGGATGTCCCCCTATAAAACCACTCACACACAGGAAGTACCTCAGTTTTGTAGCAAGCATTAAAGGCCCCATAGAAGAGGGGCCTATGTCCCGTGACGTACTTCAAGAAATGGATTTTACAGGTAAGTCTGTATTAAAAAAATCAATTTTTATTTTCTTATATCACGGGACACAGAGCCATAAATCATAGCATATGGGATGTCCCAAAGCAATGCATCGGAGGGGGACACCAAAAAAATAGCGACATCCGACCACAAAAAGGATTACACTGCTGCCTGCAGAACACTGCGGCCAAATGCAGATTCCTCCTGGGTCCCAACATCCACTCGATAAAAATGAGTGAACGTATGCAACGACGACCAGGTCGTGGCCTTGCAAATCTGAGCCATTAACGCTTAATGGCGATGTGCCCAAGAGGCACCTACTCCTCTGGTAAAATGAGCTTTTACAGGAAAAGGTGGCACCTTCCCTTCTAAATCATAGACTTAAATGTTGCCAGGCCCTTCTGGCAGCACAAACAAGCTCTCGGTCTTACAAATCCGAGTTGAGCTTAAAAACTTAAGTAAAACTTAAGTGCATGCATTACATTAAGAGAACGCAATAACTTTTCCTCCCCTGAGTAAGGATCTGGACAAAAGGTAGTAGTAGTATAACCGTGATCCATGGTTCTACCATGAACCATGTATAACCATGTAGTATAATCATGAACCATGAGTTAGTATAATGTCCTGACTCCAATAAAAGACGGACACCACATTGGGCAAAAAAACCTGGATGTGGACATAGAATCACCCTACCTCAAAGAAAAAATCAATGGCTCTTCACAAGAAAGAGCTGCTAGTTCCGATACCCTTCTAGTCAAAGTTAGCACAATCAATAAGACCTTTTTCCTAGTCATAAGAACAAGGGAAACCTGGCCTAGAGGTTCAAAAGGCTGTCTTTGTAAAACTGCCAGCACCAAATTTAAGTCGCAAGGGCACAATAGTGGCTTCACAGGTGGAAGCAAACATAACATTCCCCGGACGAAGGTCTGAACCAACGAATGGGAAGCGATCGGTTCTTGTAAGAAAACCGATAAGGCTGAAATTTGTCCTTTAATAGTGCTCAAGACTAATTTCATATCTACCCCTGCTTGAAGGAAAGCTAGAATTCTCCCAATTATATATTTGCGGGGATGCCATTTCCTGGCTTCACACTAGGTAATGTAGGATTTCCAGACCTTGTAATAAATGTTTCTAGAGACTTGTTTCCTAGCATTTATCAGGGTATAAACTGCAGGGCCAGATACACACCGCTCCTTCAAGATTAAGGCTTCAATAGCCAAGCCGGGGATTTAGAGACTGTACAGCGGGGTGGAATATCGGACCTTGAAAGAGGTCGCAGTGGAAGGACCTAAGGCCTTGTCACTGCCAACCTTTGGATTTGTGCATACCAAATACTCCTAGGCCATGCCAGAGCTACCAGGATTACTGGTTTCCCCTCTAGCTGGATCCTGCACAACAGACGCAGTAACATCTGCACTGGAGGAAAGGCATAAATCAGGGAATACTCCTCCCAAGGAGTCACTAAAACTACCACTCTGACTGCGAGTGGATCCCTGGTTCTGGACACAAATCTCTTCAACTTGTCGTTGAACCCGGATGCCAACAGATCTACATCTGGAACCCCCCAGTGTAGGCAGATTGATTGAAAAATCTCGGGATGTAAGGACCATTCCCCCAGAAACATTTGTTGACGGCTCAGAAAATCTGCCTGCCAGTTCTCTATTCCTGGAATAAAAACTGCTGTTAGGCATGGCACAAACTTCTCTGCCCAGGATAGCATGATAGCCACCTCTTTCTGGGCTGACTGACTCTTTGTGCCTCCTTGATGGTTGATATAAGCCATGGCCATTGTCGGATTGCACCCTGACAGGGTGACCCCGAAGTCTGGGCATCCAGTATTTCAAAGCCTGACCTACTGCTCAGATTTCTAGAATGTTGATGGGGAGACCTCGCTCTACCCAAGACCATTTCCCCTGGACAGTGGCTTCCTCCAGAACTGCTTCCCAGCCGGAGAGACTGGCATCTGTAGTCACCACCTTCCAGGTTACTGGAAGAAAGGATTTCCCATTCTCCAGATTTCAGACTGTGATGTACTCTTGGTACCAGAGACATGAACCAGTCCAGAGACTGAACCCTTCCGGTCCATGTAGATAGAATGTTGTTTTGTAAGGGTCTGGCATGGAATTGAGCATAGGGAATTTCCTCGAATGCGGACACCATCTTCCCCAATAACTTCATGCAAAGACATATAGAAGGATATCTCAGCCTTACTACAGACCGAACCAGATCCTTCAGGTCTGTGACCTTTATTGTCAAGAATATATTTTCCTGTACTGTGTCCCCAAGAAGACCCAGATATTCCAGATGCTTGACCGGCTGTAATGCTGACTTTGCCAAGTTCAGTATCCCATCCAGACTTTCTAGGATCTGTACTGTCTGGAGGACAGTTTGGCTTAGAGCCGAAGCCAATCGATCTATAAGTAATAGATTGTGCAGATATCCTATTACAGATAGGCAAACTGAAAATGACAGTTTTCTATTGCAAAGCGTAGAAACCTTTGATGAGCCTGGAATATAGGCACGTGAAGATATGCATCCTTTGTCTATGGATGCTAGAAATTCCTCTCCCTGCAGGGAAGCTATGACTGAACGAATTGATTCCATACGGAAAGTACGAACGTTCAGAAACTGGTTTAGAGCTTTGAGATCCAGAATAGGTCTCACATCCCCGCTTGGTTTGGGGATTATGACCAGGTTTGAGTAAAAACTCCTGAACCTTTCGTTCTCTGGAACCTCCATTATCATTCTTTAGGCCCTCAGCTGGTCCAACGCAAGAAAGAGAGACCTTCTTTTTAGGGGATCTGTCGATATACTTTAATTTAAAAACCGAGGATGCAGGAACACCCGAAATTCCAGTTTGTACCTCTGCGAGATGGTGGAGATATCCCAGTTGTCTTGGATCGTTTCCACCCAAACCTTTGAGAAACGAAGCAGCTTCCCCCACCCAAGTGAGTAGGGCGTCCCTTCACAGAGTAGGCATAGAGGAAGACTTGGCTGATCTCTGGGCCCAGGGCTATTTATGACCCTGCCCTGAAGACTTGGTTCCGGACCCAGATGGCTGAGGCAGTCGCCATCGTCTGGAATTAGAAGCACTGGAAGTATGAGTGCTGGGGATCTTAAAAGAAGGACATTTGCTCTTACTTTTTACAGGTAGCAACGTACTCTTCCCCCCAAGATCTTTTGGATATACTTATCCAGATCGTCACCAAAAAGGCATTCTCCCTGAAAAGGGAAGCTAGCCAGTAACCTTTAACATGGTAATTCCGCAGACCAGCTCTTTAACCAAAGGATTCTTCGCATATGCACCGTCACCAGAGCTAACCGTGACATTTGCCTTATGGGGTCGGTAAGAGCATCCACTGCGCAATATAAAGTGCGAAGTAGATCTGACAGATCTTCCACAGACTCTCCTTGAGAAGCAACTGTCTTGGACACTCTCTTCATACGGTCTTTTAAAGACTGACAAACTCCTATGGCCATTACTGCTGGTTGTAACGCAGATCCTGCAACCGCAAAGGAGGCTTTCAATAAAGATTCCAACTTTTTATCTGCTGGATCTTTAAAAACCAGGGCATTATCCACAGGGCAGGTTAAATTCTTGTTAACCGAAGAAATGGCAGCATCCACAGTGGGTATATTTCTTAGTATTTCTTTCTCCATTTCTTAGTAAACTTTTCCTCCATAGGATACAATAGTAAAAACCTTTTAGGAGGAGCAAAAATCATATCAGGATGGTCCCAATCATTCTACATTTCTTGCTCCAAGAGTGGATGTATGGGAAACGTCTGAGGACTGTGAGGAGGGCGCAATGAGCCTTGAGAGGAAAAAGAGACTTCAGCAGTATCTAAGGGAGGACATTTGTATCCAGACTAGACCATTTCAGTAAGAGACTGAACTAACAATCTCTGGGTTTGAGAGGCTGATAGAGACTCCTCTGACTCTAACTCCCCAGAAGTGAAAACCTCAGCTTGACCTTTCATAGGGTCATCATCAGCTACTTCTTCCACATCCTCTGCCCAATCCTGAACTGATTCAGGGGGTGGCTCGGGTGAGGGGGATCTATCACGTTTCCTCCCTCCTTGTGATGATGCAATCATGCCAGCAATCCTACCCTCAAAGCTGGCTAATGTCCATGCCAAATCATCCTTAGTGATGTAGTTTGTGGCAGAAGCACCTGGAGTAGCTACTATGCCTGACAAACCTAATGGCTCAGATTGGCTAGTCACCTCTGCCACTTCAGGGGGGAGTAGACAGAGAGGGAGCACAGCTAGGACCATTGAGGCCTAATGGTGGCATCACAGTGCCTCTTCCAACTGTGACCCCCAGCCCTTTTTCGGGCAGACATTGCTTTATAGCAAGACAAACTTGAGGTACTAACTTCAGTGTATTTAAGGGTTGTGCTAAGCTTATACAGCTTATTGCACACAGCACTGATTATCCCAAGATACAGGACCTCTTTGAGCCAGTAACATACACCTATAGTGACTCATGCAACCCAGCTTCTGCTGCTTTGTGTCCCCTTCGGCCTCTGACAGAGGCTAGCATGTTGGAAGCAGCTCCTTCTAAATCGTGCTAACTAATGCTGCATTGCGCAAGTGCGGCGTGTTATGTGGCATCCATGTGCACACCAATTGCGTTCAAACACGCCCTCCATGCGGCGTACGCCTGCTTAAAAAGGCGAAGATTCTCTCTCGCGCGCGAATGGGCCTTCGCCACAGACACCCTATCAAGGAAGGAGACGAACATGTGGGCGCTTATGCGCCAAGGCGAAAACAGCAACCGCATGGGGTGAGAGCAGTTTAGGCTGAATTTTGTTTGTCACAGCTGATACTTTTCAGGTGATCAGCCCAGAGCAAAAACAGTGTGATCACAATAGGCAAAGAAATAATGTTTAAACAAACTTTTCATCAATCCCACAATTGCACAAGCTTATATAATCACAATTGATACAATTGGCACATTCAATCCCTGAGGAAAGGCCAGAGCTTTCAACAAGATGTATTTTGCATAGTTTATCATCCATAGTCTCATGCACACATTGGTTTGTCACAGCTGATACTTTTCAGGTAATCAGCACAGGGTGAAAACCGTGTGTCAGAAAAACAAGCAAATAAATAATGCTTAACCGAATGTATTTTGCCTAGGCTTTACATCCATAGTCTCATGCAGAGACTCACATGGCACATGGTCTCTGTTATCTTTTAAAGGGAACAGTGCAAAAAATATTTACAATCTGCAATCATGACAGCAATTTTACCCTCAAGGTTTGCTGTATGTGTAAATATTTTAAATTGGATTTACCAGTTCTGCTGCAGGATTTTGTTTGAAACAGAAATCCAATCTTTACCCATGACAGCGAGCTTTGTCTTGGTGACCTTCAAGGACTGGGTCCCCTTGTTTTAAAGGGGCCACGACCTTGGACCTGTAAAGCACCCTACACAGAGCGCCTTCGGAATTTGGTATTCCAAAGATCCGGATGCCAGGGTCCAGCGCCTAAAAAGGACAGCATTGCAGGCAAAACCTTGTATCTGCTTCCCGAGGCTCAGGTACGATCTTTTTAGTCCATTGATTGTTTTAGATGGATCTGATAGCTAACTCCTTAGATTCAGTGATCTTTGATTGGGGTATATAGCATATCTTCTTTGAAGAAAAATGTGGAAAGACTCTCCACCATGACTATCACCTTTAGACACTGGCGAAAAAACTGAGGCACTTCCTGTGTGGGAGGGGTTATATAGGGGGACATCCTTTCTGGTTGGTTGCCAGTGTCCTTTACCTGTAGGTGGTTATATAACCCATATATTATGATTTATGGCTCTTTGTCCCGTGATGTACGAAAAGAAATGTACCTTTTGGAGTGATCCAGTCATAGCCCAGACCTTATTCTCAAAGAGATGCTGTGGAATGACCTCAAGAGAGCCATTCACACCAGGCATCCTACAATGTGTCTGAGCTGAAGCATTTTGTGCAGAGTAATGATCGAAAATTCCTCTTGAACATTTTGCAGGGCTGCTCCAGAGCTACTGAAAGTGCTTGCTTGATGTCATTGCTGCCAAAAGAGGATTTATCCAGCTATTGTAGTATCTGGCCTATTAGATCCCTGATGTCTTCCCTACCCATTGTGATAGCTGGCCTATTAGACCCCTGATGTCTTCCCTACCCTGCAAAGCAGCTAATCAAACACAGAGTTATATTTGATCAGCTGCTTCCCTGGCTGTAACAGCCAAGAAATTACATCTTTGAAGCTGGAAGTAAACCCTTGTCATGTCTGGCTTCGTTTATCACAGAGGAGATGTTGCTCCATATCTTGTGCAGGAAGCCATCCCAATTGATTACCTCAGTCCCGGCTCCCCAAAGGAACAGGAGAACCTGGGAATTACTGTGGTATGCAGTGGGAGGGAGGTCTTTCTGAGAAATGTAAAAGTGACCACTTTATATACCAGCTGGTCACCAACAGGAAAAAAGGTACTAGGATCATGCTGTAGGTGCAGCAATGACCCTTGCATTAACCACTTCTCATCATGTACACTGGAAGGAAAGTGTGTGAATATGAAGTTAAGGGTATGAATTTTATTGCATAGTAGCATTGGTTTAGCTTGGCATATAAGTATATGCCTCTTCCCCCTGTGGAAGCTGCAAACCACTGAATGTCTTTTATTTATAAAAATAAATACAAGGCATTTTGTGAATGGCACCAGCGCAGAGTTAAAGGCCTCCTGTGGCTACTATGCAGTAGGGAAGCTGCTCAGCACTCGATCTGGACAACGTCTGCTATTACTGTAGTAGCCTTTACTACTTCAGTGATTTGCAGCTTCCACATGGATCGCTTAGGTATTTATATTAGTCTGAGTTAGACCAATGTAACTATGCAATAAAACTCATACCTGAACTTCAGCTTTAAGTATGCTTGAAAACCTCTGTTTTGTTCCTGCAGAAAGTATAACTTGGCAGCAGAAAGATTTGTGGGGTATGTATCATCTGCTGCGCAGGACCAGCCTAATCCTTACCTGATGCTTTTAGCAACCTGTTGTCAATTGTAACTTAACTATTCAGTACATACAGCTGGGTGGTGTAAGCCATTAATATTGCCTGACCCCAAATTTATTGTGTAAATTTTCAAAGACTTCAATTGGCACTTGCACAATCTATTGATCTTAAAGTGACACTGCCAGCAGAGAAGCATAGGCGCTGTCATTGTAGGCCTCCTTCTGAAAATGCCAAAAACCTGACTGTGTCTGAGCTTTATACTTTTCAGTAACCATCTCGAAGCAAGCATGATGTAAACAGGTGTCAGAAAAGTGCCAGAATTACATATCTCTATACTCGTTTTTGGTCAGCGACTCAGACTGCATTGATGTCAAAGCATAAGAATGACAGCCAAGGGGGGTTGGGTTTTGATCTCGAGATAACTATAAGAAAAAGGTTTTGCCTCCGTCCCTGTAATTATAGTATGGGGTTTTCTGGTGCCTCAAGCCAGAGGGGGATATTGGGACTTTATGGGCAAGTGATCATATACAACATTTATATAAAATTATTGGCTTTATTGTATGAAATATATACATGGTTCACTGTCATACATAAGCATGTAAACGTGCTGAATATGTGCTTGGGTTAAGGGCCCAAGGGTGAAAAAAGAGTAGAAAGAAGATTCGTGCGAATCAGTGACAAGTGTGGGTATGGTGACATTAGATATGGATGTTTTCTCTCTGTATTTCCTGCAGATGGTTTTGAGAAATAAACACAGAGGCCATCCAGGAAACTGACGCGTTTCGGCTATGAGCCTTTTTCAAAGGTTTGTCACCCAGTATATGTTTGGCCTCTTATTTTTGCAACCTTCCTTTTGTCCCTATAAAATCGCAGCAGGAATCAGAGTGGTTTTGCATCTGGTGCTGCAGACAATTAGTCGCAGTTCTGTGTCGGTTCCAGGGTGGTGGAAGACTCTTCCAAATTTTTCCTTTTTATTTGTTGTTTTTTATAAGGTAGCAGTTTGTAGGGTAAATTATGTTTTTCCAGGCAGCGAGATCCCAGTCCTTCCTCTTCCCTTTCAGCGAGGCACCAGAAAACCCCATACAAAGGATGACAGCCAAAGAACTAGCATTCTCAGGAGTTTAGTAATGGCAGCCTCCACTAATCACTCATGAATCTGCATCTTTAAAAGGCTATGAATATGTTGAATAGTATATCTGACAGTTTGTGAGTCCCTAAAATTCAATATGAGCTCTGAAACCACAGATGTGTATGGAAGTATAGTAGGGGAAGTCATTAACCTTAAAGCTGTTAATTTACTGTAAAGTTCCTCAGGCCTAGTGCTTACTATTGTTAGGGGACTCATTTAGTGGAGCTACATTCTATTATGTATTTCACAGGAAATCGTGTCATTAACAACATTTTCTATGTCCAAAGTTCAATTTTAATTAGGAAAATACTTTTTCTCACAAGCAGGCAGTAATATGATCATTCTTGAGGCAGGACACATGACTTGAAGAAACAGCAAAATGAGAAGTCTAGTGGATCTTTGATAGTGTTAAATGTTCAAGGTAACTGTCACTGACATTAAATCTTCTTCCTTGGTCGTATACACCTGTGTAAAGAAAACCCAATGCCAACCCTGACTAGCTTCTAGGATGTTCTGAGTGGAACACATTGTGATCATCTGGCACTTTACTGCTACTTTGATTTAGACTTTAAATGTACCAGCTGTGTTTATACATTCTTAATGCTAAACTCCTTCACCTGAAGGTAGAACCATTCCAGGTCAGAGTTACCAGGCTGGCTCCCTCCCTTCCTCTTCATATATAAAATACATTCTTTTACATTTTAAAGACCATTAAACACATTCCTGTCTTGATTCGGGTTATTATACACACACTGTACATTAGGTTTATCCTTCATATTGTTCTGGTTGGGGTATCTGATTGCCTTATACTGATTGTTCACCGTGAACCAGGATTCAAAATAACTAGATACATATGCCATTTATAGATATCCCCATCTCACTTTAATTTTTACAGCTAAAATGTTTCAGATATTACACACATGTACAATTTCTTGACTGGGAAATGATTTGTTACTTCTATCGAAGAAAGCTGATAGCCAGCCAAAGTACAACTCAGTTGCTATTTTTGCACACACACTATATTGTTAAAAGTATTGGGAAGCCTGCACTTACACGTACATGAACTTTAATAGCATCCCAGTCTTAGTCCGTAGGGTTCAGTATTGAGTTGGCCCACCCTTTGCAGCTATAACAGCTTCAACTCTTCTGGAAAGGCTGTCCACAATGTTTAGAAGTGTGTCTATGGGAATGTTTGACCATTCTTCCAGAAGCTCATTTGTGAGGTCAGGCATTGATGTTAGACTGGCCTGCACAGAGTCCTGACCTCACCCGACAGAACACCTTTGGGATGAATTAGAGCAGAAACTGCGAGACACACACATGAATTTTAATGACATCCCAGTCTTAGTCTTTAGGGTTCAATATTGAGTTGACCCACCCTTTGCAGCATTTGTGAGGTCCGGCACTAATGTTGGAGGAGAAGGCCTGGCTTGCATTCTCCGTTCTAATTCATCCCAAAGGTGTTCTATCGGGTTTAGGTCAGGACTTTGTGCAGGCCAGTCAAGTTCTCCACCCCAGACACGCTCATTCATGTCCTTATGGACCTTGCTTTGTGCACTGGTGTGCAATCATGTTGACACAGGAAGGGGCCATCTCCAAATGGTTCCCACAAAGTTTGGAGTCTGAAATTTTTCAAAATGCCTTGGGATGCTAAAGCCTTAATAGTTCCCCTCACTGGAACTAAGGGGCCAAGCCCAACCCCTAAAAAACAACCCCACACCATAATCCCCCTTCACCAAATGGTTTGGACCAGTGCAAAGCAAGATCCATAAAGACATGGATGAGTGTATATATAGTGTAACTTACAGTTACTACGAAAAGAAGAATTAACACATCATACTCTACTTGTACCTGCAATCTTCCAGTGCAACAAGGGTTAATAGAACTAAGGGGCAGTCATAGGCTCGGCTCTCATCAAGAGAGCTCAGCTATGCATGCCTTTTCCTGCCAGATCTGCCATTCATAGAAGCCGTACTACAGCTTCTATGAGTGGATCAGGATCTCTGAATGAGGGATTAATCCCATAGTAATCTGCAGCAGAGGTTATATATAGATGACATTCTCAATAAATGAACTTTGAACTTTACAGATAATTTCATCCATTTATGAGGCGAAGGTCGATGCTGTTTTCTTAGAGTTAATGTCTACAAGATGTTTCTAGGTTGTGATGAACCACTGGATGTATTCAAATGTGTTGTAATGCTGCAAAGTTGACTTCTGCTGGAACTAGTAAAAGTCTACAGTACATCCAGAAACATCAAAAACTTGACTTTCAGTAAGAGGAAATGAGAGACATATTTTATACCCCGGGAGAACCTAACAAAAAACAAAAACATCTGGAATTCTTCAACATTAGAAAGCAAGCAATCTCCTGTTGACAAGCTACATTGGTTTGTGGCTGTAAACCTAATATTCTGGTGTATTATTGGGTTGACAATAGAGGTGCATCCTCATTTGTTATCAATATTTTATGCAATCTGCAGGTTTTGAAAATTAACTTCAGTAAGGTAATTGATTTGTGCATGTTTGAAAGATATTTTAGTAAGTTTGATATATTTAGCAAAAAAAAAAAAAAAAAAACTGAGTAAAAGCATCTGGTGTAAGGGTTAACTGATATTTGATAGAATACATCTTATCGACTTGTTTGAAACACTTTTTTAATACTCATTCAAAATACTCAATTTTGAGGAGAGAGGATCGGATGATGATCCTCAATGGAGTACCAATTATATGAAAACTTTCAGTATGGGACATTAAGCAATGGGCTGATGTCCCCATGGCTGAAGCCCTCTACATTTTTGGCACAGTGAAGAAAAATAGAGAACAACTGAGCATGTGCAAAGCAGGGTTAGACAGTGTGGATTTTAAACACTATATGCACTTATTTTTAATGTTTTACATACCTGCAAGAGGGGCCAGCCTGAATTGATCTAGCAGGACTTAAGTTTCCCTTTAAGTTATTAAAGATGCAAGTTTTCAGGGCCTTTCCTAAAGCAGAGCTAAAGCCAACAATTTAACAGTTTCTGAAAAGAAAGTTTGTTAGAAATGTTCAAAACATGTAATAAGTCCTTAACCACTTGCCAACCTGCCACAGTACATATACTGTGGCAGGTCGTCATGTGCAGGCACAATCATGTACCTGTACTCGCTCCCCCTGGGGCAAACAGCGCACCCCCTTAGTACTTAGGGCCCAGTGATTATGTGAAAGCATAGATATCACATGATCAGAATGTCAACAATGCTGTTATGAATAAATTCATTCATAACAGCTGTTTTGCCTGTGCTGTGATTGACTCACAGCTATCACATGGTGCATTGTCCTAAAACCATAATTATATTAAAAAGTGGTAAGTATTATACTCACACTTTCACAATTGAGTTACAGCTCATCACATGGTACAGCATCGTTCAGTCCATAGCACATCAAAATCTGGGGCAGGAGGGGAAGACCCAATAGGGGTCTATTGGGTTTTGATGTTTAACCTCTTCCTCAGAGCCAAGAAGACCATTACTCTCACCCCTCCTAAATAGCAAAATGACATGACAAGTTCTCCAATGTGGTCGTCTCCCACCTGCCTCCTATTGGAGAACTTGTCATGTAATTTTGCTATTTAGGAGGGGTGAGAGTAAAGCCCCGTACACACGTACCGAATGTCGGCCGAACGATCAGCCGTCTTTTGTCCGGTGCTGTCCTGTCGGTTGAAAAGTGCAAAAGACTGCACACGAATTTTGTCGGCCAACAGCCGACTGCAGAAGTGATGTCATGTAATGGTTAACTTTCCGTGTGTTTTTTCTTTTCTGAGCATGCCCAGTCTTGCTAATCTGCTGTTTGTCGGCCGAATTCTGTACTGAATGGCGAACAATCGGCCGTTCTGGTGACGGCCAACAAAAATTTTATAGCCTGCACACCCGATTCTGTTCGGCCGAAAAGTCGCTGTCGGTTGTCGGAAGTATCATACTAACAAGCCAACAATCGGCCAATCGTTCGGCGGCCGAATATTTACGGCCGACAATCGCTACGTGTGTACGGGGCTTTATGGTCTTCTTGGCTCTGAGGAAGAGGTTAAACTTCGAAACGCATTAGCCTATTGGGACTTCGCCTCCTGCCCCAGATTTTGATGCACTATGGACTGAAAGATGCTGTGCCATTGGATGAACTTTGATGCTGTACCATGTGATGAGCTTTAACTCAATTGTGAATTTGTATGTATGTATATATATATATATATATATATATATATATATATATATATATATATATATATATATATATATATATATACCGTATTTTCCGGCGTATAAGACGACTGGCCGTATAAGACGACCCCCCTAATTTTCATCTACCAGTAATACTTATACTTAGGTTACCTTGGAGATATTATACTCGGCGTATAAGACGACCCCCCATTTTTGGGTGATTTTTTTGAGGTTCAAAAGTAGTCTTATACGCCAGAAAATACAGTAATATACAATATATTGTATAATACTTACCCCTTTTTACTAATACAATTATACTTTTAGGATAATGCATTAGGTCAGTAAGTCCTTTTTTTTTTCTTTCTCTTGTGGTTCTAGAATATCAGACTACCCCAGTCTTTAGAGGGCAGCGAGACATTGGCTTATCCTTATCGAACCAAGATGGAGATGTAGCAAACTCCTAGAACCAGGCTCACTCCCAAGCACAGGAGAATTTGTGTTTGTGACTATGTATAGCTATAACAAGGTAATTGGGCCAGTCACAGCACCCTGTACCATGTGATTAGCTGTAGCCAATCACACATTACTAGTGACCACAGCTCTCATGAATGGGTAACCGATTTATGACAGTTGAAAACTTTTCTGTTATAATGATTGTCATTGTAACAACAACAGTATGTTAAAAAAAAATAATAATAATAATTGTGGAAAAAATGTTTTATTCAACTTCTTAATTTTCTAAAAAATGTTGACAAAAAAAATTATTTTTAAAAAGCTCACCATGCCTCTTACTAAATGCATCAGGCTGTCTACTTTCCAAAAAGGGGTTATTAGAAATTTTGGGCCCAGAGAAATGGGATCTGTCAGAATTTATCAATATTCAAATATCTGTACCATAGTGTGTAGACTTCATAACTTTCACACAAACCTATTAATATACACTTATTGGGATTTTTTTTTATCAAATACATGTAGCATAATATATTTGGCCTAAATTTATGATAAAATTAGATTTTTGGGGGGGGGGGGGGGTTTCAAAATTTTAGTTTTTTTGTTTATTTTTCAAAAAAGAAAAAACCTAGTGATGATCAAACACAACCAAAAGAAAGCTCTATTTGTGTGAAAAAAATGCTAAAAATGTAATTTGCAATGACTACGTAATTGCCAGTTAAAGTAGCACAGTGCTGAATAGCAAAAAATGCCTTGGTCATGAAGGGGGTAAAACCTTGCGGAGCTCAAGTGGTTAATCAAGCATACAAATGGTGTCTTATGCAATGTTTTCATTTACATTTTGCCTACTAGTGCATGGGCTATCTATGCTACATACAACTGTCAGTGTGCCTACCAACCTTTCAAGCCCTCAAATAGATGGTGTCCTAGCTGATTATATGTGCAGCACCCTTGCAATTGCAGACATAAAAAAGCAGCTCAGATGGTACCGTTCTTGGTGGAGAGGAGGATCGAAGGGTATAGTTCCAAATTACGCCCTTTCCTCAGGCAGTATACAATTCTTAATCTAATTTAGGTGTTGAGAGTATTTTATCAATTTTAAAAGCAAGCCAGTATTTATTGAACAATTTTTAATACATTCCATTGAAATAGAATGTAAATTTGCCTAAATGTTATTTCCTGGCACTGATATCTTTTGCTGACTCTACAAGAAGTATCTCGGAGTAAAGTAGATCTTTACCATTAAGATGAGAAATGTGTTGGCCTATAGCCAGGTACTGGTGGAAAATGTAGAGCACTTTGTATTTACTAAGTAATAGATATATGGGATATGGGCATGAGTGAATGTATAATAATGACTAAAGCCAGTTTGCAAGTATTTATAAGAACTATTTTCCACCTGTTTTTTTTGTTCACCGTTTACTATGTAAATCCAGTGCTTTCTAAGGAGGACCTGAAGGAAGATAATAAAAGAGATGCACCTGTGTTCTTAAAATGGTTGTTCAGCCTAAACAATTTTTACCTTAATGCATTCCATGCATTACCTACTTGCCTACTGGGCACTTAAACCCCCCCCCCCCTCCTGTCCAGGCCAATTTTCAGCTTTTAGCACTGTCACACTTTGAATGACAATTGCGCGGTCATGCAACACTGTACCCAAATGACATTTTTCTCATTTTTTTCATACAAATAGAGCTTTCTTTTGGTGTTATTTAATCACTACTGGGGTTTTTATCTTTTGCTGAACAAACAAAAAAAGACTGAAAATTTTGAAATACAGTTTGTTATAAAATTTTGCAAACAGGTATTTTTTCTCCTTCATTGATGTGCGCTGATGAGGCGGCACTGATCGGCCCTGATAAGCACTAGTAGGCTGCACTCATGGGCACTGATAAGGCAGAACTGATGGGCACTGATAAGGCGGCACTGATAAGGCAGCACTGATGGGTGACACTGATGGGCAATGATGGGCAGCACTGAAGGGCACTGGTAGGTGGCGCTGAAGGGCATTAATAGGCAGCACTCATGGGCACTGATGGGCACTAATAGGTGGCACTGATGGCACTGGTGAGCACTGATAGGTGACACTGGTAGATGGCGCTGGTGGGCACTGGTAGGTGGCAATAGTGGGCACTGGCAGATGGAGCTGGTGGGCACTTGTAGGTGGCACTGGTGGGCACTGGTAGGTGGCACTGGTGGGTGGCACTGGTGGTCACTTGTGTGCACTGGTAGGTGGCACTGGCGCACAAATTATACCTCTCCTCTTCAGGACCGATGTCCCTCTGACAGCAGCCGGCGATCGTTTGTTTTTTTCTCCTCACACTGACAGTGATAGTGCATATTTTTAGCACTAATTACTGGTTCCTGCAATCAAAGGTGTCAGTTAGTGTCCGATTTTCGCCGCAATATCACAGTTCTGCTATAACTCGCTGATCACCGCCATTACTAATATAATAAAAAATTCCAGTATATATTGTAAAGTTTGAAGAAGCTATAAATCAATGTATGCTTATTCAGACTTTTTTTTTTGTTTTCCAAAAAAAATAAAAAAAATAAAAATATATATATATATATATATATATATATATATATATATATATATATATATATATATATATATATATATATATATATATATATATAATATTTTTTTTTTTACCACAAAAAAATCAATACATATTGATCTAAATTTATGAAGAAATTTTGATTTTTCACTTTATGTTGGATATGTTTTATAGCAGAAACGAAAACGGAAAATTTATATCAAATACTTACCGTAATTTTCCTTTCCTGATGGACTCCATGGCAGCATACGTATCGGGTTTGGCCCCGCCTCCAAACCTACCCATAGGACCTCACTCCCATAAATCTTTGCTCCTGTTCAGCACACGTGTTCTGTAACTATCCTCCACAGAAATCCGGGAGGGAACTCCTGCTGCCATGGAGTCCATCAGGAAAGGAAAATTACGGTAAGTATTTGATATAAATTTTCCGTTTTCCTGACAGACTCCATGGCAGCATACGTATCGGGAAATAACTCGCCGTACACACAGGGTGGGCAGGTGCTGAACAGAAAAGTTTTAATGCATTTTGTCAAACAGACAGGACTTGCAAACCAAAATTCACAGAAGAAAGAGCCGCTGGCTCAACACAGTAATGGGATAAGAAAGTGTTAATAGAGGACCACGATGCTGCTCTGCAAATGACTTCAGGAGCCACATGTCTGGATACTGCCCAGGAGGTAGAGATGCTCCGCGTCGAATGAGCTGTAACTACTGCTGGAGGGGTCAAGCCCTTAGCCCTATAAGCCCACTGGATGGTCTGGATGATCCAAGAGGAAATGGATCTCGTCGAGGCTCTTGAACCTTTGTTTTTTCCATAAAAGGTAACGAAAAGATGTTCTGATTTTCTGAAAGAGGAAGTGGCATTTAAATATTTCTTAATACACTCTCCAACATCCAGCGGATGAACCGAAGATTCTTCCTCTTCCTGTCTAAAGGTTGGTAATACTGTTTCTATGTTTTCATGGAAGACAGAGGTCCTTTTTGGTCTCGCATCCAGCATGGGGATGAGCACCACTCTGTCAGGAAAAAAGGTTAAGAAAGGCTCTTGTGTCCCAAAGGACCCAATTTCCGACACTCTTTTTGCTGAGGTTATAGCTACCAGAAACACTGTTATCAGTGTAAGCTCTCTTATGGTCAAAGAATCAGACATGTCTTGAATCTGACTCGCCAGGAAATCCAGAACTAGTGGCAGATCCCACTTGGGAAACCTGGGTTTTCTCTGAGGTCTGATTCTCACTGCCCCTTGGAAGAACTGACGAATTAGGGCATGAGTGGCCCAGGAGATCCCTGTAAAAGCGGAAATAGCCGAGACCTGGACTCTGAGCGAACTCACTGATAGAGGCAAATCCAGTCCTGATTGGAGAAAGCTCAATACATCCTGGATCTTAATTGAAGATTGAGGATCAGGCCTTGTATTCAGTTGTGCAGAAAATTTTTCCCAGATTCTCTGATACACCCTGTTCGTTGAGCTTCTTCTAGCACTAAGTAATGTCGAGATTGCCGTTTCTGGACAGCCTAAAGCCTGTAACCTCCTCCTCTCAACATCCAGACCCTGAGATGTAAACGGTCTGGGCACGGATGGAGTACAGACCCCTGGGACAACAGATCCGGTCTGAAGGGTAGCGGGATTGGGTCTTGGACACTGAGTAGCGTCAGAAGGGGAAACCATGGCCTGTTCGGCCAGAAGGGAATCACCGCCACTACCTCCACTGGCTCCGACCTGAGTCTCCGAAGGAACTGCAACACAATCGGAATTGGTGGGAAGGCGTATGCCCTGTGGAATCTCCACTGATCCGAGAGTGCATCTATCCCTGATGCTTGTGGATCTCTGAATCTTGAGTAGTACTTCGGCAGTTTGTGATTGCAGGGGGAGGCGAATAGGTCTACCTCTGGAGAAAGCCCCAATGTTAGGATCCAGTTGAACGTTTCCTTGTGAAGGGACCACTCGTTGTTGTCCAGATCCACTCTGGACAAGAAGTCTGCTTTGACATTCTGGACTCCTGGAACATAAACCGCTGAAAGATTCGAGAGATTTTTCTGTGCCCAGGACATAATCGGCTCCACTTCCCTCAATAGGGACCAGCTGCGTGTACCCCCTTGTTTCCTGATGTATGCCACTGCTGAGGTGTTGTCCAGGCGCAGCATGACAGGTTGGTCTTTTGTCAGGTGAGCAAATGCTCGAAGAGCTTGGAATGCTGCTCGGAGTTCTAGTATGTTGGATACTATTCCTCGAGTGGAAAACTCCCACCTGCCCTGTGCCACCTCCGACAGACAGTGGGCACCCCAGCCTATGTTGCTGGCGTCCGAGGTAACCACTACCCACGGAGCTGGCTTCAGAGAGTGGCAGTTCAGCAGGTGGTCTCTGCATAACCACCAGGGGAGACTCGCTCTCATTGAAGGGGTTAAGAAGATGCGTTGATCCAGATGCCACGTATCCCATTGCTGAAGGAATCCCTTCTGAAAGGGTCTCATCCTCCACAGGGCCCACTTCACCATGGGGACTACTGCGACCATAGTCCCGATCACCTTCAGGCATTGACGTGCCTGAAGATGAGAGGATGAGAGGGCAAAGCGAATCCTGTCTCGAAGAGTCCCTATCTTTTCCTCTGGAAGAGAGATAGTCGCCTTCTCTGTGTCGAACAGAGCGCCCAAGTAGATCAGGGACTGAGTTGGAATCAGGTGACTCTTCTCCTTGTTGAGTAACCAACCAAACTTCTGGAGAGTGGACACGACCTGCTCCAGATGAACTAATAGTTGGTCTCTGTCTTGGGACAACAGGAGTAGATCGTCCAAATAGTGGTGAAGACGGATACCTTTCAATCTCAGTAGGGCTACCACGGCCAATAAGATTTTTGAAAAGGTCCGTGGAGATGTTGAGAGCCCGAATGGGAGACAGATAAACTGAAGATGTAATCCTCCCACTTCGAACCGGAGAAACCTTTGAAAATCTTCGTCCACAGGGACATGAAAGTAGGCGTCTTTCAAGTCGATGGACACCATCCAATCTGCCGGCTGGACTGACTGCTGTATGGACAACAGGGTCTCCATTTTGAACCTTTCTTTTTTTATGAATTTGTTCAAGAAGGTCAAATCTATTACTGGTCTCCATGATCCGTTCTTCTTTTGGACCAGAAAGAGCGGAGAATATATTCCTTGGCCTCGCTCGGACTCTGGAACGGAGATGACAGCCCCTTGAGCAATGAGAGCTTCGACGTAAGAAAACAAAATCTGACGCCTTTCTTCTAGGCATGGTATGGCAGTAGGCAGGAACCTTGAGCCTGGCCTCTCCTTGAAGACCCACTTGTGGCCTGAAGACACCGTCCTGACGGCCCAGGGGTCCTGAATCGAAGCCGCCCAGACATGTCGGAAGGAGCGTAGACGCGCACCCACCCGACATGTCTGAGCGGGCCCACCTTCAAAAGGACTTAGTGGGCTCACGGTCCCCAGAGGAGACGTTCTTTGTCGTCTTCCTGGAAGACTGTCTGGATCTCCAGTTCCGGTTGAACTCCCGACCAGGTCTATAAGAACGAGCTTCCCTGGCCCGGTCAGGCACAAATTTTCTGGTAGGCTGTCCTTTCTTGACGTTGAACTGGCGCCGATCCTGGGGAAGAAACCCAGACTTACCGCCTGTAGCCCGGGTTATGGCCTCGTCAAGTTTATTCCCGAAAAGGGAGGACCCCTCAAAGGGAATACGGCACCAAACTTGCTTTGATGCCGGATCCGCCACCCAAGGGCGGAGCCAAAGAGCTCTCTTAGCTGTGACCGAGGACAGCATAACTCTTGCCAATAGACGGATCAAGTCTATGGAAGCCTCCCCAAGGAACGACGCGCCCAGCCTAAGCTCCTGGATTGGAGCGCTTCTGGCCACCTCCTCCGAAACCGATCTGACCGATTCGTCTACCACATCAGCCCAAGACTCCATGGCTTTGGATAGAGCAGCTAAAGCCAGGACTGGCTTACAGGCCATACCTGCTGTAAGGTAGATTCTCTTCAAATCAGAGTCCATCCTTCGGTCCAACGGGTCTTTAAATGAGACCGTATCCTCTAAGGGAAGGGTCACGTGCTTGACCAGTCTCATGACTGCTGCGTCAACTAGGGGAGGAGACTCAAGATGTTTCACATCATCCTCTTTGAAGGGGTAAAGTTTAGCCATCTTGGATACTAAGGAATTCTTTCGTTCCACCTTTTTCCACTCCTCCAAGATGATTTCACCCAACTCTCCCAGGAAGGGAAAATTAACACGCTCCTTATTGAGCTGTTTAAAGTACTTCTTCTGCTTGGGAGGGGGAACAGCTGACTCTTCCCAATTTAAGGTCTCTCTGACCGCTTTAACCAGGGAAGGCACCAAGGTATATTCAAAACCCAAGCAGGGATCCTCATCTTCAGAGTCGCTACCTGACAAGAGCATCGACTGATGGCTTGTGTGGGCCGACTCGAAATCTTCCTGTACCTGTAGTGCTACAGGGGAGGGGCTTGGGGAAGCCGTTGCAGTGTCTTGAGAACGACTGACACCCAACTCTGCCAAAGAGTCCTTAACCACTCTCTTGACCAAAGCCTCAATGCGCTGATCGGAAGTATCCCTTTCTCCCGCAGCCTGGGAGAAACATCTATCACAGAAAAGCTTCCTTTCCGGGACACTAGCGCCACAGCCTCTGCAACCTGCTTTGTCAGGTCTCCGTGCGTGGCTGGCTGAAGTAGATGATTTTTGATGATGTGAGCCCGAACGGGACTTTCCTGTAGAGTGCCGGTGGCGAGAGCTCGAGCGCCTTTCACTTCTTTGAGAAGAGTGCCTAGTCTCTGAACGAGGAGGGCTGTGAACAAGAGAAAAAAACAGAAAAAACAGACAGGAAGCTAGGAACACTTGAGTTCCTACCCCCACCCCCTATAACCCACAGCCCCACCAAGAAGCCCCAAATACCTGTTAGGGGCGGGCTGACCACCGGAGGGCAAAGTAGCTTCCATTCTGATGCTGACCTACAAGAATGAGCCGGACAGCAATGTCAGAAAACCAGCAAAAGAGGAGGGGGGGGGGGGGGGGCGCTCCCAAACTGGGGCCAGTACTCACCAAGAACCAGAGGTTAGCAGGCAGAGCGGCAGCGAACAGCAGGCGTCCAAAAACCGATCAGATGCGGAGTATAGAACACCCAGTATCAGCAGTGTGTATAAACACAACACTGCTGACAGTTCTGGGGTTTAAATATGGCGCCTGGTGACGTCATCAGCGATCGCCACCGACGCCAACTCACTGCGCATGCGCCGCGCTCCTACTGCGCACGCGCGAGAGCCAAGCCTCGTTCTCGAGGCGCCGCACATGCGCAGTAGCGTACCGCACCGGCGGCCGGTCAGGAAGTGAACCGCTGACCGGCCCCGGACCACTAGCCACCAGGGAAGGCAGGAAAGACCAGGTAAGAGACACATATATAAACAAGGCAATATAAGCATATAAAATAGCTGCCATGGAGTGTACTCACGAACCGCAGACCACCAGGGATGGATGCACACCGGACTTATCTCTTCAAGGGTACCGGCCACCCGCAGCAGCTGGGCTTTTTGGCCAAGGCTGCTACATCTTCGCCCCTACTCCATACCCCGCAGCAGCTGGGGCTTATTGGAGAGCTCCATACCCGACTGGTAGAGCCATCCATCACCCGGAATCCATCTTCAGGTAGGATATCAGGTAATCCTTTGGAGGACAAAAAAAGAACACGTGTGCTGAACAGGAGCAAAGATTTATGGGAGTGAGGTCCTATGGGTAGGTTTGGAGGCGGGGCCAAACCCGATACGTATGCTGCCATGGAGTCTGTCAGGAAAATATATATATATATTTTTTTTTTTTTCAAAATTGTCTTTTTTTTTTTTTTGTTTATAGTGCAAAAAATAAAAAACGCAGTGTTGATCAAATACCACTGAAAGAAAGCTCTCTTTGTGGGGAAAAAAATTACATATATTTTTATTTAGGTACAGTGTTCTATGTAGAAGAATACATATTGGCCTAAAATGATGAAAACATTTGATGTTTAAATTTGTTTTATTGGGAATGTTTTATAGTAAAAATATTGTTTTTTGTCGCTCTTTTTTTGTTTATAGCGCAAAAAATAAAATTTGCAAAGGTGATCAAGTAGCACCAAAAGAAAGCTATATTTGTGGGAAAAAAAGGACAGCGTTGCATGACTGCGCAATTGTCGGTTAAAGTAACGCAGTGCTGTATTGCAAAAAGTGGCCTGGTCATGAAGGGGGGGGGGGGTACATTTTCCCAGAGGTAAAGAAGTGGTTAAAGAACCTTATAGAAGGATAAGAGTATAAGGGTGTTCTGTCAACATATGTATATTTATACAAATTACTTGCACAAAATAATTACATGCACAAACTTGGTAATGAACAAACACTATAGCCAATGATACCAACTGATATTGAATGTGCATGCATACCTCAAAAACAAGGAGCATAACCCCCCGGGACAAACTTTGTTGGGACAAACTTCCAAAAATGAATGAACGCTGGCCTGGCTGTGTAGTTTGTGCTCATATATTGATGCCAAATATATTACGTATATACTACAACTTATGTTCTTGGGTGTCCAACATCTTCTACAAGATTTTACATAAATATTTTCTTCTAAGTTGTAAAATATCTGCCATTTTGTGTTATTGCAAACATCTGCACCAACATGTTATTGTGCGGTTAGAATATTTTCCCTTGGGTGGGCTATTTTGTTTTATTTGTACAGTATAACACAGTAACCTCGTGTAATCCATATTCTAAATATTTTCTCTGAGGGCTCAAATTCCTGTTAGTGTGTCATGTGACATGATTGATGTTTAATGCTGCAACCTGCAATTTTTGGTTGCAGTGTGGGCTTATTAGACCTTTCTGTAAAAGAAAGAGCAGAAAATAGTTTAAAATGATTAAAATGCCATGGTTTAAAGCAGTATTAAACCCAAAATCAGACATAATATATTCCAGTTTACCAATCATTAGATGTGGTGGCTGCAGTAGTTTTCATTTTTAGGCTTTTTTCCCTCTGTTTTCACAGTGGTGAATTGGCCAGTAATACGCCTCCTGTATAAGTGCCTCCACTCTGCATGAAGAGGAACAGGGGGCACATTATGACAGGATCATTGCTGTAGATGCTGTAGCATATTTCTAAACAATCATAAGCCAAACTGCAGCTAATACTTTAAAGGTTGTCACAGCAAACAGTTTTTTTCCTTTTAGGGTAAAGGTTTTTACATAAATACAAGCAGATCATTGTAAGCACCCTTGTTGGTGGTAAATGGGTTGTCTTGACCCTCTAACTCAGGGGTTGTCAAACTGGCGACCCTCCAGCTGTTGCAGAACTACAAGTCCCATCATGCCTCTGCCTATGGGAGTCATACTTGCAGGGCTTTTTTTTTTCTCAGAGAATAGGTGCAGGAACTCCAGCTTTCAGAGTTACCCCTTGTCTACGCACCTACCTAACTCCGGCTACCGTTCCTTGGTTCCAGTCCCTGCCAACCTCTTAGAGATAGAGAATACAGAACCAAGTAACATTTGTGTTACTAAGTTATTTGTATGGAAATTGTTAATGATAACTTAATACTTAATGCTTTTTTCTCATCAGTCTTTACACAGGAAAAGGAGGGGTACACTGACCATGACTGTATGGTTAGCAGTAATTCACAGGACTTGCCGCTATGGCTAACAGAGGGTGAAATCGGGGAAAGGCTGGATAAAATTAACACAAATAAATCACCAGCCCCTGATTCCATACATCTGAGAGTACTCAAAGAACTAGTAGACCACTGTTCCTGATCTTTGCTGACAGTATTATGACAGGAAATGTACCGGGGGATTGGAGGAAAGCTAACGTGATACCGATATTCAAAAAAGGGCAGAGGCATGTCCTGAGAAATTATAGACCGGTCAGTCTGACATCGATAGGATGTAAACTTCTGGAGGGGATGATAAGGGACTATATCGTAGAGTTTGCTAAAGACAACATCATCAGCAGTAATCAGCATGGGTTTACTAGGGCGTTCTTGTCAAACCAATCTCTTAACAGTCTATGAGGAGGTGAACTGTGAGCTAGATAGGGGGAGACCAGTGGATGTGGTGTACCTGGATTTCACTAAGGCGTTTGATACAGTTCCCCAAAGCGCTTAATTTATAAAATAAGATCTGCAGGCATCGACCACAATGTTTGCTCTTGGATACGGAACTGGCTAAAAGGGCGTGTCCAAAGGGTGGTAATAAATAGCGCATACTCAGACTGGTCTGGGGTGGTAAGTGGGGTCCCTCAAGGCTCAGTCCTGGGATCAACCCTGTTCAATTTATTCATAAACAGCATTGAGGACGGGATCATTAGTTCTATATCAGTTTTTGCAGATGACACAAAATTGGCCAGGGCAATAACTGCACAGCATGAGGCAGATATCCTACAGAATGACCTGAACAAAATAACAGAGTGGGCAACGACATGCAAATGAGGTTTAATTTGGAGAAGTGAAAGGTTTTGCACTTGGGGACTAAAAACATAAAAGCACAATACACTTTAGTGGGGGAACCTTTGGGGGAATCAAAAATGGAGAAAGACCTGGGAGTCTTGGTAGAGGATAGACTAAGCAATAGCATGCAATGTCAAGCGGCAGCTGCCAAAGCCGGCAGAATATTGGCATGCATAAAGAAAGGGATGTATTCCAGAGACAAAACTATAATCCTACCACTTTATAAAACTCTGGTCCGACCAAATCTGGAGTATTCTGTCCAGTTCTGGTCACCAGTCCTCAGGAGGGATGTGTTGGAGCTGGAGAGAGTCCAGATAAGGGCAGCTAAACTAATTAGGGGATTGGAGGACCTTAACTATGAATCACTTGATTTATTCTCCCTGGAGAAGAGACGCCTGAGAGGAGACATGAATAGCAATTTATAAATACCTCAATGGTGATCTCAGCATAGAAAAAAAGCTATTCAGTCGCAAGGATTGCATGAGGACTCGAGGACATACAATGCGATTAGAGGAGAAGCGTTTTGACCTCAGGCAACGCAGTGGGTTCTTTACTGTTAGGGCTACAGTGTGGAATTCTCTACCACAAAAGGTAGTTTCTGCGGGAAGTATGGCTACTTTCAAAAGACTCTTGGACGTACATCTCAATGATCAGAACATTAAGGGGTATGAGAGATGATTACAGCCACGCGCGCCTACACAGGTTGAACTGGATGGACTGTTGTCTTTATTCAACCTCAACTACTATGTAACTATGCAACTATAACAATGAAAGCAGTAAAATAGATCCCCTGCAGCCAACAAAAATAGACCCCACCCCAGCAACAATAGATCTCCCCAGCAACAATGGGTCACCTGCAACAAAATATACCCAGCAACAAAAGACCCCAGGCAGCAACAACAAATCTCTCCACAGACAGCATTAATAGACCTCTCCCTCAACAGTAGATCCCTCCCAGCAACAACTGACCCCCCAGAAACATAAGACCAACCCAAGCAACATTAGATCCCCCACAAGCAACAATAGGCCTCCCCATGCAAAAATAGATCCCTTCCAGAGAGAATAGGTCCCCCAGCAGCAGCAATAACCTCCCTGCAAAAACATATCCCCTCTAGCAAAATAGATCCCCCAGCAGCCAGCATCAATAGACACTGTAGCACACCCCTGCACCCCTTTGTCATTACATACATTCAGTTCTGGAGGTGCATGAACTGCGTTCCCCGCGTTCCCCCTGAAAAAAAGCCCTGCATATTTGTAACTGCAAAGCGTTATGGGACTTGTAGTTCCTGTAATAGCTGGAGGGCTGCCAGTTTGACACCTGTGCTTCACTGTTACATCTGCAAGACAGCTTGTTTTGTTGAAAAATAATACCCTATTGGCAGGATCACCAAGTGAAAAGGAAAGAAAACGAATGCTAAGCATACTAATGGTAAGCTGCAGTATGAAAAATGTTTGATTTTGTGTTTAATATTGCTTTAAGCTACAGAGAAAAGTAAAATGGTACCATCATGTGTACATAGCAGTATATTCAATTGTAAGGGTAGCTCCACTTTCGTGGGGGAAAAAAATAGCAAATAAAGAAAAAATAATATAGTGTATACAATTGCGACACAAGTTATTTTGTAATTAGGGCTGGGTTCACACCTAATGTGCATGCGGCACACAACAGGGGTCCAGTACGTTCCTGTTCTCCGTTTCAGGGACGAATCAGGCCTGAATTTGGACCTGAAACGGAGTCAAAGATGCACAGGACCCCCCCCCCCCCCTGTACAATCCGCTCCACAGCAGCCACGGAGATATGTGAACCGGCTCCATTGAGAGACAGTCACAATCTCTTGTCATGTAAATTGGATACAGGGAAACCCTCATCTAATTTGCATAAGTGTGAACCCAGCCTAAATGTTATTAAAAAAATAGCTTGCCTTTTTTTAATCTGCAGCCACTGTAATTTTCTGAAAATGCAATGCAATATGGCTACCTGGAGGTGTTCTGTTCTGATTGGCTCACTGATTTTCCCAGAAGTCTGTCTAAGATGCAAGTCAGATTTCTGGCATCCCCTGCAAGAAAAATTTCATTTTTGGTGAGATACTCCCAATAGGAACACGTCTAAGCCCCCGGTCACACCGGTACGACTTCAGGTACGACATATGATTTACAAATCGTACCTGAAGTAGCATCTAATGCAGGGATATTCAAACTACGACCCTCCAGCTGTTGCGGAACTACACATCCCATGAGGCATTGTAAAACTCTGACATTCACACACATTACTAGGCATGATGGGAATTGTTGTTCCTAAACAACCACAGGGCCATAGTTTGAAGACCTCTGTGTTTCTTTGGCAGTGTCTTAATAGAAACAATTTCTAGTAATGCGATTTGAGAAGTAGTTCATGTATTAGTTTTTCAGGACATCAGCACGATTTCACTGCCATAGACTATAATATAAATCATGCCGCAAATCATACCAGTGTCTAAATCAGCACTACTTGAGCCTGAAAGAAGTTAAATATTAACCCTTTGCTAGTTAAACTTTTGTTCATAACATCATTGTTCCTCATTGTGACATGGACAGCCCCTCTCATTAGTAGCACTGAAGTCATATCAAATCATTATAAATCTCACAGAAGTAGTATTGAATTGTGGTTGAAGTTGGGCTTTAAATTGCACTACTTTTAATTGTACCCGGTGTGACCGCAAGCTAAAAGGATGCAGGCCCAGCAGCTTTGCCCATTAGTGCCCTGCAGGTGCACAGCTGATTGATAATTATGAATCCACTCCCATTAGACTCACTTAGCACAGAGGAAAAAGCAGTGCTTTATTCAGAATAACAAGAGGTAGGAATCTGCAACAAAGTTTGTTAAAATCCTTGCAATGTACATGGATCACCCAGATCGGAATGTTATTTTCTCAACAAAAGTGGAGATATGCTTTAAAATGTGTTTTACCTTTTTCATACCTTTTTATGAATGCGTGAAACCCCTTTATTGGCAAAAAAAAGCAAACCTTGTGGACACTTTGTTTTTATAAACCATGAGAGGAAAGACCACATTTATTGTACATCTTGGGTGCCTATAGGCACAGACAATAAGCTCCACCCATAAACAGTACAAACTTGAAATGAACCCTCTGTATACTGCTACACACACTTTCTAGCATGCGCACGAGATTGGCCATTCTGGGGCGCTGTCATATGACGTCGTCCCAGAACGAGAGCCGTACCACTCTGCCGTCATTTGACGGTGGGCGGGCGCCAAGTGCTTAAAGTGAAAGTAAAAGAAAATCCCAAATTTTGGGTGTCCCCAGAACAGGAACAGAGGAGAAATCTTCCAATTGGGGTACTAGTTCTGATGATCCAGGTGACCACAAGAGGTTCCCTCACACTGGGTGGATTTTCTCTCACCTCCTATTTTGGCTTTGAAACAGGAAGTGAAGGCAAATCTGCCCAATGGGACACAGATGGTAAAAAAACTGACAAGGATTATAACCCAACCTTACCCTATCCAAAATGAAAAACTACTTTGGCTATGGGTAAATCAATTCAACAATGACTTACTTATGATACCAACTTAATACATATGTTGCTTTTTTCGGGGCAAACCAAAAAACTCTTCTGTCAGTATTGTCCTACAACATCTATTTTCTTTTCTATGAAAACTATAGACATGTAGATGTGAAAAAAAAAAAGTGTTCGTTTTAAAACAGCAAGTGTTACTATAAATAAATAAGTGTGCACGTCATTACGTTCTTTGTCCCCGTTATGATAGTGCTACTAAGTTTTACTTTTCTGGTGCAAAGTGATGGCATTCACAAATTAAATAAAGTTTTTTTTATATTTTGTATTTGTATACATTGTTGCAAAGATAAAAAAAAAACAAGCAAAAAAATAGTAGCTGGTGACAAGGGGAGGGAAAATTAAATTAGGGCTTATAAAAGTAGAGCCAAACCCACCAATTTAACTGTTTAAATTTACAGTTTCCCAAAACAGTTACAGCCATGGCCCAAATGTTTGAGAATGACACAAATAAACATTTTCACAAAGTCTGCTGCCTCAGTTTTTATGATGGCAATTTTCATATACTCCAGAATGTTATGAAGAGTGATCAGATGAATCTCAGTAATTGAAAAGTCCCTCTTTGCCATGAAAATGAACTAAATCCCATAAAAAAAACATTTCCACTGCATTTGTGAAGAAGGCTTCAGGGCGCCCAAGAAAGTCCAGCAAGCGTCAGGATTGTCTCCTACAGTTCTTTCAGCTGCAGGATCAAGGCACCACCAGTGCAGAGCTTGCTCAGCAATGGCAGCAGGCAGGCGTGAGTGCATCTGCACGCACAGTGAGGTGAAGACTTGAAGGATGGTCTGGTGTCAAGAAGGGCAGCAAAGAAGCCACTTCTCCCCAGGAAAAACATCAGGGACAGACTGAATCAGTGAGCCAATCAGATCAAAAGGTACAGGGATTGGACTGCTAAGGAATGGGGTAAAGTAATTTTCCCTGATGAATCCCCTTTCCAATTGTTTGGGGCATCCCAAAAACAACCTTGTCCCGAGAAGAAAAGGTGAGAGCTACCATCAGTTCCTGTGTCATGCCAACAGCATCCTGAGACCATTCATGTGTGGGTTTATTTCTCAGCCAAAGGAGTGGGCTCACTCACAATTTTGCCTAAGAACACAGCCATGAATAAAGAATGGTACAAAACATCCTCTAAAAGCAACTTCTCCCAACCATCCAAGAACAGTTTGGTGAGGAACAATGCCTTTCCAGCATGATGGAGCACCTTCCCATAAGGCAAAAGTGATAACTAAGTGGCTTGGGAACAAAACATTGAAATTTTGGGTTCATGGTCAGGAAACTCCCCAGAACTTAATCCCATTGAGAACTTGTGGTCAATTCTCAAGACGCGGGTGAACAAAAACCCCCTCACAAATTCTGACAAACTCCAGCAATGATTATGCAAGAATAGGCTGCCATCAGTCAGGATCTGGCCCAGAAGTTGATGGACAGTATGCCAGGGCGAATTGCAGAGGTCTTGAAAAAGAAGGGTCAACACTGCAAATATTGACTCTTTGCATCAACTTAAAGGAGAGTTGTAAAGTCAGACAGTTTTTTCATCTTTATGCATTAAGATAAAAAGCCTTCTGTGTGCAGCAGCCTCCCCAGCACCCTTTAATACTTACCTGAACCTGATCTCTATCCAGCGATGTCCACGAGTCCCTCAGCCATCTGGAATTCTCCCTCCTGATTGGCTGAGACACAGCCGCGGTGCCATTGGCTCCCAAAGTCAGTCAGCCAATCAGAAGAGCGAGGGGGCAGAGCCGAATGGCAGCGCTATGTCTGAATGGACAGACAAAGCTGCAGCTCAGCTAGGGTGTCCCCATAGCATGCTGTTTGCTGTGGGGGCATTCAACTGAAGGAAGGGGCCAAGAGCTGCAAAGAGCGACCCGAGAAGAGGAGTATCCGGGCTGCCCTGTGCAAAACCAACTGCACCGAGGAGGTAAGTATACCATGTTTGTTATTATTTTTTTTTTTTTTAAGAGACTTTACTATCACTTGAATGTACCTGTCAATAAATGATTGTAATTATACTTCAGTAAACCATAGTAACATCTGACAAAAGGATCTAAAAACACTGAAGCTGCAGACTTTGTGAAAATTATTATTTGTGTCATTCCCAAAACTTTTGGACACGGCTGTACATTAAAGGCATGCCGTGAATGATAACTGTCACATGTGCTCTAAGCTGAAATGTTAAACCAACAAATGGCTGGTGGCTGTGAAGGATATGAGTGTTTAGTTCAGTTTTATCTTTAACAAAGTGTCAATAAGAAGTACATTTACTTCTTTATTACAAGTTCTTGTGTTGCACTGTCAATTTTAGCAGTGCTTTACATATACTGTGTGTATGTGTGTATGTTTGTATATATATATATATATATATTGTACATTCACATCAGTCCCTGCCCTTGAGGAGCTTACAATCTAAGGTCCCTAACTCCCTTTCATACCTACACAGGCACATTCAGATAAGAGTCAATTACCTACCAGCATGTCATTGGAGTGTAGCACAGGCACAGGGAGAACATGGAAACACAAAGCAGGTAGTGCTGTGTTTGGGAAATGAACCTGCAATCCTAGTGCTGTTAGGGAGAAGTGCTAACCACTTAACCACTGTGTTGTCCCCAGATGCAATTTTTACAATTTTGTTTTTTTTAAATAGGTACTTTTTTTTTTTTGTTAAAGCATTTTTTTACTTACCATCTTGCTTCAGCTGACTTTATGTGCTGGCTAAAGAAAACTCCCTTGATCTGCACATAAAAGGACCTTAATTATAACATTGCAATCAATGTAAAAAGCCCATGAACAGTGTTAGCCTGCAGGTTTTGTTTATACAGGAACTGTTGTCGGAGTTCCTGCAACAGAGACTAGGACCCACTGTCGAAATTGACAGCCGGATCTCAGTTTGTTGCAGGAGCACCTATCGTGTCCTTTGTGTAAACAAAGCATGTACAGGAGCACTGACAGTGACCCCAGTATAAACAAGCTAGTCGGTCTGTTTACAAGCCAGCAGTTTTGTATTATTATTATATAGGATTAATATAGCGCCAACAGTTTACGCAGCATTTTATAACTTGAGGGTAGACAGTACAAATACAATAAAGTTTAATACAGTAGGAATCAAAGGGCCCTGCTCGTTAGATACAAGAGGTAATAACTGTGGGGGATGGACTGATGGAGAAAATATAAGTACAGTTGATAGGTTTCTTTTCTCTGAAGAGATGTGTTTTCAGGGATCGTCTGAAAGTGGACAAAGTAGGAGATAGTCGGACAGATTGGGGTAGAGCATTCCAGAGGATGGGAGAGGCTCGGGAAAAGTCCTGGAGGCGAGCATGGGAAGAGGGGACAAGGGAGCTAGAGAGCAGGAGGTCCTGAGAGGAATTAAGAGAATGGTTTGGTTGGAATTTTGAGACCAGGCTAGTGATGTAGCTGGGTGCCAAGATATGGATGGCTTTGTAAGTTAGTTGAAGTTGAATTTAATTCGTAGGTTGAGTGGCAGCCAATGACGGGATTGGCAAAGAGGGGTAGCAGACACATAGCGGTTTGTAAGGTGGATGAGCCTGGCAGCAGTTCTCATGATGGACTGAAGGGGGAATAGCCTATTTAAAGGTAAGCCAATGAGAAGGGAGTTGCAGTAATGGAGACGAGAAATGACCAGGGAGTGGATTAAAAGCTTTGTGGTGTCATTGGTTAGGAAGGGGCGTATCTTGGAGATGTTGCGGAGGTTGAGACAGCAAGATTTGGACAGTGACTGGATGTGTGGCCAAAAGGATAGTTGAGAGTCCAGGATTACACCTAGGACCTTGGCATGAGGGGACGGGTTGATAGTTGAGCCGTTGATTTTGACAGCGAAATCGGGGGAAGAGGAACGTGGGGGAGGAAATATCATGAGCTTGGTTTTGGATAGGTTGAGTTTGAGGAAGTGATGTGACATCCAGGCTGATATGTCTGTTAGTAAGTTGGTGATGATGTATACACTTGTACAGCAACATTGAAAGAGACTGCTGTGCCGTGGGTGTGACAGTGCACTAGGCTAGGGCATTATCACTTTAGAAATACATTTCCTGGCTTGATGTTTCTGCAATTCGTTTCAGTTTTACTTAAATTTCTAATTGTTAAATTTATTTTAAAATGCTGCCAGTATAACAATCTGAAATTTGCATAATTCCCCCAATTCACTACAGCAGTAGAAATGATAGAGATTGAAAGATTTGCACTTTGAGCCAATTTAGCTTTGTTCCTCTGCTCCATGCTGCCAATCTAATATATTTTCAGGCTTTAAATGCTAAGGTGGAGGTGTAAGTGGTTGATTTTACAGTGCCTTAGGCCCTGTGAGCCCAGTTCAAACAGATCCACAGCAATATTTCTCATAGTAAATTTTATATGATTATGACAAACCAAGCATTGGAAGAATTAAAATATAACAAAAGGAAAAAAACCTAATTTTATTTGGACTGTTTGAGTTCAGTGTCTCCTAAAACATATTCTATAGTATGGGTTTGTGCTAAATAATAGCTTAATATTTGAAACAGTCCTTTCTTTTGCCATCTTGTTTTAATCAGAGCATATGAGTTCTATAATAAAACATACAGAAATTTTACTCCCTGGTCAGAAACTATATTAGAGTTTGCGGTCATAAAACTGAATTATAAAGCCATGTTGTGCTGTGCAGGAGACTTACTCCGCTTTGTATTTGGAAATTCACTGGGAATCATTGAGAGTCACAAATGAAATCCAGTATGTTTCTTACACATATGGAGTAACAGTCTGCAGATACAGCTATTCACTGCATAATATGCTTTCCTCTACTTTTTGGGTAAGATATAGTTTTAAGGTACTAAACAAAGCATTTGTACTATGAGTCGTAGTGCTCATTTAATACTTAAAGGGAGATGCACTTTTGTTTAAAACTCGATTAGCATAATAAATTGCCACACAAGCCATTCCGAAATTTAACTGCCTCCCGACTGCCATATATATATATATATATATATATATATATATATATATATATATATATATATATAGAGCGCTGCCTGATTACACAGAGCAGGATTCTTCTGCTTACCCGGCGTGGGCGCTGTCATACGAAGAACCGGCTCCTGGACCTATGATAGACAGCACACTGGTGACGTCTGTCTTAGGAGCCGGACCAGGAGGCGGGACTTCATATGACAGCGCCTGCGCTGGGTAAGCAGAAGAATCCTTCTGTTTTAAATGTGGTACAGATTCACTTTTTTCAACACACTACATCCAATGTAGGGATCAACCGACCATCGGTTTGGCTGATAATCAGAGGCCGATATTCAATTTTTTTAAATTGGATGGGGGCACTGGACACTCTGCATTGGGTGGGGGCACTGGTCACTCTGCATTGGATGGGGGCACTGGTCACTCTGCATTGGATGGGGGCACTGGTCACTCTGCATTGGATGGGGGCACTGGTCACTCTGCATTGGATGGGGGCACTGGTCACTCTGCATTGTTGGGGGCACTGGTCACTCTGCATTGGATGTGGGCACTGGTCACTCTGCATTGGATGATGGCACTGGTCACTCTGCATTGTTGGGGGCACTGGTCACTCTGCATTGGATGTGGGCACTGGTCACTCTGCATTGGATGATGGCACTGGTCACTCTGAATTGTTGGGAGCACTGGTCACTCTGCATTGTTGGGGGCATTGGTCACTCTGCATTTTATGGGGGCACTGGTCACGCTGCATTGGATGGGGGCACTAGTCACTCTGCATTGATGGTGGCACTGCATTGGTTTTGGCATACCAAAATATCGGTATCGGTATTGGCCCAGGGAAAAACATATCGGTCTATCCTTAATCCAATGAGAAATACATGTCAGTTAATGATACATACCACTTGTATCATTATCTTTGGGAGCTGAGAAATTGTAAAAAATGTAGAATGTGATCATAGATTGCTAAATTAACTAAATAAAATAAAAAAAATTTAGTTTGCTGTGTATTATAAGTATAGTTTTTAAAAACACACTTTTCTAATATGCCAACAAAACGAAACCTATACTTCATTGACAATAAATGGAAATCTGTACTGTGGTAGCACATAGGCTGCTTTATGATCTTTCCTTTTGAATATATTAGTTCCCTGGCTGTCATATTGATCCAGTGGCTTCAGTATTTCCCAAATCATTGACTTGAAACATGTATGCAATCAAGGGTTTTGACTTGACCGTGATTTTTTATTTTTTTTTGTATATGTAAGATCTAAAGTCTTTTTGGGCATTCATTTTGCATTTATATATGTATACTTACTATAGCCAATTACCCTACCAGTATATCTTTGAAGTGTGGGAGGAAACTGGAGTACACCCATGCAAGCACAGGGAGAACATGCAAACTCCACACAGGTTGTTTTCTGGTTGAGATCTGAACCTCGGGCCCTAGTGCTGCAAGGCAGAAGTAGTAATCATTAAGCCACTGTGCTGATAGAAGGATTTGTTTTTCTTTCTCCTGTCTGTTGGATTCACAGGATGGGAAGTAAAGTGAAATCTCCCCAAAAGGATTTCCTTTTACTTCCTGTCCTGTATATGCAACATGCTGGAGAAATAAAAGCAAACCAGAGACTATCTGATAAAGAGAATTATTAAAGCATCCAAACGCAATTGGCTATGATTACTTCTATCAAGCATCTGTGGAAAAAAACCATTCAGCTATCCTTTTCTTGTAACGCTTTGCTTGTTTGGTTTGGAACAGTACAATCCAAAGTAAGAGAAATGCCCTTTTGGCAGTTATCACTTGAAAAAAGTGCCCCCCTTGGAAGATTTCCCCTCAATTGCTGGTTTGGTGACCAGTCACAATTTTGGATTTTTCCTTTAATTTTCACTTTTAGAATTCACTGGGACTAATAGCTAAAAGCTAAAGACAACATTTTTGGTTTAGACATACTTTGTGGTATATTTCCAGCCAAACCTTTTTTTTCTTAGTTTTGAATTGAATGGATAAGGCTTAGGACATTAAATTGGGTTTATATTTCTATCCAGGGCTCTATTAGAGAGATTTATTCTCATTTTCTGTCTTGCTGATGTTTTACCAGACAGGAAGTGAGCATGACCGAAACACAGACTAAATTTCTAATATTTTTCTTCACTAGAGGTTGGAACCCTGTTCAGATTTCCCCTCACTTCCTATCTAGTGAAACTGTTGCCACAGCAAAGGAAGCGAGGGTAAATCTCTCTAACAGTTCTCTGGATAGCAATAATATCCCAACAGGATTTCTAAACCTTTCCTTACTCTATCCAAATCTAGGAAAAATTCTTGACTCAACATACACTTTAAGTAAAAATTTTGACTTGCACTACTTAGATGATACCAATTTCCTCAATAATGCTAATTGTTTCAGTTTTAAGTATGGTATTGAGCAATAGAGCAATTCAGCTCATCTTAGTTGAGAATGCTGAAATGATTCTGTGACTCTTAAAATGCCAGACTCATTCATGGGCCAGGAACCAGACCGTATAATTGCCAGCCTTGATTTTTATGTGCAACACATCAGAAGGATGATCTGTTTCCCCAAACTACCTAAAAGCAACGGTCACATGGTAGGCTTCACTCAGACAATGATCAGTTTGTTTCGTTAGTAAATTAAACAATTTGGTGCCACTGCCAGCTATAGTTTCATCTGCGTTTCATCTCTCCTTTTGAACAGATTTATAGCACCTGAAAAAAAATGGCATTATTCAAGCATGTATTGTTTCTGTTCCAAAACGTGGAACTTAATTGCAGATGGAATAAACTATATACCAGTACTATTGAAATGTCACTGAGCCTACAATAAGATTCAGTCCTCGAATTTCTGCAGAGATTAAGTAAATCTGTACAATGTAATGACATTTGCAGAGTACGGTTTAAGAGAAAAAAAATAATTTGTTACAATTTTTGACATTGTTTCGTAACATTGTATATGATGCCTTCATGGAAAACACATGTAGGGGAGTCTTCACTCTAATGTGATCCACCAGACATATGTGTTTTATATTGCTAATACTTTCTCCACATCAAAGGTAAAGTCAGCTGGATGTCCAGTTTGGATGGAATCCCAGTTATCTCACTGCAGCTCAATGCGATTGAAGGACTTAGCCAGTGTTCTATGAATAATTCTTTATTACCCTAAAGTCTTTTATGGACCCGTTTATTTTATGTTAGTGGTAAAATTCAGGTCTAACAATCTGTAGGAACATATCATTTTATCATGGTTTTGGTAAAAGTTCTGTAAACCCTTCGAAATTTCTACTCAAATGGCTTTGCAAAATGTTATCTGATCTTTATCAATGTCATGATAATAAATATGGGCTTCCCAAACAACACACAACATTTTACACTGCCATATTTGTATTAACCACTTGCCGACCACCGCAAGTACATATACTGCGGCGGTCAGCACCGGCCAGGCAAAGTGACGTACCGGTACGTCACTAGCCTGTCACCGGCTTGTGAGCCAATAGCGGGCGAGTGCGCGCCCGCTGAGGCGCGCGCCCACCCCGGCTCGTTCCCTAAGAAGTCAGTGCGTGTGACCAGCGGACCCGATGTCCGCCGGTCACTCACGATCGTTCGCTGGGAACGGAGAAAGGCAGGCGGCTAATGTAAACAAGCCGCCTGTCATTCTCCCCTGTGTAAAAATGGAGATCAGACGGTTCTACTATGTAGGACCGTTGATCTCTGTTTTTACATTAGTAGCCATGTCCCATCACAGTTAGAAACATGCCCCTAGGACACACTTAACCCTCCCTCTCCAATACAGTTAACCCCTTCCCTGCCAGTGTCATTTTTACAGTAACAGTGCATATGTATAGCACTGATTACTGCAGTAATGTCACTGGTAACCCCAAAAGTGTCAAAAATGTCAGTCAAGGGTCCGATCTATCCGCCGCAATGTCGCAGTCCCGCAAAAAAATCGCAGATCGCCGCCATTACTCGTTAAAAAAAAAAACACCAAAAATGACAAAAACCTTTCCCTTTGTTAGTAAACTTTTGCGCAAACCAATCAAAATACGCTTTTTGCGATTTTTTTTTTTTTTTTTTTTTTACCAAACATATGTAGCATAAAACAAATTGGCCGAAAATGTTAATAAATTTTGATTTTTACATTTTTTTTGGGGGGGAATTTCATATAAAAAAAATGTGAAAAACATTGTTATTTTTGCAAAATTTACGCTCTTTTTTTGTTTATAGCGCATGATCAAAAAAATCGCACAGGTAGGGGCATGGCTTGCGCGCATACTGAATGGCCGCTTGAGCCGTGAGCTCTCAGGACCCAGCCGGGAAAATCGACGACACCGAGGACGTACAGCACGATCCATCTCCACTTACCGCTCAATCGACAAGCCCTCACACCCGAGGAGATGTCATCCAGGAAAAGGAAGGACGAGCGGGGCCCCACTAAGCTGACAGCCTTCTTCACCAGGCCGCCCGCGCTCTCGGACCGCGGCCAAGATGGCGCCGCCTCGAGACAAGGCCGCAATGCTCCGGAGGCTTTCACTGACTTACCTGATGCGGATCCCTCTCCATTGCCGGATGGCCCTCCGCTGCATTCTCCTCAGAGCCCGACTACAACATCTCCGGTACCGGGAAGCCCCGCCAAGACACGGATGAGGATGGATGACTTTGACCGGCCGGGCCCCACAGTGAGTAGCAACATACACTCCGTCTCTTCCCTACAAACGTCCATAGCAGCATTCCCCACCACAGGGCAACCAGTAATTGATACGACCCTGAAGAACATGCTTATGACATTTCAATCCTCACTTATGTCCAACTTATCCACGATCATGGACAGATTCGCTTCTGAGATGAAGCATATGGGGCACAGGGTTCATTACATGGAGCAGAGAATGGAGGAATGCACCGATACAGTTAATGAATTGGTGGATGCTTATACAGAACAAAAGGAGGATACGGTGTGGATAAAAAATAAAATAGCGGATTTGGAGGATCGATCCCGCCGCAACAATGTTAAAATCAGGGGCATCCCTGAGGATGTACCCCCCGCAGATCTGCACCAATATGCCTCCACACTGTTCTCTTCTTTGGTGCCAGCACTATCCCCTATTGAACTTACAATAGATAGGATTCATAGACTACCCAAGCCTAAATTTCTGGAAGCTTCAGTACCGAGGGATGTATTGCTGAGGGTGCACTTTTTTCCTGCTAAGGAAAAGATCTTGCAGGCGTCCAGAGCACTGGGCACTCTTCCAGCCCCATATGCACATATCCAACTGTTCGCTGACCTTTCTCAGCACACTCTGCAGCAGCGCAGACAGCTCAAGACCCTTACCAAAGCCCTAGCAAATCACAAGTTAACCTACAAATGGCGCCATCCTGCAACTCTGCTGGTCACCCATAACGGTATCCCTCACTCTATATCCACAATGGAAGGAGGCATGAAACTCCTGCAAGCATGGGGCATTATTCCGGATCCCCCGAGAGGACCCCCAGATGCACAGAGGCATACCCCGCCGCCTTCCCAGGGCTCCCACCGCAGCCGATCTAGGCATCGCCCTCCCTTGTAATATGGTGCTGTACCTCAATTTCCAGCTACACAGGGCCCGGCTGGCCTACGACAACTCGCTACCCCAGTTTTAACGCTTTGTTATCCACCGTTGGTGGTTTTACCCCCCACGTTATCAGCAATCCTGACCCAGGAATATCATTGCTGATTGAACACTTTCTTCAGTTGATTTTATTCAGTTTGGATATCGCACTTAGTCATAGATCAAGTTTCAATATACCGTTTTGTTTGCCGATCATAATATTCTGCTTTGTTCCCTGCATTGCTGTCTCAAGTCGCTCCATTGGTGAAGCCACCAGCAACTGACCCTATACGCTCCGTGATCTCCAGGAAGCGACCTCCTCTCCAGGTTACAGGACACCTCCTGCTCTCCTACTACTTTCCGGGACTTCGGCCACCGTATACAGAACGCGCCTGCACAGCAACGCAATCTCACAGGTACTTTACTCCACTGAGGGATCACCGTCCCTGTACACAGTCTAACCAGGACCCCCTGCCAATTCTTGCCAATATACAAGCTCCCCTTTGGTGATGTCGTTCACAGTTCTCTCCCTCAATGCCAGGGGTCTAAACCACCCCGCTAAGCGCTCATCCCTTTGGTCCACAGCTACTGCTCTACATGGTGATGTAATATGTGTCCAGGAAACCCACTTCGCCCTTGAGGCCACACCGAAATGCATTCACAAGAAATACCCACATATGTTCCTTGCTTCAGGGAATAAGAAGAGGAAGGGGGTACTTGTAGCACTTAGTGACACTCTGGACTTCTCACTCCACGACGTTATATCTGACCCTAAGGGCAGATATATTGTCCTGCAATGCTTGATAATGGGTCGGAAATTCACCATTGTGAACTTATATGCTCCTAATCATCACCAATTGTCCTTTATACAGTCTGTGGTGTCTAAAGCGGAAAACCTAGCCTTTGGAAATCTCTTGATGTGTGGCGATTTTAATCTCACGCCGGACAGTGCTCTTGACTCGACGGCTACAACTAAAAAGCATAATTCCTCATTATCCAAATTTATCTGGTCTCAGGAACTATATGATGTTTGGAGGTGCTGTCACGCGTCGGAGAGGGATTATTCGTTTCTCTCCCCGCGTCACGGTACCTACTCCCGTATTGATTTGTGTATCTCTGATAGAACTGTCTTGGAATGTGTGTCTGATGTACAGCTCCACACCGCCACTTGGTCTGACCACTCCCCGTTGATGATCAAAATCTCCCTTGGCCCACATAATCAGACTCCCTATGTATGGAGACTTCCTAATCACCTTCTGAACAATCCAGCCTATGTAGCAGAAATTCAATCTCATATTCAGGATTATATTACGAACAATGTGGGAGGCGGTTCGGGCCCAGAGGCGGTGTGGAACGCCCATAAAGCAGTCCTAAGGGGCGTACTGATTCAAATTGGTTCGAGGGAAAGGAAGAGGAGGTTGCAAAAGCTGACCGACATTACTAAGCGGTTGAATACTCTAGATTCCCAAAATCAACTTCAACCATCTAAGTCCCTTACTGAAAAAATATTCCTACTCCGTCAGGAGCTGAGAACCTTGCTTCTCGAAAAATATAGCTCCACTCTCAAACGGTGGAAAGTGAACTCATACTCCACAGGACAAAAGGCGTCCAAGGCCATGGCCCTTTGTATCAAAGGTCAGAGGACCAAATCTAGAATACAGCAGTTAGTACACCCGGTGTCTAAAGCTAAACTACTTAAACCAGACCTGATAGCGGATGCTTTTCGTGAGTATTATGCAACCTTGTATAATATAAAAGCGGACCCACATAGTCATCAACCGTGCCCATCCGAGATAGAAGCATTCCTCAGCCACATTGACTTACCGTCTATTTCACCACCCCTGTTAGCTACTCTGAACCAACCCTTCTCTGAATAAGAGGTACTGCAAGCTATTGCCACCCTCCCTAACCTGAAATCACCCGGCCCAGATGGCTTTACAGCCGAATATTATAAACAGTTTTCTAGTTTGCTGGCGCCCATCATGGTCAAAATGTTCAACTCAGCTGCCACGTCCTCTTCCTTCCCACATGAGACTCTCAGTGCTATGATTGTTACTTTACCTAAACCAGGGAAAGAACCTAACCAGCCCCAGAACTTCAGACCGATATTGCTTTTGAATTTGGATGCCAAGTTGTATGCCAAAATGATTGCATTACGTTTGCTAGACGTCCTTCCAACGATCATACACAAGGACCAATCGGGGTTCACAAAAGGCCGACAGGCATCTGATGCGACGAGGAGAGTCATTGATGCCATACATTGCGCTCGCACTACTGGAACGCCTTCTCTGCTCCTATCGTTGGATGCAGAGAAGGCGTTCGATAGAGTTCACTGGGGGTTTCTCTCAGCGGTACTGCACAAATTTGGTATCCGCGGCTTCCTCTACGAAGCCATTATGGCTTTGTACTCGAATCCATCGGCGAGAGTGCGTACCCCTGATGCTATTTCCTCATCCTTTGAGATATCGAATGGCACTCGCCAAGGGTGCCCTCTTTCCCCCCTCATATTCAACATGGTAATGGAGCCCCTTGCAGAACATATTAGATCGAACCCTAGAATATCAGGTATAGAAGTAGCGGGCAAGTCACATAAAATAAGTCTTTTCGCGGACGACGTCATCCTGATGATAACTAACCCTACCGGGTCCCTTCCCGAAATTCAAAAAATATTAAATTGGTTTGGAGCAGTATCCCTATATAGGGTTAACGAAACTAAGTCCCAAATTCTAAATGTTGGTCTAGATGCCACAACATGCGCCGTATTACAAACCCAGTTTCCCTACTCGTGGACGGACACGCATCTTTCGTACCTAGGTATTAGGCTTACGGCGAATACGAAAACGCTTTTTTTACACAATTATGTTCCGGCCCGAACTAAGCTCCAAAATGACCTCAAACGCCCCCAACTCTCGGGTTTTTCGTGGCTGGGGAGACTGGCAGCATTCAAGATGATGCACCTTCCTCAGCTCCTGTATATTTTTCGCACTGTTGCAATTCCGGTCCCTAAAAAGTTTTTCCGCTCTCTACAATCTATCATATCGCAATACATATGGCAAGGTAAGAAACCTAGATGCGCCCATGCGAAACTTGTCAAATCACGCACCCAAGGGGGGGCGGGCTATGTGGACATATATGACTACTACCTAGCATCTATCCTCACACAATTACGCGCATGGTTTACCCCCGACTGTCCCCATATATGGAGGGAACTAGAGGCGTCCTTTTGTACACTGTCGGATCTTCCATCATGGTTGATGGCAACGTCCCTAGGGGCAAAAATCCCATCTCACTTTCCCCCGGCCATGGTAGCTTCGGTCAACGCTTGGAAAGTACTGCTGACACAAACACACGATGGCCCCATGACACAAGAACTTCAGATACCCCTGTCCGCCCTGCATTACGTCATGCCCGATACCAATTTCCACTCCTGGACCAAAAAAGGCATTACCACTTTGAATGCCTTGTATCACAATTCTACACTGACCCCATTCCCAACATTACAACTTAAGTTCCAATTACCGGCGACCGACTTTTTTCTACACTTTAGATGTCGCCATTTCCTGACCTCTGTACCCACCTGGCCGCTGACTGTCCCTACTACAGCGTGGAATTACCTTATCTCAAAGTTACCTTCCAAGACCAAAGGCATTACTACGTTCTACAATCTAATCCAACAGAAAGAAGTCTTCTCCAAGTCGCTCCCCCATACACAATGGGAGAGAGACTTGGGTGTAGAATATTCAGTAACACAGTGGACGCGTGCGATTCGCTCTGTCTACTCGACGACGTGCAGTTCCAACCTATGGGAATTGCACTTGAAACTATCATTACGCTGGTACCTTACTCCTGAAAGACTTAGCAAATTTGACAAGCAAAATGACGGTGGGTGCTGGAGAGGATGTGGCAGAGTGGGTTCTCTCTTCCACATCTTCTGGCAGTGCCCAAAACTCCAGACCTTCTGGCAAGAGGTGTTCTCTCTCCTGTCTGACTTGACTAACTCATCAATAACACTCGACCCTGGACTTGCACTATTATCACTTGGCCTAGATCGGATTCCCCATCCTATGAGACACTCAGTTAACCATGGTCTACTAGCAGCTAGGCTGCTTATAGCCAGAGCCTGGAGACAGGAATCTCCCCCTGCAATCCAAGAGGTGATTGAACTAGTGGCTACGCATCATTCCTATGAACGAGCCTTGTCTCTGAAACACCGATCCACCACCCGTATGTCTAAGCTTTGGCTACCTTGGACTACATGGATTAATCAGAGGTGATGTGTGATTTCATCCCCTAGAGCGGACGGGGGGGGGGGGGTGCCTCGCTGAGGCCTGGCGCGCTGGAGATGGCCACAGTGTGGTTCCCATTTGGGGTGGCTATCTCTGAGGTGCCGGGCGTTAGGTGGGGTGCACCTCGTTTGCGAGTGACCTCTACCTTGACCACACCTTGTTATATTACAGTCATTTAGTGGTGGAACAGAATTATTCCCCAACTGACAAGGCCCTTACGATAAGAATGTAACTGGGATTTACTGCAATTCACCTGATAGGATTAAACTGCTTACCTGCTGAAAATATCTTGATGACAGTACTTCTGTGTATTATTCAATGTTATACTGAGAATGTTATGACGGCACATGTATATGTCCATGAAAGTTATTAGGAATTGTACTTCCCAAATGTTTGTACCTTTGTTTGTTTTTCTTTTGTTTGATGAAAACTCAATAAAAAGATTAATTAAAAAAAAAAAAAAAAAAATCGCACAGGTGATCAAATACTACCAAAATAAAGCTCTGTTTGTGTTAAAAAAAGGACGTCAAATTTGTTTAGGTACAGCGTTGCACGACCGCGCAATTGTCCGTTAAATTCACGCAGTAAAAAATCGCAAAAAAAACCCTGGTCAGGAAGGGGGTAAAATCTTCCGGGGCTTAAGTGGTTAAACGTTGCTTTCAAGGACATTAATGGAAAAAGTACTTGGGCCTTTATATTTAGTAACTAGTTGAATGGACTCCTTTATTGGTAGAAACCTTTACCAAATAGGTGCTGATCATACCTGGATAGCTGATCATCATACCTGATCATTGCTAGATATATAATTGATTTAGATCTATGATTTTGGAATGCCTTGTTTGGATGATTTTCTAAAGATTTCACATTTCAGTGTTCGCTTTCTAAACGATTGAATGTCATGTGATGTAGCCACTCTGCTAATGATTTACTCCTGTATTGTGGATAGTTGTCTTGCTGCATGACCCTATTTCTTTTCAGTTTTATATCATAGATATCCTGAACTGATATTGCATTTCCTCATAAAAGTTGGAATTAATAAAAGTATAACTAAAGGCAAAACATTTTTGTTTTGATTTGGGTAGAGTGGTGAGGGATAGAACCTCCGGTTCTATTACCCTTTGTGTCCCAATAGGGAGATTCACTCCAATTGTCACTAGGAATGAATGTGAGGGTATACACAGATTTTTGTGCTGCCATCAGAACAGGAATAGAGTGGTGAACATTTTAAAAATGAGGACACTTATTATTATGACAACTATAGAGGGGTTTTTCATTAAAAGGGTATCCTGCCAAGTCCTTTTAAGTCTACAGGACAGGGAATGTGGGGAAATCTCCCTAATAAAAAGAAAATGACAGCAGTTTTACCCTTCCATTTATTGTATCAGCAAAACACAATTATTTATATGGCATGGAATTCTGGTATTAGTATAATTTATTTTGAGTTCTCAAAACAATGTTGTGTGCAGTAAAATTTCCAATAGACTCTAGAATTGGATAGGCAAGAAATAGTGAGTTTCCCTTTTGTAACCCCTCAAAAACACCACTGTTGTTTAGTAATTTACTTTTGTAGTTCCATGAGCATATATACAGTACATGCAAATTCTTAGCTTCCCCTCAAGATTATTTGTTCCTGCTTTGAATCTTCAACAGCTTTGCACTTTTCTTTGTAGGATACCTTCTCCTATACAGTGGGGCTGTTTTTCAGTTCTTTTCAGTCCTATTTCCATTAACATCTCTTATTCTGAGATCTTCTAAAATCTGCTTTGATTTGTAGACTTTTCTTATCAAGAACAAGAAACCAAGTATTCAAAATTATGTTTTATTGATTACAGAGCTGCCTTAGAGCCGATTCACACTGCCGCGACCACTAAAGTCGCCTCATAAGGGGCGACTTCTAGTGCGACTTCTAGTGTGACTTCTAGTGCGACTTCTAGTGCGACTTCAGCGCGACTTTGCGCGACTTTGGCGCGACTTAGCGTGACTTCAGCGCGACTTGTGAATTATTTTACGCGAGACGACTTTGTAGGACTTTGTATTTGGCCAATCAGAATATGATGTGTTGTGACCTAATTTCCCTTTCCTTTTTTTTTTTTGCTGGTATTTATCGGGCATTTTTTGGGCGTCTTTGGAGGCAGGCATGTCTTTAGTGTCTGGGGGGTCTAAAAAGTGTACCTGTGAAGTTTCATCTCTGTAGCATGTCCAGAACCAGAAAAAAAAGAGCATTTTTCTTATAATTTTTATGAGTACATGAATATGGCTTCTCTCCACCAGGGCGTTTTTCTTGCAGGCATTTATCAGGCATTCTTGGAGGCAGGCATGACTTTTTTTGGATTTAGTGTCTGGGGGGTCTAAAAAGTGTACCTGTGAAGTTTCAGCTCTGTAGCATGTCCAGAACCAGAAAAAAAATGAGCATTTTTCTTATAATTTTTATTAGAACAGGAATACGGCTTCTCTGCACCTGGCCATTTTTCTTGCAGGCATTTATCGGGCATTTTTGGAGGCAGGCATGACTTTTTTTGGATTAGTGTCTGGGGGGTCTAAAAAGTGTACCTGTGAAGTTTCAGCTCTGTAGCATGTCCAGAACCCCCAAAAAATATCATTTTTCTTATAATTATTAATACAGAAGTGTGGCGGCTTCTTTACACCTTGCATTTTTTCTTGCAGGCATTTATCGGGCATTTTTGGAGGCAGGCATGACTTTTTTTGAATTTAGTGTCTGGGGGGGTCCAAAAAGTGTCCCTGTGAAGTTTCAGCTCTGTAGCATGTCCAGAACCAGAAAAAAATGAGCATTTTTCTTATAATTTTTATTAGGCTCTGTGAATTCTGTGATACAGCAGTGCCTGCTCACGGGGTATAATGAATATGTATCACAGAAGTCAAGGAAGTACAGTGCCTTGAACAAGTATTCATACCCCTTAAAATGTTCCATATTGTGTCATGTTGCAACCAAAAACATAAATGTATTTTATTGGGATTTTATGTGATAGACCGAAACAAAATGATACATGATTGTGAAGTGGAAGGAAAATGATAAATGGTTTTCAACATTTTTTACAAATATGTGAAAAGTGTTGCGTGCATTTGTATTCAGCCCCCTTCACTCTGATACCCCTAACTAAAATCTAGTGGAATCAATTGCCTTCAGAAGTCACCTAATTAGTAAATAGAGTCCACCTGTGTGTAATTTAATCTCAGTATAAATGCAGCTGTTCTGTGAAGCCCTCAGAGGTTTGTTAGAGAAACTTAGTGAACAAACAGCCAAGGAACACACCAAACTGGTCAGGGATAAAGTCGGGGAGAAGTTTAAAGCAGATTTAGGTTATAAAAAAATATCCCAAACTTTGAACATTTCATGGAACACTGTTCAATCCATCATCCGAAAATCGAAAGAGTATGGCACAACTGCAAACCTACCAAGACATGGCTGTCCACCTAAACTGACAGGCCAGGCAAGGAGAGCATTATTTAGAGAAGCAGTCAAGAGACCCATGGTAACTCTGGAGGAGCTTCAGAGATCCACAGCTCAGGTGAGAGAATCGATCCACAGGACAACTATTAGTCCAGCACTCCATAAATCTGGCCTTTATGGAAGAGTGGCAAGAAGAAAGCCATTGTAAGTAAGCCATAAGAAGTCCCATTTGCAGTTTGAAAGAAGCCAGGTGGGGGACACAGCAAATGTGTGGAAGAAGGTGCTCTAATCAGATGAGACCAAAATTGAACTTTCTGGCCTAAAAGCAAAACGCTATGTGTGGCAGAATAGTAACACTGCACCTCACCCTGAACACACCATCCCCACCATAAAACATGGTGGTGGCAGCATCATGTTGTGGGGATTTTTTTCTTCAGCAGGGACAGGGAAGCTGGTCAGAATTGATAGAAAGATGGATGAAGCCAAATACAGGGCAATCTTAGAGGAAAACCTGTTAGAGTCTGCAAAAGACTTGAGACTGGGGCAGAGGTTCACCTTCCAGCAGGTTTACTCTAAACATACAGCCAGAGCTAGAATGGGAATGGTGTAGATCAAAGCATATTCATGTGTTTGAATGGCCCAGTCAATTCCAATTGAGAATCTGTGGCAAGACTTGAAAATTGCTGTTCACAGATGCTCTCCTTTCAATCTGACATAGTTAGATGTGCAAAGCTGGTAGAGTCATACCCAAAAAGACTTGCAGCTTTAATTACAGCGAAAGGTGGTTCTACAAAGTATTGACTCAGGGGGTATAAATAAATACACGCCACACTTTGAACATATTTATTTGTAAAAAAAAAATTATTGATCATTTAGCTTTTTCGTTCACTTGACAATTGTATGTTGTGTTGGTCTATCACATAAAATCCCAAAAATACATTTACGTTTTTAGTTGTAACATGACAAAATATGTGGAAAAGGTGTATGAATACTTTTTCAAGGCACTGTAAATGTGTTTGGATCTTAACAATGTAAGTTCATAAACTATGTACAAGATTGTTATACTTTAACAGGAGTAAGTTAGAAATAATTGAAATACAAGGTGGAAATTAATACATATGAATTTAAACTTTGACCATTGAATAACCTCTAATTTGTGTCCTGTATATTGTCCTGTATATTTCAGTGGAGTTTAGCTTTAACCACTTGCCGACCACACGCAGTACATATACTGCGGCAGGTCGGCTCTGTCCTGCAAAACAACGTAATTGTATGGAGGCGCACGTGCCCATTCGCCACAGGAGAAGCTGATCTATGGGTCCGGCGGCCTTGATTGCCGCCGAGCACCCGCAATCGCTCCCCGCAGATTCTAGACTGCCGTTCTGTCAGCAACGAACACAGGGCTCCGGTGTTCTTCCTTTTTAGGAACACAGGTCTCTGTGTATATTCCATAAGTACATCCCCCACACAGTTGGAAAGCACCCCTTAGGGACAAATTATGGTGGAAAATAAGTTTTTGGTCAATAACAAAAGTTCATCGCAATACTTTGTTATATACCCTTTGTTGGCAATGACAGAGGTCAAACGTTTTCTGTAAGTCTTCACAAGGTCTTCACACACTGTTGCTGGTATTTTGGCCCATTCCTCTATGCAGATCTCCTCTAGAGCAGTGATGTTTTGGGGCTGTCGCTGGGCAACATGGACTTTTATCTCCCTCCAAAGGTTTTCTATGGGGTTGAGATCTGGAGACTGACTAGGCCACTCCAGGACCTTGAAATGCTTCTTACGAAGCCACTCCTTCGTTGCCCGGGCAGTGTGTTTGGGATCATTGTCATGCTGAAAGACCCAGCCACGTTTCATCTTTAATGTCCTTGCTAATGGAAGGAGGTTTTCACTCAAAATCTCACTATACATGGCCCAAATTCATTCTTTCCTTTGCATGGATCAGTCGTCCTGGTCCCTTTGCCGAAAAACAGCCCCAAAGCATGATGTTTCCACCCCCATGCTTCACAGTAGGTATGGCGTTCTTTGGATGCAACTCAGCATTCTTTCACCTCCAAACACGACAAGTTGAGTTTTTACCAAAAAGTTCTACTTTGGTTTCATCTGACCATATGACATTCTCTCAATCTTCTTCTGGATCATCCAAATGCTCTCTAGCAAACTTCAGACAGGCCCGGACATGTACTGACTTAAGCAGGGGGACACGTCTGGCACTGCAGGATTTTAGCCCCTGGCGGCGTAGTGTGTTACTGATGATAGCCTTTGTTACTTTGGTCCCAGCTCTCTGCAGGTCATTCACTAGGTCCCCCAGTGTGGTTCTGGGATTTTTGCTCACCGTTCTTGTGATCATTTTGACCCCACAGGGTGAGATCTTGCATGGAGCCCCAGATCGAGGGAGATTATCAGTGGTCTTGTATGTCTTTCATTTTCTAATAATTGCTCCCACAGTCGATTTCTTCACACCAAGCTGCTTGCCTATTGCGGATTCAGTCTTCCCAGCCTGGTGCAGGTCTACAATTTTGTTTCTGGTGTCCTTCAACAGCTCTTTGGTCTTGGCCATAGTGGAGTTTGGAGTGTGACTGTTTGAGGTTGTGGACAGGTGTCTTTTATACTGATAACAAGTTCAAACAGGTGCCATTAATACAGGTTACAAGTAAAGGACAGAGGAGCCTCCTAAAGAAGAAGTTACAGGTCTTTGAGAGCCAGAAATCTTGCTTGTTTTTAGGTGACCAAATACTTATTTTACCGAAGAATTTACCAATTAATTCATTAGAAATCCTACGATGTGATTTCCTGGATTCTTTCCCCCATTCTGTCTCTCATATTTGAAGTGTAACTATAATGAAAATTACAGGCCTCTCTCTCATTTTTCTAAGTGGGAGAACTTGCACAATTGGTGGCAGACTAAATACTTTTTCGCTCAACTGTATTTAGCACTGGATTACTGTAGTATTGTCACTGGTCACCCAAAGTGTCAAAAATGTCAGTTAGGTGTCCGATCTATCTGCCAAAATTTCGCAGTCCCGCTAAAAATCACTGATCGCTGCCATTACTAGTAAATAAAAAATAAAAAAAAAATAAAAATTCCATAAATCTTTCTCCTAGTTTGTAGATGCGATAACTTTTGCGCAAACCAATAAATATACTCTTATTGGCATTTTTTTTTTTTTATAAAAATATGTAGCAGAATACAAATTGGCCAAAAATTATGAAACATTTTGATTTTTAATTTTTTTTTTTATTGGGAATGTTCTATAGCAGAAAGTGAAAAATATTGTTTTTTTTTTTTTCAGAATTGTCGCTCCTTTTTTGTTTATAGCGCAAAAAATAAAACTCAAAGAGGTGATCACATACCACCAAAAGAAAGCTCTATTTGTGAGAAAAAAAGGACACATTTTTACGACCGAGCAATTGTCAGTTAACCACTTAAGCCCCGGAAGATTTTACCCCCTTCCTGACCAGGGGGTATTTCGTGATTCGGCACTGCGCAACTTTAACGGACAATTGCGCGGTCGCGCAATGCTGTACCTAAACGAATTTGACGTCCTTTTTTTCCCACAAATAGAGCTTTCTTTTGGTGGTATTTGATCACCTGTGCAATTTTTTGATCATGCGCTATAATCAAAAAAAGAGCGACAATTTTGCAAAAATAACAATATTTTTCACATTTTTTTATATGAAATTCCCCCCAAAAAAATGTAAAAATCAAATTTTTTTTACACTTTTGGCCAATTTGTTTTCTGCTACCTATGTTTGGTAAAAAAAATCACAATAAGCGTATTTTGATTGGTTTGCGCAAAAGTTATTGCGTTTACTAACTAAGGGAAAGATTTTTGTAATTTTTGTTTTTTTTTTTAACGAGTAATGGCGGCAATCTGCGATTTTTTTTTTTTGCGGTACTGCAACATTGCGGCGGACAGATCGGACCCTTGACTGACATTTTTTACACTTTTGGGGGTACCAGTGGCATTACTACAGTAATCAGTGCTATACATATGCACTGTTACTGTAAAAATGACACTGGCAGGGAAGGGGTTAACTTTATTAGAGATGCAGTGACTATGTGTGTCCCTAGGGGCATGCTTCTTACTGTGCAGGGATGTGGCTGTGTGTGTAACAGCACAGATCAACGGTCCTACATAGCAGGACCGTTAGATCAGTGCTTTTACACAGGGAAGAATGACAGGCGGCTTTGTTTACACTAGCCGCCTGCCTTTCTCCCTTCACAGCGGATGATCGCGAGTGACCGGCGGACATCGGGTCCGCCTGTCACACGCACGGAGGTGTCCGTGAACGATCCGAGGAGGGAGCGCGCCTCCGGCACGCGCCCGCCCGCTATTGGCTCCCAGGCTAGTGACGTATATATACGTCACTTTGCCTGGCCGGGGCTGACCGCCGCAGTAAATGGTCGTGTGGCGGTCGGCAACTGGTTAAAGTAACACAGTGCTGAATCGCAAAAAATGGCCTGATCATTAAGGGGGTAAAACTTCCAGTCCAGAAGTGGTTAAATAAACCTAATGCATTACAGTAAAGGTGACATTTTATAAAAAAGACTGCACTGGTCCTGTTATGCATAAAAAGTTGGTCACAGCAACTACATAGATGTAGTCATTGTTTTATTGTGGGTGTGACAATGAAGGGAAGAGTCTGATCTTTTCCCACTGGGCTTAACAAGATTTTTGCTTTCAGACATTTTCCTTTCAGAAGGTTTACAGGCACTTCCATACATGAGGCTCATTGTTACAGATTTTACAGCTACATATATAGATCAGAATATACAGTTAGCTTTCATATGACAGTCAGTGCTAAGATAAATAGATTCTACAAAATGTTTTACAGTTTCTGTGTAGCTTCACCTTGGTTGCCATAATAGTAAAATACACAGTTTAGCTGTTTCTGGATCCAGGTGGTTCCCTGGTTCATTTACTGGCAGATGATGCAATAACTGTAACATATCCCAAGCACTTGTAGTGGTAAAATGTAATGGTGATACTTCTACAGCTTACCCCCCACCCCATTATATGTATATAACAATTTCACTTATCATATCGGCAATGACAGCTATGAATGACATGTTTTAGTTTGCTGGTTTACATAATGTAGATGTGTGGCTCATGTACATCAGTAACACATTTGCTATTCTCCAAAAAGAGAAGGGATGAATGCCATGGCTACTACAGTAAATGGAAGGAACTTTTTACATTCAACCTAAAAATACTGAAACACGCTGGAACTATGTAAGTGTTTTGGCAGTAAAATGCAAGTACAATTTACTCTATGAAAAAGAATGCAAACCACAAAAGGCCAAGTCTAGTCATTTAATAATGACAATATTTGCTGATCTTTTCCCAATTTTATTTACTGTACATCCAACCTCTATCAGTAGAAATGGGATTGCCTTGGTATTGGAGCTCTACCTGCCACCACTTTTGAGAAAACAGATTTCAGATTCAGTAAAAAGTGTGACACTTATTTAGAGCAATGTCCACTTTACTGCATAATGATGGGAACTTTGCTAAAGGTGTCAGACTATAAGGCCTCATGTACACAGTAGATATGTGCAATTATTTTCAGTCTGAATTTAAATTCGGACACATTTTTGGTTAATCCAAGATTCGGATATATCGTTGACATTTTTTTCTTTCATTTATTCGTTATCTAACTTGAGGTGATTGTAACAGTATTAGTGCACTTACGACAGATATAGGTACTGTTTGTGATACAATTTTTTTATTGGCATCAACATACAATTTTTCAGGACAAGCTTTTGGGGTATGTCCCCTTCTTCAAAGTCCCAGCAGTACTAATTCACAAAAGTTTTAGCAGAATGTTAAAAAAAGGCAATCTCTGAGGGAAAGAACAAAAGAAAAAACAAACACACACAAACACATGGCATTAGTACATAAAAATGACATTAGTACATTAGTACATAAAAAACAAACACACACAAACACATGGCATTAGTAATAAAACTAGCATGGTTAGTGAAATAAGACTATAGATTGGAGAGGGGAAGGGGGGTGACAGTCACAGAGAGGGCCGTAAAACTGTTGGATAAAACCCATATCTAAATTTAGGCCGTTATCTTGTTTGTTTGTGTGTGTGTTTTTTTTTTTTTTTTTTAAATTTCCCCCAGAGATTGCCCTTTTTTTAAACATTCTGCTAAAACATTTGTGAATTAGTACTGCTAGGACTTTAAGGAAAGGGGCATACCCTGAATTCCAAACAAGTCTGATCATTGGAGGAGAGCACACTGAGTTCTCAGCATAGTTAGCGAACTGACCACAGTGCGTTCTTCTGCTTCGCTTTTAGTAGGAAAGCAGAGGGACTGGCAGGAACACCAGGGAATTCACACAAAGGAAGCGCAGGATACTTTCTCATACAAGTAACGGGTACAGGAGGCACATATCGGGCATATAAAAAGCCTTAAGTGTCACAGATTTAAAATGGTTCTGAAGGCAAAATGTTTTTTCTCTTTAATTCATTGACGGACACAGCTCCTGATCTTCTTAACTATTGAGTTATACTACAGGAGTAGGTAGAAAAAAAGTCTGGCTATGCCTATGAGCAGTCCCAGGGGGTATACTTCTTCTATCTGCTATAAGTACTCAGTTACAAGCAGTTTTTTTTTTCTGCCTAGTCAGGAGTAAGGACCTAGTTCCTTGCTGGGATCTCTGGTCCTGGCAAATTTTTCCTTTTTAGATAGATTTTTTTTCTCCTGGTTTTGTTCTGTGAGCTCTACAATCAACTGCCGGACTGGGCGACTGGCTGGATAATCCAGATCCAGTCTGGCTAGCGAGCGTGGGCAGATCTGAGCTCCATGCTAGGTTGGCCGTGACATAGCCACACCGCACGGGGGCTGGCCTGTGAGTGAAATGCCTCGCGAAGCCGCATACAACCGGGTCTCAGACAGAGTCGCAGTGTTCCTCCTGGGCAAAAGCCCCCTGTTTCGATTACGAGGGGTTCTGTCTGGAGCGGTGTGCATCTGGTTCCTGGTATGGTGAGTAGCTGTCCCCCCTCTCTCCATGGAGGGTTTTGGGGTGAACATGGTCCACTACGTGGGACGGTCGGACCCCCAGGTTCCCCTCCTTCCCATCAGGCACCCCCCTTCATTTGTCCCCCCCCATCCTACCCCCCTCCACTTATTCTGGGGCTGTGTGGGTGGTCTGGTCCACCTCCTGGGGTGGGAGCAGGGAGCTATGCTGGTGACCAGACGATTGGCTGTGAGGGGGGGTCGTACCTGGTGGGGGCTCTTGTAGCCTGTGTGCTCAATGCACAGTGGCCATGTTTGTGTAGTCCGGTGGCAATTTTGCAGTGGTTTGCTATTGAAAATAGTGGCGGCCATGACAGTGCTTCTCAAAGCAGATTCTCCTGGTGGAGTGCAGTGCCTGGATTCTGTGGGGTAGTGAGTCTGATGGGGTCTTCTCCCTCTCTGCTGAGGATCGATTGGTGCTCTGTGACTTGCAACCGGTGGTGCTCCCAGAGCAGTGGGGGTTGTCCCTTAGCAGTGTTTTACACTTTTTTGTGGGGTCCCCCTGGTGAACCTTTGGCGCACATCTCCCCACCTGATCCCCTCTCTGGGGCTGCAGGGCCCTCCGGGTCCCATCCATCCATTGATGCACTGGCGGCGGTCCTGGAGTCCTTTGTGTCCTGGGTGGAGGTGGCTTATGGGTGAAGGGCTGGCATAAAGCACCCCCCCGCCTTCCCCTGCCTCACCTGTCTCCTCAGATCCTGCATGGGTCTCCGACCACACGCCCTGAATCCTCAGATAGTGAGGATGATTCTTCTGCTTCTGCAACCGTGCACAAAAAGACGCCTCTTGGATGCACTGATTTTATCTGTGCTTGAGACTTAATGTTGGAGGATACAGCTGCGGCTGCAATGGATGTGCAGTTTCCCTTTGGCACCCACAAGCCATCCAGAGCGGCAAAGGTGTCCCCTTTCCCTTCCTATTTTGACAGAATTGTCACTAAAGAGTTGCTAGGCGATACCCTTATGAGGAGTCTCTTTTTAGGAAGTGGACTATTCCACCGGTGGTGGACCCTCTGTTTTCCATATTAAACAAGGCGACCATGATTCTGGGTTAAACAGTTCCCGGCCTTTAAGGAGCCAGCTGACAGGAAGGTAGAGTCTGTGTCATGCAATTTGTACACCTTGGCTGATTCAGAACTGAGGTCGATATTCACCACTGCCCTGGTGTCGCAGACTCTGATCGAATGGGCTAAGCTTTTGCGCCATGACCTAGAGGGGGAGTAGCTCCCCCCTGCCTTTGCTGAGCTGGAGGACCAGCTGGTTCAGGGGCTGCAGTTTATCTGTGATGCCTCTTTGGATGCGGCTCCCCTAGTGGCTGGGCTCTCTCATTCGGCAGTGGTACAGAACAGGATACCTTTTCATACATGTACATTGTAAAGCAGGCACATATCAGGAATATGAAATGTTGAAGTAACAAATGCTTTAAGCAGAGCAAATATCACTTCAAGGCATCCCTGGAATCCCTGTGATGTCAGCTAGCGCATCATTTCTTTAACATAGTACTATGGCCAAACTATGGACATTCAAATATTTACATTCTCCTAACATGCAGTAAATATGCTGAACTACAGTCAGCGGTAAAAACAATTTAATTAGAGTGAGTCATATTTATGATATAAGGCTTGTTTAGTCTAATAAATTGTGATGTTACTTGTCTTTGTGCAAAGGAGACACCCCCATGCTCCTCATATATTTAGTAAAGAATGATTGAAAAAAAAATCAGACAAAGCTAATAATGCTTAAAGTGGTTGTAAAGTCAGAAGGTTTTTTTTTTTTTTTTTTTTTTAATGCCTTTTATGCATTAGGATAAAAAGCCTTCTGTGTGCATCAGCCTCCCTAATACTTACCTGAGTCCCATCCCTATCCAGCGATGTCCACGAATGCTTCAGCCGTCCGGGACTCTCTCTTCTGACTGGCTGAGTCACAGCAGTGGCGCAATTGATTCCCACTTCTGTTAAATAAACTCAATTAGCCAATCAGGAGAGAGGGGGGAGGGGAGGGCCAAACGGCAGCTCTGTGTCTAAATGGATACACGGATCTGCAACTCAGCTCTGGTGCCCCATAGCAAGCTGTTTGCTGTGGGGGTACTTGACAGGAGGAAGGGACCAGGAGCTCCAACTAGGAACCTGAGAAGAGGAGGATCTGGGCTGCTCTGTGCAAAACCACTGCAGAGAACAGGTAAGTATAACATGTTTGTTATTTTAATAGAGAAAAATGACACTTTACATTTAGTTTAATGTCTGAATGTTTCTACTGGTGCCAAGTCAGGGCCTGTATATGGGTGGTATAGGATGGTACAGTATCTCACAAAAGTGAGTACACCCCTCACATTTTTGTAAATATTTTATTATATCTTTCCATTTGACAACACTGAAGAAATGACACTTTGCTACAATGTAAAGTAGTGAGTGTACAGCTTGTATAACAGTGTAAATGTGTTGTCCCCTCAAAATAACTCAACACACAGCCATTAATATTTAAACCGCTGGCAACAAAAGTGAGTACACCCCTAAGTCAAAATGTCCAAACTGGGCCCAATTAGCCATTTCCACTCCCCGAAGTCATGTGACTCGTTAGTGTTACAAGGTCTCTCATGGAAAAGAAATCTCTGATGATCTGAAAAAAGAATTATTGCTCTACATAAAGATGGCCTGGGCTATAGGAAGATTTCCAAGACCCTAAAACTGAGCTGCAGCACGGTGGCCAAGACCAAACAGCGGTTTAACAGGACAGGTTCCACTCAGAACAGACCTCGCCATCTTTGACCAAAGAAGTTGATCGCACGTGCTCAGCGTCATATCCAGAGGTTTTCTTTGGGAAATAGACGTATGAGTGCTGCCGGTATTGTTGCAGAGGTTGAAGGGGTGGGGAGCCAGCCTGTCAGTGCTCAGACCATACGCCGCACACTGCATCAAATTGGTCTGCATTGCTGTCATCCCAGAAGGAAGCCTCTTCTAAAGATGATGCACAAGAAAGCCCGCAAACAGTTTGCTGAAGACAAGCAGACAAGTGTGTCCTGCCTACAGTCAAGCATGGTGGTGGGAATGTCATGGTCTGGGGCTGCATGAGTGCTGCCGGCACAGGGGAGCTACAGTTCATTGAGGGAACCATGAATGCCAACATGTACTGTGACATACTGAAGCAGAGCATGATCCCCTCTCTTCAGAGACTGGGCTGCAGGGCAGCATTCCAACATAATGACCCCCAAACACACCTCCAAGACGACTTGCTAAAGAATCTGAGGGTAAAGGTGATGGACTAACCAAGCATGTCTCCAGACCTAAACCCTATTGAGTATCTGTGGGGCATCCTCAAATTGAAGGTGGAGGAGCGCAAGGTCTTTAACATCCACCAGCTCCGTGATGTCATCATAGAGGAGTGGAAGAGGACTCCATTGGCATCCTGTGATGCTCTGGGGAACTCCATGCCCAAGAGGTTTAAGGCAGTGCTGGAAAATAATGGTGGCCACACAAAATATTGACACTTTTGGCCCAGATTGGACATTACTTAGGGTGTACTCACTTTTGTTGCCAGCGGTGAAGACCTTAATAGCTGTATGTTCAGTCATTTTGAGGGGACAGCAAATCTACACTGTTATTATACAAGCTGTACACTCACTACTTTACATTGTATCAAAGTGTTATTTCTTCAGTGTTGTCACGTGAAAAGATTTAATAAAATATTTACAACAATGTGAGGGGTGTACTCACTTTTGTGAGATACTGTATATGAGTTGCTGGCTGTCAGTTTTTCTTTAAGCATAGAAAGCGGGTAGTGTAAAGTTGGTGAGGTTGGGTAGCTCCCATGGTGTGAAAAAACACCTGCAATCACTTAAAAGGTCATGTATATACTTGGCAGGATTTCAGTTGTATGAAGAAAAGCTAAGCTAGAGGGTGCAGGTGTATTCACCATATTCTCAAGGCACAGAATAGCAACAGTTTAACCATCTGCCAAAAACTTGGAACTTTGCTCAAAAACAGAGTTAAAAAGCTGGGTTACATCTCTTTTAAGAATTTCCATTTTAACCAAAAAGCTGAGTCTTGCTTAAAGTAGAACTAAAAGCAAACTTTTTTTTAGTTTTGGATAAAGGTGAGAGGGATTAGACCATGTTTACTATTATTATTATTATTATTATTATTATTATTATTATTATTATTATTGTAATTGAAAGTAAAAGAAAAACCCAAATTTTGTGTTGTCCCCAGAAAAGTAATAAAGGGGAAATATTCCAATGAGGACACTATTTCTGATGACCTGGGGGTCCCCAAGGAATTCCCTTAACTTACAGGAATTTTTTCTCACTTCCTGCTTGACCATGAGACAGGATTTATAGGGAAATCTTCTAAATGGGACACAGATTGCGAAAATCTGACGGGTTATAACCCTCAATCCAAAATGATAAAAAAACATTTTGCCTATAGTTCTACTAGTTCTATTTTAACCATCTTCACATGATATATAACAGCAAAACGCTCTACCATCTTGTGATGGCATTTTGCCAATTCTAATGTGATGGTAGTTACATGAACTTAAGCCCTTGCATTATCTTGTGGGTTTTTTTTTTCACCACTATGGATGTAAAAACAATAGCTCAAGGACTCAAGATCTTGATTTCTGCACTGGTTGTCCAATTTGCATAGTAACAAATTGACTGTTATTGTGTGGGGTTGGCCATAGCAATGAAGATGAAGGGCATTCACCACTGCTTTGAGTAGTACACAGAACTAGAACTCTTTTGATAATAAGATGGAAATGGGAATTCTGTCAGCAGCAGAAGTAAATAGAGGTGTGGCTCGGGATTAATATTCAGTGCCAAAAGCGGTAACCCCGAGCCACACTCGGGATTACCCCAGAATGTTACTCACCTTCCCTGCGATCCCCCGCCGTCCTCCCCAGCCTTCCTGCAGTCATCCTCCTGCTGTCCTCCCGATGTGTGCCCGGCCCACATCGCCAGTTCCCTTCCCTGCAAACGCCACGTCGCAGGAGGGTGGAACCAGTGGGAGATTTAAAAAAAAAAAAAAAAAATGACATGATACAGTGTAATCTCTTAGGATTACAATTTTGTATCATGCCATTTCACCTAGTGGCTTTTCCAGTGCCCTGCCTGTACTTTTTGTGGTGCTTTGTGCCTGGGAAATTGATAACGTCCATGGCATCCAAAAAGCGTTCTTTTAGCTCAAAAGCTTTTGGACGAACTGGAAAACAGGCCTTGTGTATGCCACAAATACAGGGACTCTGAGCTTATACATGGCTTCCTTTCCTCATTCTATGTGGCTGATTGGAGAGGCAGGGGCATAAATGCAATGTTATAAGTATATACTGTTCATTACCTACCCTTCTCATTCCCACACTGTCTGTAATACATGGTTCACAGCTTTTGCAAGTTCTAATGACATCTTCAGTGTGCACCTCCTAAAAGGACTGTGCCAATTTAAGGGATTGTTCTTCCTGCACCTGAAAGAAACTTCCTTTAAAACACATCTATATAAGTTCTAGTTGCTTGGATGTAATGGTTCGGTTTTTTTCCTCAGTATTTAAAGTGATTGTAAATGATCACCTTGTAAAACAACCCATTCAATTTAAAGTAGAAATGAAAGGCAATATTTTTATATGGATATAAAAATACATTATCAATGCCTTTTTTCCCTTTTTATTATAAGTGATCACATTTCCTCTGTTCTCAGCTGCTTAAGAGTTGGGGGGAGGAGAAGCAGCAGCACGCTGAGCTTCCCAGTGAATGGCTGTGCAGTGGGGGCATGTCAGGACAAGTCTGATCATTGGAGGGGAGCATACTGAGTTCCCAGCATAGCTAGAGAACTAATCACGGTGTTTTCTCCTGCTTAGTGTGGTCCATTTTTATTAGGAAAGCAGAGGAATACCAGGGGTTACACATAAAAGAAGCAATACAAATAGAACAGGATACTTTCTCATACAAGTACATGGTACAGAAGGCACATATCAGAAATATGAAGTATTGGGGTAACAAACGCTTTACGTGTCACCGATTTGAGTGGTTCTAAAGGCATGAGGTTTTTTACTTGAATGCATTCTACGTATTAAGGTAAAAACCTTCTGGGTGCAGCTGCCCCCTCAGCCCCTGCCTTATACTTACCTAAGCCCCATCTCAATTCAGCGATGTGCATGAGAGCAGCGGTTCTCCCGAGTATCTCACTGGCTTCTGCTGCTATCAATCACAGCCAGTGAGCTAATGAGGAGAGAGCATAGGTGGGGCTGAGATGCGCTCTATGTTTGAATGGACAATGTCGATTGTGGGGGGGAGCCTGCTCGAGTGCTCTCATAGGGGGGAGGGGCCAGGACTTCCGGCGTGGGACCCAAAAAGAGGATTGGGGCTGCTCTGTGCAAAACCATTGCACAGAGCTGGTAAGTATAACATATTTGTTATTTAAATAATGCAACTTTTAGAAACACAATATGTCAAATATGCAGATAAAGACTTCAATGTTTTGTTTGACTTTTGCTGAGCTTCAAACATGTACCAGGTCAGTGACACAGAAATTATTGAAGTTAGCAGGCCAGTATATCCTATATATTACTGTCTTGACAGCTTTAACTTTTAAAGCTGAAGTCTATCTTTACAGCAAGCCCCTTCCCTCCTTCCCCTAAAAAATAAAATCAATGTACACATTTCTTTTTTCTAGGATTCTTTTGGCAGGTTTGATGACATTAGACAATATTTTCCTTTTCGTCTTGTGGCAGTAGTTGGCAGTCCTTTTTGCAGTTCAGAACATTGCTCATGTAATGACATGTAAGTGATGTTCTGTGCTGCAGTACTCTGAGCCCAGGTTGCTTGATTACAACCATCGATAGGTGGATCATGACAGCCTGGGCTCAGAGGAAGTGGTCTTAATATAGCTAACCTGGAAGTTTGGCAGCATCTAGAGGAGGAGAAGCAATAGCTCTGGAATTATACTTGTACTGTGCTGTATATTTTTATTTAAATTCTATAATTTTGAGGTTCATCTTTAAAGTAAAAGTTCAGTCAAAATCCAACTATAAATCTACTGGCAGCCACATTCTCAAACTAACCTATCTAGTCCTGTAAAGCAAAAGCTATACATACCTTTCCTGCAGCCGATTCAGTCCGGTCCCACCCTAAGATGTCAGCGGCGGCTTCTCTGTGTAGGTGTTTGTAGGATGAGCAGCCATCAACAGAAGCCCCATAGTAAGTCTATGGGTGACATTACTTTCCTTGTCGGCTGTCTCTTCTATACACCATGCGCTGCAGGAGACCGGATTGGATGCAGAAAAACAATTTTTACGAGCCGGGCTTTCTGGTCCACATCAGTGCCTAACCTCATAAATGCACTTCTGGAAGAATGGTCAAACATCCCCATAGACACACTCCTAAACCTTGTGGACAGCCTTCCTATAAGAGTTGAAGTAGTTACAGCTGCAAAGGGTGGGCCAACTCAATATTGAACCCTACTGACTAAGACTGGGATGCCATTAAAGTTCAAGTGCGTGTAAAGGCAGGCGTCCCAATACTTTTAGTGAAACCAATTTTTAAATTAACTGCGCTCCCAAAGTGTACAAGGTGCTGTAAAGTAAATATGATACAATCAAATAAAATAAAATAACATTTTATAAAGGTGCAGTGTCCATAAGGTGCAATGTCCACAGCTGCAACCACCAAATATCACCTAAAAACGTGAATCTTCTTAAAATTATGAATCTTCATATAACTTCCACCATCAGTGAGTAGATATTCCCGTGTCTTTCTTCACCAACATTTAACCACTTCCCGACCACCCGCCGCCTTTTTACTGCGGCAGGGTGGCTCTCCTGCGCAAACCGACGTAGGTTTACGTCAGTCGCAGGCGGGAAGCTAGGGGGTGAGTGCGTGCCGGCGGCAACTCTCTCCTGCCCCCACTCAGCAGCGGGGAAGCCATTGCACGGGTCAGGTGGCTTTGATTGCCGTCTGACACCCGCAATCGCTCCCCACTGAGAGAGAAGGACGGTCGGCTGTTGTAAACACAGCTGACCGTTCTTCTCCCTGCAATGACCATAGAGCCCATGTGATCCTTCTATATAGGATCACATGTCTCTATGGTCATTTAAGAAGCCACGCCCCCCCCCCCACAGTTAGAATTACTCTCCTAGGGTCACATTTAACCCCTTGATCACCCACACTGTTAACCCCTTCCCTGCCAGTTATTATTACAGTAACCGTGCATATTTTTAGCACTGATTACTGTAGTAATGTCACTGGTACTCCCAAAAGTGTCAAAAATGTCAGGGGTCCAATCTGTCCATTGCAATGTCGCAGTACCACAAAAAATCGCAGACCGCCGCCATTACTAGTAAAAAACAATAAAAATTACATTTATCTTTCCCGTAGTTAGTAGACGCGATAACTTTTGTGCAAACCAATCAAAATGCGCTTATTGTGATTTTTTTTTTTTTTTTTACCAAAAATATGTAGCAGAAAACAAATTGGTTTAAAATGTTAAAAAAATTCTGATTTTTAAATTTTTTTTTTTTGAGAATGTCATATAGCAGAATGTGAAAAATATTATTTTTTTTCAAAATTGTCGCTCCTTTTTTGTTTATAGCGCAAAAATAAGAATCGCACAGGTGATCAAATACCACCAAAAGAAAGCTCTCTTTGTGAGAAAGGACGTCAATTTTATTTAGGTACAGTATCGCACGACCGATAAAGTAACGCAGTGCCGAATCGCAAAATAGGGCCTGGTCATTAAGGGGGCAAATTCTTCTGGTCTTAAAGTGGTTAAGCACTCATCTTACTCTCCAGAACTAGATGACCCTCATTACAGGTAGTCATACAAATCAAACAAGGGATATCGCTTTCTTGGTCCTGTGTGCCAGGTGCAGAGATCAAATACCAGCAACCACCAGTACCAGACCCTTGTTGATCCAATTCATGTGGAAAAGTAAAAGGAAATGCCTCTCATAGTGCAGTAAATCACAACTTTATTCTAATATAGCGCATAAAATATCACTTACAAAAAAGATGATTCCTATAAGACCTGTAAAAAGCAGGGATACCGGTATGTGTTCCACCTGCACTCCAAACAATGGGGGAAGTGACGTGTCACGCAAGGCCGGCCCAACGCATTTCGTCAGCAATGTCATGTGATTGGACACATCGCTTCCTTATTTATATGCTACCACCATTTCAGATACCCAATCCAATATTTTCGACACAATACTTTTGAAAATATAGCGTATGTGGAATCCTTGCTAAAAGTCATGAATAAGACATCTGTCACCACTCATAAGCCTCCGTGGTAATTTTCACATGTTTCTCTTTGTGGCTTTTCAAACATGCATAATGTCATATTAAAGGTAGACATCTCTATAAACATTAGGTGAGAAGAACTTTAAAGTTTATAGTTCATCTGAATTGAATTTAGATAACATGCCACATGTTTAGTAAATGCAGGTGGTGTATACATGCAATGTCCAACTTTCATGCAAACAAACACAAGATGGTTTGTCTTCTGGAAGTGGGTGAATCTGAGGATTTGTATATGTAGTATATTCACTGTATAAAAATGACATGCGGTACGGATCTCTTTAGCTCTTGTAGAGACAGTTATTAACTCTGAATTATAAACCCTTGTCTGGTTATTTGTTTTCACAGCTGTGTCCAGGGAACAACAGAGGCACCAGAGAAGTACAATGTGCATCCTATAACAACAAGCCGTTTATGGGGAGATTATATGAATGGGAACCATTTTCAGAAGGTACTAGAATTATTGTTATTTTTACTCATAAATTCGGTCTTTCTTTTTTAGTGTGAATGACTACAATACAATTGTGAAATCCATATATTTATATAATGACTTAAATACTAAACAAATAATTCTTCTGTTCTCTAAAGCACTGGTTATTAAAGTTGAGTTTAGGCAAACAATGTAATCCAAACCATTGTGCGTAACATCTTTTTAGTTCAACAAATTAATATGTGGAAAAATATGAAATCGAAATGATTAATATTAGAATACTAAATTAAATACTGGGATATGTTTTTGCTAGAAGTACCCTTTCATCTGTTCAGTGCATATAGGTAATGTGTAAAGTATTAAAAAAAGTGTGAATCTAACTTGCAACTGAGATGTCATTTTGATTCTCTATTGAGTCTTTAACTTTACTGTCAATTAGAGCTGCCCAATTAATCGTAACAGAATCAAGATCGCGATTCACTCCCCCTGACGATCTTAACATGACACTTGCTCCATTCTTTACATAGCTATGAGGGAGCAGCTGTCAAAAAAAATAAAAAGCCTCCCGCAAAAGCCTATCAGCATTAGTCTCCCACTGAACTGTAAACACAAATGATTACATTGTATCTTTTCTTTCCCTCTGCCGGAGGAAGGAAGTTTAACCTCTTAAAGACTAAACCTTTTTCCTACACTTGCTTGCAAGTTAAATCAGTTTATTTTTCCTAGAAAAGTAGTTAGAACCCCCAAACATTTCTATATTTTTTTTTTAGCAGAGACCCTGCAGAATAAAATGGTGATTGTTGTAAATTTTTATGTCACACTGTATTTGCACAGCAGTCTTTCAAACGCAATTAATACACTTTAATGAATAAAAAAATAAAAAAAATAAAACAAAACCGTAAAGTTATCCCAATTTTTTTATAATGTAAAAGATGTTACACAGAGAATCATGATCTTTATTCCGAGCAAAAAAATTGTGATTCTCATTTTGGCCAGAATCGTGCAGCTCTACTGTCAATGATAATTCATCAGTATGTGTTCTAGGATTACTTAATTCCCCTACCCTTGATATTCACACTGCTTTGGCCCTCCTGACAGCGTTATCCAACAGCATATAAGATGATAGTCCTAAAATAACCCTCCCACAGTAGAAACCTAAATGCTATTGTTGGACAGACTTCATTTATTTCAAAAGATAACCCTTTACCTACAGGTAAATTTCCAGTAAACAACGCTTAATATGAGAAAGATGGTTCAATTTTAGATCTCCTTCAAGCACACATTTTGTTGGCTGACAACTGTTTTGCTACTGGGGAGATGGAGTCAATAGCCACCATTGTCTATGATTGTATATGACACCTACATATTTGAGCAGGGTGTACCTATGGCTTCATGTACCATGATTGTTAAAATTTTCTTTACTTTAAATATCCATTTATTCTGTATATTCGCCTCATTTTCATGATGGTTCAGTGACCTGAACTTTTACTCTTGTTTACTTTCTTTTTGTAAAATCTATACATTGTTTTTTGTTTTTTTTTGCTTTGTAATTTTTTGACCACCTTGGAATTCCATCTACAACTTACTCCTGATTACTCTGCTGAATCCCCCTCTGACTGTAACCAAGAACTACAAGTGGATGAATGTTCTCCTTATTTTGCATGTATCGCCTGGGTTATGTATACAGTACAGGTGTATGGATATTGACTTTTGCCAGATATGATGCTTGTTATAAGATCTAGGAGTGGTAACCCAAACTGTAACAGTCATGCTGAATGTTATAGATATGCACATTACTCCCTGGACTGAGTTATAGGTTGATCCCTCTATGCACACACATGCTGAGAGTTTTTGAGACGTTGAGGTGACCACTTTAAAACAAAAATATATAAAATCAATGTTTGTATGTACCTATATTTGCAAGTGTTTTATATTGCTAACTTGCATTTCAATTATTGAGTGTTGATGGTCTTTGAAAGGTTACACACCTAATAGACTGGAATACTATTTGTTTCAATCATCGTTCTCAAGATTATATCCACTTGGACAGCTGTATGTCCAACAGCTATACTCATATCTAGGCTATTTATTAACATACCTCATACCCTTCCTGGGGTTCTGTACATAAAAAACTTAGTCTGAGGATTGGTTGCAGGATGGAGGTGTCATTGTGTAATATACAACCCAGTGACTGGATTTGTTGTTTAAGAAGATTGGATTCAGTGTTTTGATTCCGGATGTATAATTCCTTGGAATACAGAGAATATAATGGAATTCCTTTATGTCTTTTGATTAGTTGCTTGATTTTCAAGTGCTAGTCTCATGTGACTGGGAATTTTTTCTTTATATTTGTAAGTCTACAGAGGAAATATAAGCACTCTAAATTTATATCATGTGATATTTACTACTAATAAAAATAATGCTCTTATTAATGATTATGGGTTTAAATTGACTGTTAACTCGTGTGTGTGTAAGTATAAGCTTTTCCAATGTGTGGGCCCAAATAGAATATTGAAATTGTAAGGTTCTTGCACAAAGTAAGATACTTTTTTAGATGTTTTGGCTTGGTCTTGGGTGCACAGCAATGAGTACCTCCAACCTACTGTTACCATTGACCCTTGAACTCTGCACTACCTACTACGAAGTGTCTCTCTACCACAAGGGTCTGTGGTCACTGTGAAGTAACAATCACTTTATTGGTCATGCCTACAGATACTCTATAGACTATTTACTACTTTGATTCCTCTAAGATGTCCTTTCTAATTATGCATGCATATCTTGGTGCCTGTAAAATCTGTATTTTGCCTTGTACTAAAATGCAACAGCCATAGACTTCAATATTAACCCTCAGAAGTTGCATGAAAGTCATATCTGAATGTTATACAATGCAACAATGCAACTTGTGTGCAACAGTTATCCATTAAAACTGGTCAAAGCCATCCAAAGTTGCGTCAAAGTTGCATCAAAGTTTCACTCCAATGTCGGCGAAACTTTGGAGTCATACAGGTGTGAAAGGGGCCATAGGAAACTTTTAGGCTCCATTCACACTTGTGCAACTTGTCATACAACTTTTGACATCAAAGTTGGATGACAAGTCTTTCCCCCTTATTTTCCAATGATTAACCAATCGCGACTTAACGTTGCAGCAACTTTAAAGTAGTTCATGCACTTCTTTGGTCTGACTTTCATGCAACTTGAGGGCCATAAGACTTCAATGTTAAACCTCAGAAGTTGCATGAAAGTCGTATCTGAATGTTATACAATGCAACCTGTGTGCAACAGTTATCCAAAACCAAAGTCGTATGCAAGTTGCACCCATCCAAAGTTGCGTCAAAGTTGCATCAAATTTTTACTCCAAAGTCAGTGCAATTTTGGAATCGTACAAGTGTGAATGGAGCCTGCTACAATCTCACAGCTACAAAAAACACATTTACATACAATCCAGCTGCATTGTTTTTAATGAAGACATTCTTACAGGTGCCTAAACATGCGCTGCGTTCTGATCCATAACACACAATTTAAGTATCTGCTTGGAGGACATACATATACCAGATTAAGTATTAAAGGAAAAAAAAAACAGAACCCGGTTTTACAATTTTAAAAAACATACTTGAAAGCAAGTTATTATTCCTGAACTTTTGATCTAGAAAAAATATGCATGGTAAGATCAGCAAAATTTATACTCCCATGTTAAAGTAACCTTAGGCTGGCCATAAACTTGGAAATATTTAGTTAAATTTAACCATATTTACCACTTCAAGCTACCAGGTGTAACAACAAGTAAATTAAGCAATCTACCACCCACAAGTATGGTCGACCAGAAGAATTTGGTTATTGTGAACTCAAAACTGAGTAAAAAATTTAAATTTTCAGTACATCAAAATATTTATCGAATGGATGAATTGAAATAGCAAAAGAGAAGGGCAGTTGTTTCAAAAGTCATCTGATTTTTCTGTTGCTTCATATCAGGGCAAATTTCATCCTGTCTCATTGTGGTCTACCAAAATCAACATTCAGGGGGTGGGGGGATTTACTAAAACTGGAAAGTGTAAGGCCCCTTTCACATGGGCTTTCCGATCAAGTCCGTCTGTCAGTTTTTCAGGCAGACCTGACCGGACACTCCATGCACCTCTATGGAGCAGAGGATGTCAGCAGTGACATGTCTGCTTACACCCGCTGCTATCTGATCCGATCATGTCCATGAAATCCAGATGGATGGAAACCCTATTTTCCATCTGTCTGGAGGATCGGATTGGATGAAAATGGACAGGCGGTCCGTTTCCATCTGATTTCCCATTGAGAAGAGCGGGGATCTGACAGGTCTGTCCCTGCAAAGTAAGCTGAGATGGACCTGTCATCTGTTTGCTCAGCAGGGATCAGCGGATTGATCCTCCGCTGAGCAAAACTGAGTCGATCGGGTTGAAAGCCCATGTAAAATCTGTGGCAGCTCTGCAAAGAAACCAATCGGCTTCCAGGTTTTTATTGTCAAAGCTTAGTTGAACAAGCTGAAGATAGAGGCTAATTGGCTACCATGCACAGCTGCACCAGATTCTCAGTGCTCCAGTTTTAGTAAATCTCCCCCTTTGTGTCTTCAATTGCTTTGCAATTTTGACAAGTATGAAATTGAATGTTTATATGCTGTATCAAATGACCATGTATATGGCCATTTTTAGATGATTTAATGGACCACTATAGCACAAATAATATAGTTGTTAGTATAAAGCTTTGGCTGTAGAGCTATTCATCCGTTATACAGTTAGGATTTTGCTTATGTTTAGAATCTTACAAAGGAGCCTCTTTGGTCTCATAACCAGGTTGGAGAGCAGTATATACAATATATTAAAAGTAAATCGGAAATAAAAGTGGGATCCAAGTTTAAAGATGAAATAACCTTATATTTTACATAATCAATTTTTAATGATGTTGCTCTTTGCCAGCAATTGTCTGATAGCCCACAGAAATCTAATTTATCATCTCCTCTGGGGCATGGAAGGCTGGCTTTATATCCCTCTGAATCATGTTCCGTCTGTTTGCAATCCAAAATGTAATGTCCTGCTGTTTTCAGACAAACATTAGGCTGTCTGATGAAAACATACTAGGATTTTGGATTCTGTTTGTTTAAAACTGAAAATGAAAACTGAACCATTAAATGTGTTTTTACATGAAACTAGTGTAAGTACCTGAATTTGCCTTGATAGCAGTCTCCTGTAATGTCATGTAGAGCAGGATATTCAATTCTCTAAGCTTAAGACGTTGTTTTAACAGTGTTTGTTTTTTTATCACATGCTTTTCTCGTAAAAATGCTCATCCCATACAGTCACGTGAAAAAGTAAGTACATCTCATGGACATTGTTGATCTTTTCAACATATTTAAAGTGATTCTAAAGGATGTTATACTTAACTGCTCTGTGCATGTGCCTTGCATACTAGCACATTTTGCATTTACTTTGCATGTAAACAAAAAGAAAACATTTTTTAAAGATTTCCTACAGGAAATGGCGGTCAAAGCCAGCCAACCAGGGACAGAGGGGTCCTGCCCACCACTAGCTTTACTGTCACTTGTGTCAGGCTCAGGAGACGAGTCCCCGGCAGAAGAGGAGTTGTTCGTCGGATTTGACTTTTCCCTGGTGCAAACCCTAGTAAGAGCAATAAGAGAAGCGCTTGAATGGGAGGAAGAAATCACACAACCTGCGAAGACTAGAAAATATTACCAGCAGTTAAAAAAATAAATACTCTTATTCCCCTTAATTGACTGAGGGATATTATCTACGATGAATGGAAGAAGGTGGACAGGAAACCGTCCCTGTCCAACCGATTTGAGAAGCTGTATGCCTTCAAGGAAGAGGCGGTCCACGCATTGGAGGTACCCCCAGTAGTGGGTGCAGCTCTCATTAGACTAGCTAGGCATGGCACATTACCGATAGACAAAGCAGTTTCCTTCAAAGATGTCTCAGACAGAAAGATAGAAACAGAGCTGAAGAAAATATATACCTCGGCGGGAAGTGCCTGTAAACCATCATAGGTGCTAACATCAGTTGCCAAGGCAATAACAATGTGGGCAGAGAGTGCTAAAGCAGAAGGAAATGCCTCAGTTGTTAAAATACTGAACAAGATTAAACTGGCAGGCGATTTCATGGGTGAAGCTGCGATCGACACACTGTGGTGCTCGGCCAGGGTGATGCTATTATCAGTGATTGCAAGAAGAGCATTATGGCTCAAGCCATGGACGGCAGACAGATCGTCAAAATCCAACTGGTGCTGTATCCCCTTTGACCAAGCGACCTTATTTGGCAGTAAAATGGAGGCCGCTATTTTGAAGGTGACAGAGGGCAAGTCAGGGTTGATCCCACAAGACTTGAAGCCCAGACGCCAGCGCCACCTAGAAAAGAGGACATTTATGAGTAAACTACGAGACACAAAGTTTTTTAGAATAAACAAAGATGCCAGAAGAGGATGGAAGAACCCCCAGGCGTCGGTGGCTCGGTTGGCCAAATCAGGACAGAGTGGGGCGCAGAAACCATTTTGAGGGTCCCTCCATCCAGACTGGCCCAGTTGGTACCCAACTATGCCAATATGCATGGGTCTAGGCAGAGCAAATTGAGGACCCTTGGGTCATGAGGGTAATCTGAGAAGGTCATCACTGGGAGTTTGTGGCCCCCCAGAGGTGCCCCACTTTGCCCGCACGTAGCTCCCTCAGTGACAACAGAAGATACATATAATCTTCAACTATGTCTAGTCGCTCTTACAAAAAAAGCCATAGAACCAGTCTCCATGTGGGAAAGAGGAAATCAAGGATTCTATTCTCTTTTCTTAAAAAGGAAAAAAACAGACAAATTAAGACCAGTATTAGACTTTCGGAAGTTGAACAAGTACATCCAAGTGCAAAGTTTTTGGATGGAGTCGCTGCAGTCTGTCATACAAACCATCAGACATGGAAGATGGATGTTACCTTAGACTTGAAAGATGCTTACTTACATGTCCCAGTTCATCAACAGTGTCACAAGTACTTATGCTTTGCGATAAGGGATTACCATTTTCAATTCGTCTGCTTACCATTTAGCCTGTGGACATCCCCCAGGACATTCTGCAAGGTTCTACTCCCGGTCAAAGCCATGCTGTGCAGGCGGGGCTTGCACGTGTTCCATTATTTGGACGATGTCCTCCTAGTAGCCCAAAACTCTCAAATCCTAGCAGAGCATCAGGATATTCTGGTCCAAACCCTTCTGAGCCTAGGGTAGACAATCAATTTTCAAAAGAGTCAACCAGTGCCCACACAGAGAATGCGGTTTCTGGGGGCAATTCTGGATACCTGCAGGAACACAGTAGAACACCCTTCAGAGAAGGCAATAGCTCTTTTCTCTCAACTAGAAAAGATATCAACACTCTCATACCTCGCCTCCCAATGCCTCAAGCTGTTGAGGTCACTAGCAGTCATGATACTCATGGTAAAGTGGCCCCATTGGCGGATAAGGACCTTTCAGTTGGAGTTCCTGAAACAATAGAAGAGCCGCTCAACGCATCAACGGATCAGACTATCACCAGCAATGAGCAATTTGTCGAATTGCCATCAACTCAATCCACCAACACTAATGGTGATCACATTAGATGCATCAGGGACTGTGACGGCACCAGGAGGTCAGGCAGGCAAGAAGGAGAAATCCTTACTGATGGCAGAATCACCCACTGGCAAAATAACACTCAGATTTGTGCATTATCCTCAATGGAAGATAAAACTATGGTGACAAAATTGCATTTTAACTGAGCTTTTATGTTATGGATCCCATTTTTATCTGTAGGCTTGTTTTGACTGAAGATCTAATTTTTCCCATTTAAGAATGTTAAAAATCAACAATGTTAGTCTTTTTATTTTTTTTTAACATAAATGGTAGGGATGTTATATGAAAAAAATATAAACTAAAGTGATATGCTACAGAGACTCATGGTAAACAACTGGACATAGTATATTTCTTTGGGCTGCGTTGATTGTATTTTTTTCTGGTTCTAACATGTTTGGTTTGGCAGTAAAATAACGGTAATATTATTGTAACAATGTTATTATAATGCTATTTATGGAATACTGAGCAATGTTACAGGGCTTCTTAAAGCTAAACTCTGGGCAAGTAAATAAAAACTTTTCTTGATCTGACACCAAACGTTCAAAAGGTAGAACATTTTTTTTTATTATTCTCATTTAAACACCCTCTATGGCTTACCTATGTCAGTGTTGACATCATATGTATCACCCTGAAGGTTCGGTCAGCTTATCACTTTGTCAGGGTAGGATACAGCTTAGTGAAGTTAAAGGGTAACTGCGCTTTCGTGGAAAAAAATATAGCAAACAAATAACAACTTGGCATAAACAATTGCTGCACAAGTCATGTTTTAACTTCCTCCCATCCGCGCTACAGCCTATATACGGCTGCAGCGCGGACTCACATTTTCGGGAGGCCGTCAGAAGAATGTAATCAGGGCACAGATCACCAGTGCCCTGATTACACAAGGTAAAAAAAAAACATACACTCAGTGCCCACAGTGCCCGCCATCAGTGCCCACAATCAGTGCCCATAGTGCTGCCAGTCAGTGCCCATCAGTGCCTGCTCATCTAGGCACTGATGAGCACTGACTGGCAGCACTATGGGCACTGAGTGTGGGCACTGATGGTGCTGCCCATCAGTGCTCATCAGTGCCGCCCATCAGTGCTCATCAGTGTCACCCATCAGTGTCCATCAGTGCCATCCGCCAGTGCCCATCAGTGCCATCCGCCAGTGCCCATCAGTGCCGCCCGTCAGTGCTGCCTCTCAGTGCCCAGCAGTGCCACCTCTCAGTGCCACCTCTCAGTGCCACCTCTCAGTGCCCAGCAGTGCCACCTCTCAGTGCCGCCTATCAGTGCTCATCAGTGCCGCCTATCAGTGCTCATCAGTGCCGCCTATCAGTGCTCAACAGTGTGGCATATTAGTACCTCCTCATCAGTGCCCATAAGTGCCAACTCATCAATGCCCATAAGTGCCAACTCATCAGTGCCCATCAGTGCAGCCTATCGGTGCCCATCAGTGCCGCCTCATCAGCCCACATCAGTGAAGGAGAAAAATGTATTTATTTTCAAAATTTACTCGCAGAAAATAAGAAAAACGTTTTTTTTTTTCAAAATTTTGTCTTTTTTCTTTTTTTTTTGTAAAAAATAAAAAACCCAGAGATGATTAAATACCACCAAAAGAAAGCTCTATTTGTGTGAAAAAAAATGATAAAAATTTCATATGGGTACAGTGTAGTATGACCGCGCAATTGTCATTCAAAGCATGAGATCACTGAAAGCTGAAAATTGGCCTGGATGGGAAGGGGGTTTTAGTGCACAGTAGGCAAGTGGTTAATCCAAAGTGGTATTAAACGCAAAACCAAAAAAGTTATATATTGCCTTTTGTTTCACTTGACCCTCCCTTCTAGATTGTAAGCTCTAACGAGCAGGTCCCTCTAGTTCCTCCTGTATTGAATTGTATTGTAACTGTATTGTCTTCCCTCACATTGTAAAGCGCTGCACAAACTGTTGGCGCTATATAAATCCTGTATTATAATAAATAATAATAATAATAATATTGCAGCTTACCAATCCTTAAATGTGTGGGCTGCATTTGTTTTTTTTTGGCTTTTCCCTCCATTTTCATATAGGGAATCTGGCCAGTAACACACCTCTTTAAGTGACTCCACTCTGGATGAAGGAGCACAGGGGCACCTTTGGACAGCAGCATTGTAAGTCTTGAGGGAGTGTTAAATGGACTAGCAGATTTAGATATACTAACAAATTGAAGCCATATTCCAGCTCATACCGCATTTACGTAAGCAGTTACAGGAAATGTATTTTTTTTTTCCTTTTGGGATAAAGATTTTTACATGAATAAATAAAAGCTGATTATTATAAGCACTCCTGCCAGTGATAAATGGTTTGTCTCAACACTCTTAACTGCTGCATTTGCAGGAAAGGTTATTCTGTTGAAAAACAGCAGACTCACTGACAGAATCACCAGGTGAAAATAAAAGAAAGGCAGCTTTAAAAAAAGGAAACAAATGCAGCAATCACATCTCAGAATTGGTAAGCTGCAATATAATAAATGTTTGCTTTTGGGTTTAATACTGCTTTATGGTTAATAAAAATGATGGTCTCTTTTCAATCTGCAGAATTGTAATTTAATGTAAAGTGCAACCCAATATGGTAACTCAGAGGTCTGTACATAGTTGGTGTACAAATTAGCTCCAGAAATACAATTTCCTGCCTAACTCACTGATTTTCTCAGAAATCTGCATTAAAATTCAACTAAAAGTTCAGGCATCCTCAGTATTACGAAATTTAAGTATTGGTGAGATACTCTCCAATGGTTAATTAGTTCCTAGTTACACTTAGAGTACACCAGCTAATTATGATGAACCAGACCCTTCCATTTAGACTCAGTTTGCAATCAGTCTGGTGAAACTTATGATGGCCATACATTATTCAATTTTCTTTTTCAATTTTCTTTAGATTTACCTTCAACTATGTAATTCAAGGGCCTGCCTGATTTCATACAAACTCAAAGTGTTTAGGTTTGACCTCCTATTATATGGTTTTGCTAAATCTAAAGGAAAATTGTATAATGTATGGCCAGCCTTCGAGCTATTTCTTAACAGTAGCATAAGGTAGGAACCTGCTACAAAGTTTGTAAAATCCCTGCAATGTGCATTGATTACACAGAAGGGATTTTTTTTTGTCAACAAAAGGGGAGTTACTCTTTAACCACTTGCCCTCTGGAAGGTTTTACCCCGTTCATAACCAGGCCATCTTTTTCTATTCGTCACTGCGCTATTTTACCTGGCAATTGCGTGGTCATGAAACAATGTACCCAAATGAGATCAGAGCTCTTTTGATTGTATTTGATCGCCACTGTTTTTTTTTTTTTTTTTTATGATTTTATATCTTTGTGATATAAACGAAAAAAAGACTGATTATTTTGAAAAACGAAAAACAATATTTTTTATTTTCTATATCCAATATAAAAATGTAAAAATTTACTGGTTATGTGTAATATATAATATATACACAGTGCCTTGCGAAAGTATTCGGCCCCCTTGAACTTTGTGACCTTATTTCAAACTTGGTTAACAAATAAAAAATTGAAAAATTGGGGGTGCAAAATTATTCAGCCCCTTTACTTTCAGTGCAGCAAACTCTCTCCAGAAGTTCAGTGAGGATCTCTGAATGATCCAATGTTGACCTAAATGACTAATGATGATAAATAGAATCCACCTGTGTGTAATCAAGTCTCCATATAAATGCACCTGCACTGTGATAGTCTCAGAGGTCCGTTTAAAGCGCAGAGAGCATCATGAAGAACAAGGAACACACCAGGCAGGTCCGAGATACTGTTGTGGAGAAGTTTAAAGCCAGATTTGAATACAAAAAGATTTCCCAAGCTTTAAGCATCCCAAGGAGCACTGTGCAAGCGATAATATTGAAATGGAAGGTGTATCAGACCACTGCAAATCTACGAAGACCTGGCTGTCCCTCTAAACTTTCAGCTCATTCAAGGAGAAGACTGATCAGAGATGCAGCCAAGAGGCCCATGATCACTCTGGATGAACTGCAGAGATCTACAGCTGAGGTCGGAGACTCTGTCCATAGGATAACAATCAGTCGTATACTGCACAAATCTGGCCTTTATGGAAGAGTGGCAAGAAGAAAGCCATTTCCTAAAGATATCCATAAAAAGTGTCTTAAAGTTTGCCACAAGCCACCTGGGAGACACACCAAACATGTGGAAGAAGGTGCTCTGGTCAGATGAAACCAAAATCAAACTTTTTGGCAACAATGCAAAACGTTATGTTTGGCGTAAAAGCAACACAGCTCATCACCCTGAACACACCATCCCCACTGTCAAACATGGTGGTGGCAGAATCATGGTTTGGGCCTGCTTTTCTTCAGCAGGGACAGGGAAGATGGTTAAAATTGATGGGAAGATGGATGGAGCCAAATACAGGACCATTCTGGAAGAAAACCTGATGGAGTCTGCCAAAGACCTGAGACTGGGACAGAGATTTGTCTTCCAACAAGACAATGATACAAAACATAAAGCAAAATCTACAATGGAATGATTCACAAATAAACATATCCAGGTGTTAGAATGGCCAAGTCAAAGTCCAGACCTGAATCCAATCCAGAATCTGTGGAAAAAACTGAAAACTGCTGTTCACAAACGCTCTCCATCCAATCTCACTGAGCTCGAGCTGTGTTGCAAGGAGGAATGGGCAAAAATTTCAGTCTCTCGATGTGCAAAACTGATAGAGACATACCCCAAGCCACTTACAGCTGTAATCGCAGCAAAAGGTGGCGCTACAGAGTATTAAGGAGGCTGAATAATTTTGCACGCCCAATTTTTTATTTGTTAAAAAAGTTTGAAACATCCAATAAATTTCGTTCCACTTCATGATTGTGTCCCACTTGTTGTTGATTCTTCACAAAAAATTACAGTTTTATATCTTTATGTTTGAAGCTTGAAATGTGGCAAAAGTTCGAAAAGTTCAAGGGGGCCGAATACTTTCGCAATGCACTGTATGTAAAGAAGAGTGGACCAAAATTCCTCCTGAGATGTGTGCAACCTGGTAACCAATTACAATAAATGTCTTACCTCTGTGCTTGCCAACAAGGGTTTCTCCACCAAGTACTAAGTCATGTTTTGCTTTGGGATTAAATACATATTTTATTCACTAAACTGCAACGCAATTTATAACATTTGTATCAAGTTTTTTCTGGATTTTTGGTTGATGTCCTGTCTCTATTATTTAAAATACACCTATGATAAAAAATATGGATCTTTTATTTCTTTGTAGGTTGGCAAACTTGCAAAATCTGCAGGGGATCAAATTATTATGTTCCCCACTGTATATTTTTATTATTTTATAATTTTTCAGTTTTTTATTTGTTAAAAAAGTTTGAAATATCCAATAAATTCCGTTCCACTTCATGATTGTGTCCCACTTGTTGTTGATTCTTCACAAAAAATTACAGTTTTATATCTGTTTGAAGCCTGAAATGTGGCAAAAGGTTGCAAAGTTCAAGGGGGCCGAATACTTTCGCAAGGCACTGTATGTATGTGTATATATATATATATATATATATATATATATATATATATATATTTGAATTCTAATTTTTTTTCACTTTTTTATGCTACTAATGGCTGTGATCAGCGAATTATAATGGGACTGTGATAGTGTGGCAGGCAAATTTGGTGCTAGCTGACACTGGCTGGGGGGTACACTAACTGACACTGACATCAATAGTGACACTTATACAGTGATCAATGCTAATACTGTACACTGTCACTGTACTAATGACACTGGCTGGGAAGGAGTTAACATCTAGGGGTGATCAAGGAGTAAACCGTGTGCCTAACAATGTGTAATATGTACTGCTTTTACTAAGGATCATGTTGGGTTTGTTTTCTTGCTAGCAGGGAATAAAAAAAACTGCAAGATCGCCTGTCAGTAAACAGAGCTCTGTGTTGTTTACAATCACAGAGATCTGTTCCGTGAAGCACTGAGTCGATCAGCGGGTCCCCGTGATCCATCATTGGCTAAGACCCGCTGATCAGCTTGTGCTGTAACAAAGCATAGCCTGGCTGGCTGATGGGTGCACGGATCACATACTGGGTACATGATCCAGTGCAGAGAGGCTGTTTACCATTGTGCTTCTATGTTAGGCGGTCTGCAAGCGGTTAAAGCATTGGTGACTCCTATCATCCAATCATGTGCAAGCAAAATATGTGCATGATTGGGTTTTCTATACAGTGTTGATTTTCACCACATTCCTTAATATAAGGGAAAATTCCCTTGCAAAGTGAACAGCCTTATTGCTTTTAGTAAATCGATCTCATTGCATGTGCATCTTTGGTCCCTGCAAAGTTAGGACTTTAAGGGGCAATGTTCATATATGCAGCTCTGGTGTGCCGAGGTTAGCACGGCCTTCTAGAATGGGCAGCGAGGTTGCCAGTCTTAACACAAAGCAAAATAGCTGGTGAGGCTGGTCCCCATTACAGGAAGCTGCATTAGAGAAGATTATAGCCAGTAGTTTAGGACATCACTACTGACAGCGACACATATCAATCCAGTAAGCTTGCACATGTATTCACTAATTCTCTTTCAGTTCTTTCCTTCGAGTTCAGCTTCAGAAACATATTGTGCTTCAGGTTTTCTGGCAAGTTGTTGAATTTTATCTGCTTCGTTATGAATTCATTTATTTGTAGAACCCATGATAAACTGAGGTCATTGTTGCTTTATATCATGCCTGTAAGTATTTTGCACAGCACAATTCTCTGATCAAAATCACTGCTGCATACTGTGTGACAGGAAGTGATAATCTCTCTGAGAGGATGTGTGTCCACCCACAGGGACTTTCACACACAAACAATCATTTGTAATCGAGCCATACAAGCAATACTCCCTCAGGACTGAGCAATATTCTCATTTTAGTGATTTAGTTTGTTCCATTAGACCTCTTTACAGTATTCCCTCCTTACACCTGTACTTTGGCTCATTGCTTGTATGACATTTATATCCAAATTACATACATTTCATATTGAATGTTGTTAAAACAACTTCATTCAATGCACATACTTGATTATTTTATTTTTTTTTTATGGTGGACCTTTTTTCTATAGTTTTTTATAGAGTGGGGAGATGGAGACATTGGATACATGCTTCCCACATTCATCCATCACGAGAAGGTCTTAGTTTTGGGCTCCCTTGACATCCATTGGACCCTAGGCTCCTGCTAGAGTTGCCTTGAAGATAATTTGGCTCTGCTGATGAAGTATAATGGCTACTAAACCTAATGGTGGTAATTAAGCTTTTAGTGCAGAAACCTTTTATAAAGTCGGACATACTTGTTTAGAATCAGTTTAGACAGCTCTCATAGGGAAACATCAAATTTCATGTCATCTGACTTGGGGTCTCACAAGTCTAAGCCCATGTCGCATCAATGTTAACCAAGCCTGAGAAGGGAATATAGTGATAATAGATAGATTTTATAGAATTTTCTTTACCACTGGTGTATTTCAGTTTATCAGGTCTCTTTTTTTTTTTTTTTGATAATCAAATTTTATTAGGGTTTTCACACCACACATACACCTGTCTTGGGTACACCAATAAATTGTTTCAATGGATACAAACTGCAAGTTGAACAGAGCCATACAATATATCCACACTACTCCAAATTAATCAAAAACTGTCACCCTGACCAGGGTTCTATACATGTATAAATGTAATAATAATTATAATAATAATTCTATAAACCATGTCAATGGCATCAAAATAGGTGTAAACAGCATCAAATAAAAAACAAGAAAAGAAAACCTACATAGAAAAAAAAGAGGAAATTAAACCGTACATCGAAAGTCACATCTGTTTCAGTAAAAAAAAAATCTTACATTCGGATAAGCAATCCTGGAGATAAAGTAATCAAGTGTGTCTGAGAGGGGAGAGGAAGTGGACAACCATCCACATCACTAGGTTCCTACATATCTGGTAAATCATGTGAGTAAAAACATCTACCCTGCCCATATGTCTTTATACTTCATCAATGTATCATTGGCAGTATGAACCCATCATTCAGCCTTCAGAATCTGATCCACTTCCCTCTTACAGTCAGCAAGATTGGGGCAGGTAGATTGTTTCCAAAATCATGGAATTAAGCCCTTAGCTGGGTTAAAGCGGAGTTCCACCCTAAAAAAAAAAAATTTGGGATAAAAATACCCCGGGACAGTCAGGGCTAGTGCATTTAAGCAACGATAGTCTCTGAACTGTCCCCTGTTTCACTTACATTTTAGAAGAAATACTTACCTTGAAAATGTCTTGTCCAGAACTGCCATCTCAGGTGTGGGCAGCTGAAGCTGGAGCGTCCTCTTCGGTGTCCTTTTTGTTGACATCAGAGTTCCAGAATGCCCTGCACTGGCCCTGCTCATCACTTCTGGGGCAGGTGCATGCCCAGAAGGTGTTCAGCAGGGAATGACGCGCCTGCACCGGCTCTGCTCGTCACTTCCGGTGCAGGCGCGTCATTCCCATTCCCATTGACTCTGGGGATTGATGACATTCATCTCCCAGGAGTCAATGCATGGAGGAAGTGATGTCGTGGGCCGTGTCCGCAGAGGGAGGAAGAGGAAGGGAGGTAAGTATATTTTCATTAAAAACAAGGTAAGTGAGACAAAAAAAAATGTAATTAGCCAATTCTTTTTCAGGTAAATTAAAACAAGCAGACGGTGAAAAGTTCATTTTGAGGGTGGACCTCCGCTTTAAGTAAGTGTGGGGGTCACACTATGCTTGAATGCTTTAAAGGAGAAAGGAGAAGGAGTATCATGGAAGAGATAGTGGAGGGGTGTGGGCCTAATAGATTTGAGGGTGAGTTTATCATGTCCTAACTATAGTAATACTGACTTTGGTAACTTTAACAAGTCATCTAACGAGGGCATGCATTCTACTACTTTACCATGGTAAAAACTTGGTTTAACACAGAATCTTTTTAGCCCAGTCTGTCTTGGTCTTTTTATGTATGTTTTAGAAATATCAAGCGTTTAATCCTTGAATAACCTTAAACAAGATTAATATTTCTGTGATGAACCCCTGAATAGGTTGAAACACATTAGCAATTGTGAATTATTTTTAGAGTCAGATTTCACTTGGGTGGGGATCATTTTTGTCTAGAGTGGTGAAATGTGCTTTTACATTTATCCTATATATAAACTTGTTTGGGACATCTGGTTAAGCATAAGTTTGCTATCCATCTTATGTACTAAACCACAGCACAAGGCACAAATTGAGACTATTTTAAAAGTGTTCTCATCTAATGGTATTGTATATTTTGGAGCCATGCCACACTTTAAAATTAGCAGGAAAATAGCTTTATATAGCATTTATAGGTAAGTCAAATTCCCAACATCTTCTGGTCATAATGGAAAGATATACTGTGCCTCTATGTGGACAGATGATCTGTTGTTTTTATTTCATCCACTAGCAGAGTTTAAAGCTGTACATTGAAAGGGTGTCCCTGTTCTGCCAGCTGGATGATCTCATTTTAGCCACGTGCAAAATCAGTCCTTAATGAATGTCTTTTTACCTGTACACTTGCTGTAAGTAAATGTATTTTTTCAAATCGGGGCTTTGGTCATTGCTATTTTAGAATGCAGTCTTTCAACCTTTTTATTTTAGCTAAGTTGTAAACAGGGAAATCAAAATCTAGAATGAATTTGGAAAAACACATGCCAAATGTTGCAAATTTTGTATATGTTTTGGGAGGCAATAACAAACCTTGATAAATGTTATACTCCTAAAATACAAATTTCCTAATATAGAATATTACAAGTGATTGAGAGCTATACATATAATGAAGTTAGGTGAATTTTTACCAAATTTCAGAAATATGAAACCGTTTCAGGCAATATAGGTTGCACAGCAAAATCAACTTTGTAATTTGAACTTTGGAATTTAGTCTGGACAGAAAATTCTCTTATAAAACTCCATATAAAGGTGTGTCACATGGAGACAGATCAAATCTGTGCTTTATTATCCCTATTTGTCGAGCCATTGCATGACAATAGTTCACAGTGGCATTGCAGTTTAAATAGCTCTGTAGAGTCCTTTAGAAGGTATGTTAAAGCTCAGTGGAAGCAGAAGAGAATCTTACCGGTCATTCTTAGCAATTAGTAATGGTACCAGCCCATTTGGAGTACTCACATGTCCTCTGGTCTTCACTGAGCAATTTCATTTCAGGCATGGATTATACCACAATTTGTGCTGTGCATTGTCGTTGCTGTTTGCACATCAATTAGTGTGCTTCCCATTCCCATCCACTCACCCTTTTAAGACTTAGCTAACCTTATTTGATTTTCACAACGCCCAGCATAGCTCCACAGGACCTTGGGTATACTCCTTGTTTAACAAGGCATCACACAATTTTTTCTGGGTGCTCAGGGTTTAACTTTGCACCCATTTCCCATTCCTTGCATCATGCTTGTTGCAGTTATTAGCAAGACAGATTCCTGCACCGCTGGGAGTTCATTCCCAAACACTTACTGGTCACATACTATATACCTGTAAAGTGACCTTTACATATGTAATAAGCTATGTTACATAACAGTAAATTATCTACTCTTCCTTTCATTTTTACACCACCTACGGTCTTGTGCTGTTGCTTTAAAGGAGAAGTAGGGCCAAAGCTCTTTTGGCCCTACTTCTCCTCTAGGTCACATGAGTTCACCTCGTTTGGCACTCCTGTGACCCGTATTCAGCTATCAGAAGACTAAAGTCTGCTGTTGGCTGTTGTCACTCAGCCAGTTGTAGACTCTAAAAAGATCCTGACTTTAGGTTGAATGTGTATTTATTGAATTTTAGTGAAAATATACTAGAGGAGAAAGACCAGGGTATAGTAAACAATGACTCCCCAGTAACAAATGTGTATAACAATATGAGAGAGTCTGACTTTTTTTTTTTTTTTTAAGAAAATTTTTATTTGCATTTCAGAAATTTACAACAAAGCTCAAAGCATTACGCAGATGCGGGAGCTCAACCATGGGTATACAGAGGACGATAGATATACAGTATACATGTCCCGCAGGAGCGCTGATGAAGAACAATAACATATTAACCAGGAGGGATAAAATTGGGGGGGGGGGGGGAAGTAGTCTTGCAGATGCAGGAATGCATCCTAAGGACTAAAGCTTACCATGTAGGCAGAACCCCATGCACATGAGGACTAGGGGATGAGAGAAATTCAAGTTATGAAGGGTAGTAGTAGTATCAGAGGAGTCATACAGGGGGGTGGGGAAGAGAAGGGGGGGTAGAATGAGAGAATAGGGGGGATGGTGAGATGTGGTGGAGGAAAATGAGGGAAGGGGGAGGGGGGTTGGGTGGAAGAGGTCCGAGTGGACAATACCTGATATAGGCAAAATAAAAACAACCTGATGTGCAAGCTAAGGACTAAGTACACTTTAAAGCAAGAGAAATCTATCGGATATTCATTGAGAGTACTGTCCATCAAGTGGTACTTGAAAAGGGGGGGGTCTCCCATCCCTGATAGTAGAGCAGAGTCGATTTGGACTGCGGGGAAGATGGGTAAAGAAGAGTTCCATATATGCAGTCCATTTCCTCCAAAACCTGGTCGCATTGGTGTTGTGCAAAAATAGATCCAATTTTTCCTTCATTAGGAGAGTATGAAGGTCCGACCTGACCTCCCCCACCTTGGGTGGGGTGGAGGAGACCCAATGACGAAGGATAACCCTCCTGGCGACCATATAGCAGGTGACAAGCCAGGGTTTGTGCAGTCTGATAATCCGAGATCTACGTTTGGAGGCCAGCTCTGGGGACAGATTAGGTGCTCCTTCCAGGTGACCAAACAAAAGGGGGAAAGGGTCCTTAATGGGTTGCAGGGAAGTAACTCGAAGGGCCAGGAGTTCCACTTGATCCCAGAATTTCGATATAAAGGGGCAGGACCACAACTTGTGTAGTAGAGTAGGGCGTGAAGATAGGCACCAGGAACAGGCTTGGTAGGGGAGATCAAGCTGTGAGGAAGAGAAAGGAGCATAGCCATGGTGTAGTATCTTAAGTTGTTGCTCTCTCCAGAAGGCATTGCAAATGAACTTACAGGTAGTGTTGAAGCCTGCCAGCAGGAGAGGCTTTGTGCCCGAGAGCGAGAGTGCTTTATCCCAGGAGAGAGTCTGACTTTAATGTTGTGATTCACCCAGATCCTTGACCGTAAACTGGATCAGCCTATCAGCTGCTGAGAGCTGGAGCCAGCTGCTTCAGCCCCCTCCACAGTCCAGCGCTCGAGTGAATGTAGGTGTAATGGTGCTGATGGCTGAGCCTGACGTGCAGAGGTAGCCTTGTGAGATTCGGTAAAACAGGAACACGGACGGGTCACACTGGTGGTAGATACGGGCTAGCCTGAGGTGCGGAGTCTAATGGCGCTTTTCCACTGCATGGAACCGTACCGGTTCGGCACGCTTTTGTGCTTTTCCACTGCTGGTACCGCATGGTATAGGGTCGGAACGGTACGGTATAGGTTTGCTTTTCCACTGCATGGAACCGAACGGTACGGTACGGTACGGCTCTGAAAAAACAGTACCTACTCGATTGTGGTTCCAACAGGTACCAAACTGGTACCATATCCCACAATCCTTTGCATGCAGTCACTACTAGCCACTGATTGGTCAGAGAATCCCACCCACCCCGTTGTTATCCCACCCACTTAACTTAGTACTACTTTATTGGAAAAGCAAACCTATACCGTACCGAACCGTTCCGACACTATACCATGCAGTACCAGCAGTGGAAAAGCAAACCGGGCCAAGCAGGGCCGAGTAGAGCAGGGCCGGTACTTGCAGTGAAAAAGTGCCACAAGTGACAGCAGGTCTTCACCAGAGCCTCTGATGGTGAGGATGGATTTTGCTGCGTGCTGAACACCAGGTCACGGTCCTCAGGGTTGCCCCACCAGGAGGTGAACAAGTCCAGAACCGGAAGCAGATAAGCCGATAGGGATAAGGCAGGAGAGTGGTCACGGGAACGAGCCAAGGTCAGGGCGGGCAGCAAGCAGACAAAGTAGTGGACAAGCTGGGAGGTCGATCAGGAAGTCAACAGAAAACAGCAGGTTCAGGATCAGGAAGTGCAGGTAAAGCTGCAGACAAGACAGCAAAGACACAGTGCTGCTGAGGTGTTTAAATAAGGCTGCCTGTTGCCAATTACTGCAATTAGTCTGCACTAGGTTAACCCCTCAAGTGGCAGATTCATGACAGCACTTCAGTGTGCACAGGGAGCGTTCCTAACAGTAGGAGGGGCAGAGCACCTCAGTCACTGGCTCTCTGCTCACCGAAGACCGGAAACTGAGCGATCAGCGTTCTTGGGGGTCTTTGATCACTCAGATCTCAGGTTTAGAGTTGGTGGGGGCAGATGCAGTATTGGATCGAAGCTGCATCCACCTAGGTGAGTATGTAGGTTTGTTTTGAATCCCATACTTCTCTTTTAACATAGAGCTAGACATTGTTTCCACTTTTCTTGAGAAAAAAACAAAACAGTCCCCTATGGGTGATCTATGTACATTGCAAGGAATTTAACAAACTTTATAGCAGAGTCCTTCCTGATTTTGTTCCTGTTAGGAGTAATTAACCCCTTAAAGAGTATTTCATCAAAACTATAATTGTTGTGGCAGGGGATGCCTATAATGTTACTTATATCTTAGTGTATCTTAGTGTAATCAGTGAGCCAATCACACAAGTAGGAAATGACCTTTTGGGGGAAGTACTGTAAACCAACTGTGTACAGAAGCTCTCCAAGGTGCCATATTGCATTGAATTTCACAGAAAATTACATTGGCAGGAGACTGAAAAAGAAAGGTAATTTTGTTTTAATGTTACATTCAATTTTATTTTATTTGCTATTTTTTATTTTATCACAGAAGTTGCATTCTCCTCTAAGTGACATGTCAATACTCCTTTGGAACATTAAACAAGTAAAGTGTATTATAATATATTATAGTCTGTTTTACTTTACATAAACTACTTTGTATGCAATTGATGTATAGCAGCCCTTTACCTATACTAGCCTAAAATAACCTGGTGGTAGTTTTTATGTGTTGATAGAGTCTTTTTTAAAGTGTATATACAGCCAACGTTTTCTTTTTTTTTTGTTCAGGGTACAACAGAGTAGAGAAGAGTTAGAACCCCTGTAAGCAGTTTATTGCTATCCTTGTTAGCAGTAGTTTGGTTTACTTATCTGTCCTGGGGAACACTAGAACAGAAAATGATGGGAAATTCTAAATTTTACTGTGTCACCAGGGCAGGTGATGGGAAATGTTCCAATTGGCACAGCTGTTCTCATTAAAACTACGTTCCACGCACTTTGCAGTGACTACTTCTCACTTAAGATAGAAAGCAAAGTCTCCTCAACAGGAAACCTAGAAAAAACTGACAGGGTTTTAACCCTTTCCTATTTTTTACAAGACTAAAAAAAAAAAAAAAATGGCTATGCATACATTTTAAATTTTGCATTGGACCTTCCAATCCCAAATCCAGTTCTGATGACTCCAAATCTCCAAACGTTTTTTTTTTTTTCTCTTTATTCTAACAGTTGGCAGACATATTCCTAGAAACCAATAAAAATAACTGCCAAGTGCACATATACTGTATGAGTTTACAGGTGAATCTTTGTCCTTAAAATTGCGAAAGCTCAAATGTTTTTCTTTTTCAGACTATTTAGTAAAACTCAGAGTTGCTCCTTTATTTGAACTTAGAGTTTTTACAGTTATAAATAATTTAACCCACTGACTCAGCCGTGTAGAATAGAAGCAGTAATGTTGAACCTTAAGTGAAGTTTATAAATCCCGGGATCAGTAGCCCATGCGTGAAGTCTTCAGTGGCTTTCTTTAACTATGTATTTGTAAAACATATATTCATTTATTTTTCTAATTAGAGACATAAAGTTTTATCCATATGTGCCATGTAAGCATAACATAAGTCTAAAAGCCTTCTTGTAGCCGTTAAAGCTGTGCATTATCTGGCCTACATACTTTTCAGGAAACATTACTCAACCTTAGCAATCGATGTAGAAACACATTTTACACAGTGAAAATGGAACTCTAAGCTGGTGGTGTTCTCTTTCCAAAAATGTGATGTCACTCACAACTAAGTGGGATAACCATTTTTTCCCCTTGAAATAAAAAAAACCCTTCCTTCCCTCCACCCACCCATCTTGAACAACTGTTGCCATATAGCAGTTCTTTATTTTTAATAAATAATATAAACTCTGGATGTTTCAATTTACAACACTATATTTTACTATAATGATAAATGTGGAGTGTTTCTGAGGGACATTGTTAAAGCAGTAGTAAACTCAGGAGCACAAATTCACAGCAATCATAAAGCCACAATACTAAACATTTTCCAACACACTGAAGTAGTAATTATCCTCATAGCATGTTTCTTACTGTTTTTACGCAGTTTGTATCTTCTGTATCTCTTCCAGCCAAAGCTGCTGCCATATTTGCAGTTGTCTTTTGATTCCATCCTGATGTTTACGTCCACCCTTTCTCCTTGGCCATAGCATAATCTCACGCATGCGCAGTAACTATTAACCAAGCCTTGATTTATTTTGCTGTTACCATTGCGGCATAGCCATATAACCAATCGGATTACACATTTGTTGATACATAACAGCAATGTTTACACCTCCTGTGAAATAACAAGTCATGTGGTGTTTTAGGAAGTCAACACTCTCATGGGAATAACTACATTCAAAAAATAAGCGAATGCTCAGAAGCGAAAGCAGCTGGCACAAAAGGTGACAAACAAACCTTAAATATAAACCAAAAAAGTTCAGCATATTAATTGTAAAGTGCATTCTAGTATAAATCAATCAAGCATGACATCTCATTGAACGGAACTAGGCATTAAAGTACTGCAATGTACAATAATAAAATAATTAAATATAATAGTGTGAAAAATCTTAAGTGCAAAAAATAGCATTTAAGTGCTAGTGCTCTTCAATATATTGACCAAAAGACCAAAAAAGATCACATAAATCATATGAGGAATCCACCTAAAAGTTCCAGTGATAGTAACTCCCAGTGCTGCTATCAATTCACTGTGCAACCAAAGTGCTATGATCATTCACCTCTATGCACTGTGCAACCAAAGTGCTGTGATCCTTCAACTTTTTGCACTCACCAGATAGCTAATGAGCATTAGCATATAGTATCAGCAATTCATATAGGCACATGGAGTCTGCTCCAAAATCTCTACAACGGATCTCTTCCGTCCAGATAGGGCCCTGTGAAAAAAATGCTTACCACATGGAGCCCCCAAAAATAAGGTATATAGATGCAGTGATTATTTATTAAAGTAAGCTACATAAAATAATGTACAAGTTCGCGTTGTAACAAACAAAATAAAACGCGGACGAACTTACTGAGATGACCGCTGATCCGGAAACCGGAAGTGGCGGCGTGACGTCAGCACGTAAGGCCAAACTCTCGTGGGAATGCAATGCCATGGAGTGATGCTGATGGAGGCACGGCACCTATATGTATAGACTAACTGCACACTGAACGTGCTATCAGTCCAGAGCAAAATGTGCATACGCAAGTGGCGTCATTGCAGCAAATATCAGGCAATCTGTGCAGCTGTGACTAAAGTTGAATAATGCCCTTGCTATAGTCGCAGGCCATTTACATACCTCCTGAAGCCTGACTGGAATACTCCCATGTCAGAAGAAGGCACTAACTCGATGAAACAGTTTGCTAAAGCACTGTTTATAGCAGGAACAAGTACCATGTATGGTATTTTCTTTTATGAAATACTGTTTTTACCATTTTTTATCCTTTTTTGAATCCCAACACTGCTAATCTCTAGCAGTCTCTGTGCACTCAATTGCTGTGCACATGCATACATTACAGTAGCAGCTATATGTCATTGGTCAGGGTGGCCTTCCCCAATGGTTATGGCAGAACATGCTTGTGCCATTATCATGCCCGTTTATATAGGGTCATAGGGTGGCAGTGCAGGAGAGAAATTGGGATAAAGGGACAGTTCCACCACCCCACAACAGGAAGGGCCAGAACAAGGGCTTTCATTGCAAGATTACCAGCTATTATGTTTAGCTGAACTTCAGGCAGATATAAGGACACAAACTATGCAGCTGTGTATTAATACATCCAAGCATACATGCAACCACTGTAAATTCCTGAATTTGATATAGTATTAGCCTCTTATACTCCCTGTACAGCTGAGTCTAGAATAGTGGAGGGAAAAGCAGGCAATCAGTTGTGCTGTAGTGCATGAAGCAGGCTGAAAGGTAGAGAGAGCCCCTTTACATCAGGGTATCCATCAGAGTGCCCCTTACATCAAAGTGCCCCTTACATCAGGGCTCTGTTTTTTATCAGAGTCCACATTAAAGCAGAGTTCCACCCCCCCCCCAAAAAAAAAAAAATGATAATTAAAAGTCAACAGCTACACATACTGTAGCTGCTGACTTTTAATATCAGCACATTTACCTGTCCTGGAGTCTAGCGATGTCCGCACCACAGCCGATGTTTCCATCGGCTGTCGGGTGCTGCCGCCGCCGTTGCTGGTAAGGGAACCCGAAGCTGTGACAAACCTCGCCGCGGCGAGGCCTGGTGCAAGTGGGGACAGGGTACCTGTCAAAAACAGGTACCCGCTCCCTCCTGAAAGGTGCCAGTTGTGGCACCAGAGGGGGGGAGGAGATCGATAAGCGGAAATTTCCACTTTAAGCTCCCACCCTACATCAGGGTCCCCATTAGAGTCTCCTTTACATCAGGGCCCCCCTCAAAGCGGAGACTGCACATCAGCTGCGGGCTGGATAAAATCTTGTAGTGGGCTCCTTGTATCCCGCAGACTGTAGCTATGCGATCCCTGAGCTGGGGGAAAGGTGTAGATGTAGGAAGTTATATATTTGGATGTATGCTGCTCTTGTGGAAGTAATAAACTATTGTTTTCAATGTAGTTATTGCAGTTATTTTTTTAGACTGGTGGCTTAAATCTGATTTTGAAACCTAGTTAGACATACTAAATGTTGAAAGATTGCTATTTATTGTTATAAGGCATATTAGAATTAATTGATTTAACTACAAATTAAATCAGTATTAAACTGTGAAAGAACCTACCTGTTAAATAGAGCTCCCCAGCACTGCACTGTCACTGTTCCTTCTGGTCCCAGTCACTTCTGTCTTCACTCGGACTTCCTTTCAGGTTCTTTTTCTTTGGCCGCTTGAAAGGCAAAATATGGGAGTCACATTATGACAGCACAGAGTGGGTGCCGCAAATGTGGTCTAAGCTGCACATGCGGAGGCTCAGATTACATTTACCACTGGCATACGGGGGAAAGCATTTATGACAGAAGAGATCACTAGTATCTCTACTCCCCTGCCTGTTAACAATTTTTGCAAACTTGACTTCAACACCACTTTAACAACACAATCATATTAATCACTAGAAATAAAGATATTTTTAAAAGGAAATTTTTGAGCAGGGCCTGACCCCTAACCAAAATTGCAGAAACTATGCATTTAGCGGAATCATACCTAAAATACCACTAAAGGCTCCTGTATGAAGTCAAAACAATTACCAAACCCAGTTACTATGTAATGCACAAACCTCATAGAGTAAACAACATGCCAGATCATCCCCCTTTATTTGTGTCTCACACGCTCTCCCTCCTAGACACTGCAGTTCACGGTAGGAGGGTTTCAGCAACAGAGGCTATGCTGCCAATCCAGAAAGGTGTAGCCAGGGGCTCATTGACAAGCTGTACACATACAAATCAGCAGTGACAATGCTAATAATCTCACCTCACCGGCCACATCTGAAGTATTCCATGCAGTTCTGGGCACCGGTCCTCAGGAAGGATGTGCTGGAACTGGAGAGAGTCCAGATAAGGGCAACAAAAATAATTAGGGGAATGGAGGACATCAGCTATGAGGAAAGACTACAAGCATTAAACGTATTCTCTCTGGAGAAGAGACACTTGAGGGGGGGTATGATATCAATGTACAAATACTGTACTGGTGATGGCCCTAGCATAAGGACAAACTTTTCAGAGAAAGGGAATACAATATGACACGTGGCCACTCACTAAAACTAGAGGAAAAATGGTTTAACCTTAAAATACGTAAGGGGTTCTTTACTGTCAGAGCAGTAAGGATGTGGAATTTTCTTCCACAAGCAGTGGTATCAGCAGGGAGCATCGATAGTTTCAAAAAACTATTAGATGGGCACCTTAAAGACCACAACATAAGGGGGTATACAATGTACGGTTAGCATCAAACACACATCATAGGTTGAACTGGATGGACTGATGTCTTTTTTTCAACCTCACAAACTATGTAACTATGTAACCTCTGAAAAAATGTTTCATCCCACTGTAGTGCAAGCAGGCTCAGCCTCCATGAGAATGGCAACTCTGCTTTACATTTATGAGCAGTGTAACTTCATAGCCACACTAATACAAGAAGATGCATTAGGTGGCAGACTCAACAGGTATTTGTAAAACTTTGCTGGGAGAAAAAAAAAATGAAAACTGTGAGTGCTTATGCACTTCTAATTAACCACTTTAACACTGCTCACATTGCTGCTACTGCAGCAATGTGGCTCGTTATCGTCCAGCGACCTACGTCGCTGGACTCCGCCCCTTGTGGGCGGCGCGCGTGCGCCACCGGGGGCTTGCTTCCGCTGTTTTCAGTCACAGCGGGAGTCGGGCAAGGGGAGGAGCGGCGGCGATCGCCCCTGCTCTTCCCCGATCATCGGGGAATCTACTTTGGAGATCCGCCCGCTTGTGTAAACAGAGCGGGCGGATCTCCTCAGTGACAAGGAGTGACAGATTGCAGTGTTCAGCATAGCTGAACATGCGATCTGTCCTTATGTCACTCAGTCACCTCCCCCCCCCCACACGTTAGTAAGCACCAGGCATACATTAACCCCTCCCTCTCCAATAAAATTAACCCCTTCCCTGCTAGTGTCATTTTTACAGTAACAGTGCATATTTATAGCACTGATTACTGCAGTAATGTCACTGGTACCCCCAAAAGTGTCAAAAATGTCAGTCAAGGGTCCGATCTGTCCGCCGCAATGTCGCAGTCCCGCAAAAAAAATCGCAGATCACCGCCATTACGCGTTAAAAAAACCCACCAAAAATGACAGAAATCTTTCCCTTAGTTAGTAAACACAATAACTTTTGCGCAAACTAATCAAAATACGCCTATTGTGATTTTTTTTACCAAACATAGGTAGCAGAAAACAAATTGGCCAAAAATTTAAAAAAATTTTGATTTTTTAATTTTTTGGGGGGGAATTTCATATAAAAAATGTTAAAAATATTGTTATTTTTTCAAAATAAACGCTCTTTTTTTGTTTATAGCACAAAAAGTAAAAATCGCACAGGTGATCAAATACCACCAAAAGAAATCTCTGTTTGTGGGAAAAAAAGGACGTAAATTTCATTTGGGTATGGCGTCGCACGACCGCGCAATTGTCAGTTAAAGTCGCACAGCGCCGAATCGCAAAAAGTGGCCTGGACGTAAGACAGCAAAATCCTCCGGTGGTAAAGTGGTTAACCTCCCTGGCGGTATGATTCTGTCAGGAATTCTGTACCAAAAGCGGTAAAATTCTTTTCATGGAAATTTGGCGTTATGTATTATAGGCCTACAATTCTTAGTAATTACTGACTTAAACCTGACCAAAACAAGACTCTAGTAGACATGCCAGATGTGATAAATTTGAAACACAAACGCATGAATTATAATCAAATCAATAATATAATTTTATTATATAATATATAATATATATATAATAAAATTATATTATTGATTAGATTATAATTCATGCGTTATATATATTATATATATATATATGTGTGTGTATGTGTATATATATATATATATATATATATATATATATATATATATATATATATATATATATATATATATATGCATATATATAATATAAAATGTGTTATGTGTTTTGTGCAAAGTGGTTTTTTTTTTTTTTTTTTTTTTGAATTTCCCTCCCTAGTTCCGCTCCCATGCAGCATTGGAAGTCTTCCTACCGACAGACGAGCGGCGGAGATCTCGGCTGGCGGTCACAGCAATGAGAGCTCATCGCTGGATCGCCAGGATAACGTAAGACACTCCGCTGCGCTGTCTGCATAGCTCTGCCCATTCACCCTGAGCGTGACGGGATACCGATAATAGCAGGAAATTCCTACCCCGAGTCACGCTCGGGTTTACCGCTAGCGAGGTTAAAGCAGACCTTCACTCAAAAGTGAAGTATCACTCATGCTCCTCCCTACCCCTGCCCCTAACACATTTGAGGTTTGATTTTTATTTCCGTGGTAAAAGTACCTGCATAGAGTAAATTTGACAGGTACCCGCTCCCACTTCCTGAATTCTCACCTAGGTGAGAATACAGAGGCGAGGACACATAACACATCCCAGGAGATTGCAGGGTCTCCCTGCGCCACATGATCTCAAAGAATTGAGATTTGCAACTGCTGACTTTTTATTTTTTTTAAATGGGTGAAGTTTTTTTATCGGAGACCATATATCTATTTTAAAGCCTGACAATGTAGCTAGCTACCTATGCATTCTAGAATGGTAAATATTTACAGCAGCTTGATGACACAAGGCTGATCAGTGAACATAAAATGAAAATAGTTTATTTGTGAAACGTGTGTTCTTATGTAACATTTACCAAGTTCACACATTTTCTGACCTAATCTTAACTGCTTTGATTAAAAGGCTGTTTATAGAGCTCAGTAGCTAAAGCTCAAATTATACACCCACCGTTGACTCGTCTCTCTTGCACCCCCTTCCTGTTCTGTATAGACTTTCACTTACCCAGAGACTAGTGTTAAAAGCAAGCAATGTCTGCTGGTAATTGTATTGTTTTTCTATGCTCTCTAGACCAGTTTACTATGTATAGAACAATATTACCACATTAGATGGCTATCTTGACAATCTTTACTTCTAAAATATTTTAAACATTTTAAATATTTAACAAGTTTTCTTAGGATGCCTGCCAACCAGCCTAGCATTTACTACTGAGCACAATTTAATTTTAAGCTCTGCTGTGCACCCTGACCATCACTCCAAGCCTGAGGGGGTGCTTCTGTTTCAGGTGACCCTGTCACAAAGAACATGTAGCAGGTGTTAAATCCTGAATACACATTTTGCTTATTGCACACAACTGTATTCCTGTTTCCACATTCAGTAATTTAAAAAAGGCAATCTTTTATTGAGCTAAATACCTGTCTGCTGGATGCGGCCATGGTTTGACTCTTAAACAGGACAGATTTTTTACAGCCTGAAATTAGCATTCAGGCTATGAGTTAGAAAGTGGTTAGTCTGAAACATATTAAACAGACCCCATATAAAAGGAAATCACTCATGAGAGAAGGTTCTAAATGTGGGTTGTCTGGTTGTCATGGCTATCCTTTGGTTATAGGGTTTTCTGAGTTACTGACCCAGCACAAGTAGGGAAATAAGGATGTGTGACTTCACTTGCTACATAATTGCCACAGGTTTGTGGTTCAGAAATGATTGAGGTCAGACACAGACCGATCACTAGCATTTTCAGAAGTGGTCAGTAGTGGCAGTTAATTTTTTTTTCTTGTGACAGGTTTCCTTTACATTTGAATATGTGCAGTGAAAGAATCGCTTGATTTGCACTGATTGCAAATATTCTTAACCACACCATCGCCTAACTAATGGTGATAGTGAGCAGAATTTCCTAGGAGTTGACCACACCTCCACCTGAATGGCCCTGACATTACTCAAGTTATCTGCATACCTCATATGATAACTTCACCCTGTCCCCAACATTTGAAAAAAACATTTCACAAAAGACATACCCTTATCAATCTGATCACACCATCAGCTCAGTGAATCCCTGCACCCTTTGTCAGGATCTTTCCATTTATTGTTCAAAGCCAAAGGAATTTCATAGGTATGTTTTTACTCTATGTTAGGCTATGTTGAAATATGTGACAGGCATCTACCTAGTAGACAGCAATTCAGATCTCGAATCTCGAGGGCTCGAAGCTAGGAGGAGACCAAAAAAGTGCAAGGGCTAAATGACTGGGTGATATGGGGAAACGTGCAATGCAGAGCTAGAAGTATTTCACAAAGGTTCTAGGGTGTGGAGGTACTGTTCCCCCGCTGCCGGGCCATTCACAAAGCGCAGCTCAGTTTTCCTTACAAGGAATGGTGGGGGTAGCACCCGAGAGCCAATTCAAAGATCGGCTTGGGAGCTGACTTCGCAATATTCTTGGGCAAGTAAAAGTCCTAAAATTAAAAGTCAGCAGCTACAATATTTGTAGCTGCTGACTTTTAACTTTTTTTACTGTGAACATATAACTTGAAAATCCTTCAAAAATTATTTATCGCTCCCATTTACCCCACCCATTAAAGAGAGGACAATAGGGGAGGGGATTGGGGAGAGGTTCATCATTGAGAGAAAAGGGGAAGGGATTGTGGGGGGGGGGAGGTTCATCATTGAGAGAAAAGGATGAGTGAGCTTACAAAGTCACCAAGATACGTTTTTATCCTTAACATTCTAGAAAAAAAAAAAATCCCATTTGACTAGCTATTCGAGTTCACTCTGCACAAAGGTTTCATTTGAAGAACTATAATGAGAATATTACGCTAGCTAAGAATCTAGTGTTTTTTAACATTCACATATTCTCTTTTTTTTTGGCGTAAAAATAAACCAGAAGCAAAAGAGAAGCTGTTGTGTATCAAAGTGCACATTATTCTTCATGTTTGTTTTCTCAGTACACAGACTGCCTGGTGTCCACGAGAAGCAGGAATAAAGATTTCAAAACATTCACCAATGCCAGATTGTCCATTGATTATCATAAACCTCGTGCAGCAGTCATAATAGGAGCCAACATTACTAGATGCTACAGCAGATTTCTAAAGTCTTTCCAGCATACATTGGGATAACAAACATTGCACAGGCTGGTTTTCTGTCTTAATCTTAGAACTCCTACAGACACTATGTTGTTAAAACACTACAATGAGCTGTTTGCATGTGTTACAGCCTGGGTCTCATAGGATTTGGTAGAAAGCACTTATGGAGATCCAATGTTAAGTAACAAGGTATGGCCATTTTCCAGAATGCTCTGAACCGAGTGCTGTGCCTAAATATATCAACTAAATAAAAGTGTCATAAAGTCTGCAATATATATTATACATCTAATGGGAGTCCAGTAAATGGGAACATCTGCCTGTATTCTGTACAGAAAAGTTTAGGGTAATGATGACCATTAAATGAGTGAATATTTAAAAGGGTTTGCTAGAGCTTCTATCGTTTCAGTAAACTGCATGGTCCACTTACTATATAATGCTCCCTCCCCCCAGTTTTACTGTTAAAAAAATCTTGTAAGTAAAAATAGTTAGTAAGTATACTTAAAGCGTTTCTAAATCCAAAAGCAAAAATGTAATATATTGCAGCTTACCATTCCTTAGTGGTGGTGGCTGCATTAGTTTTGTTTTTTAGGCTTTTATTCCTTTTTTTTTTTTTCTTACATTGATCCAGCCAGTAAATTATTTTTCAACTTACTTTAACAGACCAAGCTGTCCGGCGAAAGTGGCAGTTAGGGATTTTAGACAAATTTTTTACCCTGACAGAGGTGCTTACAATGGTCAGCTTTTATTTAATTACGTAAAAACCTTTGTTTCAAAAGGACAATAAAAAAAATACAGCTTTTGCTAGAACTGCCTAAAAAGTGCTAGGTGGAGTTCCACTCTTAAGTTATAAGTCAAATTCATGTATATTAAAAAAGAATAGTGCACACATGCAAAAGAAATACTACCAAATTTGAAGACAATCCATAAATAAAAATGGGGATTTCTCTATCGCTCATTGACAGACGTAGTCCTCGGTGATACAGCACCTTCGGGTTATGTTGCCTCCACAGGAGCAGGACTAGACAGGAAATTAAAAAGCTCTGGCCACACCCTAGGGGCAGTCCCAGAGGGTATATCCTCTCTCTCTCTGCCTCAGCAAATCAGTTATTTTCTGTCTAGTTAGGAGTTAGGACCTAGATACCTTGCTGGGATCTTCGGTCCTGGCAAGATTTTTTTCTTAAAAGATTTTTTAGACAGCTTTTTTTCTCCAGTGTTCCTGTGAGATCTTCAAGCAAGAAAGCTGAACTGGGCGACGGGCTGGATGTTGAGATCCGGTGGTCACCCCAGTTCAGCCTACGAGCGCGTGCAGGCCATAGCTCCGCGCTGGGTCGGCCGCGACAAAGTCCCATTAAGGGACTGACCCCGCGAGTTAAACGTCTCGCTGAAACGCCAAAGACCATGAGTCACGGCGTCCATATCGGTCGACAGCCCTCCCGCCCCGGTGGAGAGGAGTACTGTCAGGAGTTGGTGCCCGCCTGGTTCCGGTATGGTGAGTAGTATGTTCCCCCTTTTCCCCTGACGGGTCTTGTGGTGAACGCGGGCCCCTCTCTGTATGGTAAGATAGAGTCCCCCTCTATCCTATAACATGACACAGATCCCCCTACTCTGAGTGTGATGTTATGTGCAAAAAGCCAGGAGGCTTGGTTTGGGAGCTAACAATCTAATTGTATACATGTTTAAAAGATTGTAATCAGTGGCATTCTGGGAATCTTACTGTGATAAGAATAAGCTACCTACCAGTCAGAAGCCACGGACATGTAGACTGCCTTCCTAAATCAGATCTCCAGCTATAAGCAGGCCTCCCGAACGGCCATGCGGTCCGCCAGGGCCGGTACCGCCAACCACGCCAAATCCCCATGCAGAGAGAGTGTTGTGTGCCCTGCAGCACACCGCTATTCAGTACAGGCCGCCACCATTTTTTTTTTTTTGCTGGATCGCACGAGCCGCCATTTTGGCGTAGCCTCGTGTCTCCAGCATGGGGGCGGCCATGTTTGAGGTGATCCAAACACCTCGTGGAGCTAGGGGAGGCGCCGGAAGGCGTGCAGAGGGGTGGAGCCGCCTCCTTTCTTCCTGGGCAGCCAGCCAAAAGACTTCCTGTTTGTCAAGACAGCGCTGTAACCTGTGCAGTTAAACTCTGAGCATCAAGTGGTGAGCCTGGGGGTCTATCTCTCTCTCTCTCGATCGATAGGGATCCCTAGCAGGTAAGACTAAGGGGCTTTTGTGGCGCTGGGGGTCTGAAAAAAAAAAAAAAAAATTTATTTTTGAATTATATTATCCAGGAAGTGACTGGAATTATCATGGACCCTGCCACACATATTCCCCCACCTGTTTCCCTCGAGGGGGCCACGGGACCCGCCGGTGCACAGAGTGTAGAGGCATTTACAGCAATTTTGGAGTCTATGGTGGCTCGGGTGGAGGCGGCCTGTCAGGGACGGGGGTCAAGGAAGCGACCCCCGCCTACCCCTATACTATCTGACACCTCTGACTCAGATTCAGAGATGGTCACTGCAGTTGCAGGTCCCTCTGCAAGGGCTGTTACCTCAGGTAAAGCTCCCTCAGACAGTGAGGAGGACGTTTCTTCTCCCGCTATAATTCGGGAAGAAGCATTGGTGGACGCACTAGTTGTGGCAGTGCGGGAAACCTTTAAAACTTGAGGTTTTACCGGCAGAGGCAACTGAAACAGAGATTCCTTTTGGTACTAACAAGCCCATCAAAACGGTGAAGGTTTTTCCTGTACCCAAGTGTTTTGGTAATAAGATTAAAGGAGAATGGGAGCATTCTAAACGTACCTTTACTATTTCCAAGCGTATTGCTAGACGCTATCCGTTTGAGGAATCCATCATTAAGAAATGGACGGTACCACCAGTGGTGGATCCACCTATTTCCAGGCTGAATAAAGCCACGGTTATCCCAGTGGAGGACACTTCGTCCTTTAAGGATCCGGTGGATCGAAAGATGGAAGCAGAGTCCCGCACCATCTTCTCTCTGATAGGGTCAGCATTTAGACCAGTAATTGTTATTGGTCTAGTTTCCCAGACACTTACGGAATGGGCGAGAATGGTACGCCAAGACCTTAGGGGAAAAGATATTCCCCAGGAGACATCTGATTTGATGGAACAGATTATACAAGGGCTACAGTTTATCTGTGACGCAGCCTTGGACACTACTCCCCTATTAGGGCATGCATCTATGTCAGCGGTCATCCTCAGACGTGTGCTATGGTTAAAATGCTGGTCAGCTGACCTAGGTTCCAAAAAGACCTTGACAAATCTCCCCTTTCAGGGGAATCGTCTATTTGGGGCCAACCTAGATGAAATCATTAAGGATGCCACTGGGGGCAAGAGCACTTTTTTGCCACAGGCTGCTAAAGCTAAGGGACCTCGCAACAAGCGAGGACCTTTCTTTACCGCCCATAAAGGGCGCCCGGCTGGAACAAGCGGGAAAGGCAAGACTCCTCCAGGAGGGTTCAAGAAGGGCTGGTCGGACAAACAGAGGACCAACCCAGCCAAACCCGAAGCAAAGGAGTACACAGCCTGAAGGTGCGCCCCCACCCGGTTTCAGGGTGGGGGGACGTTTTCACCGGTATTCAGGACATTAGATCGAGCATCAACCAACACTACCGGTGCGATTCTTCCCTTCCAACATTTAAGTACTACAGGAAGCGGTAGTTACCGTTCCCTGAATAGATCTTTTCCTTTACCTTTTCCTAAGATTAGTCCCTATGCCTCACAGGAATCGGATCTGGTTGACCAGACAGGCCAAGAAGCCTCTAGTCGGGTGACTTCGGTCCCTGAGGTTCAACCAGAAAAGATCACCCTTCCTGATAACAATCAGGTATCTGATAAATGTGTGGGAACAGAAAACGACCAGACTTTCTCGGATGGTCGGGGCCAGATACCTCTAGGGACGCCTGGTTCAGATCCAATCAGCGCCAGTGGTCCTAGAAATTCTAGGCTGGCCTCGTCAAGCCGGCCTGGCCGACTTGGACATGCTAGTCGCAGACGTTCCGTGGGAACTTCGTCTCAGGGAGTGTCTGTGGTCTCAAGGACCAATTTACCATCGTGCTTTACAGTCGCTGGTTTTAATGGCCTGGCCATTGAGACCCAAGTACTGAAGGACAGAGGTTTGTCTACTTCAGTCATTTCTACCCTTATTAAAGCAAGGAAAGCGACTTCCAGCAAGGTCTATTATCACACATGGAAGACTTATATTGCATGGTGCGAATCTTTAGGATTTTTTGCAACAAGGGGTTGAGCAGAAGCTAGCCTTGAGCACCATCAAGGGTCAAGTTTCAGCATTAGCAATCTTCTTTCAGAAACCTTTAGCTACCAAGTCCTTGGTGCGGAATTTCATCCAGGGGGTGCGGCACCTGGCTCCACCAGTCCGCGCGCCCTTACCGCCCTGGGATCTTAATTTGGTTTTGTCGGTTCTACAGAAACCTCCCTTTGAAAACATCAGGGAGATTCCCTTGCTTACTTTATCCCAGAAGGTGGCCTTCTTGGTGGCTATCACTTCTGCTCGCAGGGTGTCAGAACTGGCTGCATTATCATGCCAGTCCCCATACCTAGTGATTCATAGGGATAAGGTAGTACTTCATCCTAAGCCATCTTTTCTTCCTAAGGTGGTTTCAGATTTTCATCTAAATGAAGATATTGTACTACCTTCCTTGTGTCCTCAGCCCAAGCATCATCGGGAACATGCGTTGCATTCCTTAGATGTGGTTCGGGCAATCAGGGTATACCTGAAGGCTACGGAATCATTCCGTAAGACGGATTCACTTTTTGTGATCACGGATGGCCCCAGAAAGGGTTTGCCTGCATCTGCCGCGACCATTGCCAAATGGATTAGACAGACGGTGGTACAGGCTTATTCTATTAAGGGTCAGAGTCCTCCGTTCCCTGTTAGGGCGCACTCCACTCGAGCGCTCAGTACTTCCTGGGCCTTTCGCCATCAGGCGTCAGTGGTCCAGGTATGTAAGGCGGCCACCTGGTCGTCGGTACATACCTTTACAAAATTCTATAAAATTGATGTGACGGCATCGGCGGATGCCTCATTTGGCCGCAAGGTTTTGCAGGCCGCAATTTGAGGAGACCGGTAGTCTACCTCGAGGGTTTTTTTCTGTTTGAAAAAAAAAAAAAAAAAAAATTTCTCTTTTTTGTTGAGTCTCATCATTAAGGATGAGCATTGTAAACTTCTAGTTGGCACCGGTTGGGCCTTCTAGATTGGGATTTGATTTTCATTTTCCCACCCCTCATTTGTGATACTGCTCTGGGACGTCCCGAAGGTGCTGTATCACCGAGGACTACGTCTGTCAATGAGCGATAGAGAAAAATGGATTTTTGTAAAATCTTACCGTAAAATCCTTTTCTCTTAGCTCATTGACAGACGTAGTCCCCGCCCCTCTGTTTTTTGAGTTGGGTTGGGTTAAAATCTCTAAAGACTGCTTTTTCACATAACTGATTTGCTGAGGCAGAGAGAGAGAGGATATACCCTCTGGGACTGCCCCTAGGGTGTGGCCAGAGCTTTTTAATTTCCTGTCTAGTCCTGCTCCTGTGGAGGCAACATAACCCGAAGGTGCTGTATCACCGAGGACTACGTCTGTCAATGAGCTAAGAGAAAAGGATTTTACGGTAAGATTTTACAAAAATCCATTTTTGGTCCCACCATATGGCCATATAGTGCTCAAGCCCACCACTACGTCAATTCAGCTTACAGAGGAGCTTTAGTCAGTTTGAAAAACATTTAAAATCAGCAGCTACAAATAATTTAGCTGTAAGAGTTTATTAAACAGACCCTTACTGTCCAGGGATCCAGTGCTGTACTCACCTGGGCTGGCTCTGCACTGGTCTTCGGGTATGCGAAGCCGGCATGTTTACTGAGGGAAGATGGCTCCTCACTGCACATGCGCAAACTGAGCTTTTGGGACTTACGATGTGTCCAAAGAGGTTACGGGCAGGGAGGGGAGCTTCTGCTCCAATCGTCTAGGCAGTCTGAGAGGAAGTGGGGAGAACAGGTACCTGTCAAAACTAGGTACCCAGTTATCAAAATAAAATATTATATATATATTTTTGCTTCCGTCACCATGTCTGGAATAGTTTCTGCATATTCAAAGGTAGAGATCAATGGAGATTCCTCTGATGAGTGGAGCTGGGTGACAGCTCAAAGCCTCAAGTATCTTATTACCTGCAGTCTCTTTTCTTAATAGGATAGTGAAAATCCCTCCATTGTTGTTTTTACAAATGTAGAGACCTAGGAATGCCAATTTATCAGGGTGGATAGAAGCATAGAAGAGTGACGGTATCCATAAGGCCAAGTGCTCTATTGAGTCTGTCCAATTTTTTTTTTTAGGCTTATATGGGGTTTTTTTTTTTTTTACTTTTTTTGTTTGAGTATACATTTATGTTTGTCCCAAGCATGTGTTTGAATCCACTTACTGTTGACTGACTCACTACCTCTGCTGGAAGTCTAATCCAGGCATCAACTTCTTAAGACTTTTGTACCTGACTTGACTGTCCACATACAGTTACTGTAGGTCCATATATATTTGGATACAGGCACACTTTTCATACTTTTGGCTCTGAATGCCATCAGAAACAAACTAAAACAAAACAATCCAAATTAATTTGAAGGGCAGACTTTCAGCTTTAATTCATGGGGTTGAACATAAATATCAAGTACAAATTTCAAGAACTGCAACCATTTTTATACAGTCTCCACATTTTCAGGGGCTCAAATGTAATTAGACAAATGAATATAATCATTAATGTTCATTTTTAATATTCCATTGAGAATCCTTTACTGGCAATGACTGCCTAAAGTCTGGAACCCATGGACATTACCAAAGACTGGGTTTCCTCCTTTCTGATGCTTTGCCAGGCTCTAACTGCAGCTATCTTGAGTTGTTCTTTGTGGGTATTTCTGCCTTTAGTTTTGCCTTCACCAGATGAAATGCATGCTCAATTGGGTTGAGATCAAGTGACTGACTCGCCCATTGCAGAATATTCCACTTCTTTTCCTTCAAAAGCTCATGTGTTGCTTTTGCAGTGTGTTTGGGATCATTGTCCATCTGTTCTGTGAAGTGCCATCCAATCAACTTTGAGGCATTTCGCTGAATCTGAGCTGACCGTATATCTCTAAACACTGCAGAATTCATCCGGCTTCTTCTGTCACATCATCAATAAACACCAGTGACCCATTGCTACTAGAAGCCGTTTCATCCATCCAAAGAATGCTTTTCCAGAACTTGTCTGGCTTTTTTAGATGTTTTTTTGGCAAAGTCTAATCTGACTTTTCTATTCTTCAGTCTTATGAATGGTTTGCACCTTGGGGTGAACCCTCTGTATTTGATCTCGTGAAGTCTTCTTTTGATTGTAGACTTTGACAGTGATACGCCCACCTCCTAGAGAGTGTCCTTCACTTGTCTGGATGGTGTTAATGGGTTGTTCTTTACCATAGAGAGGATCCTGCGATCATCAACCGTTGTCTTCTGTGCACGTCCAGGCCTTTTTATGTTGCTGAGCTCACCAGTGGGTTCTTCTTTCCTCATAATGTACCAAACTGTTGATTTGGCCACTCCTAATGTTGCTGCTATCTCTGGTGGATTTGATTCATTTTTGAAGCCTTATAATGGCCTGTTTCACTTGCATGGACAGCTCCTTTGAACGCATGATGTAGGCTCACAGCAATAGATTCCAAAGGCAAATACCACACTTAGAATCAATTCCAGACCTTTTACCTGCCTAATTGATGAAGAAATAATGGAGTAAGCCCACACCTGGCCATAAAACCACTTTTGATTCAATTGTTCAATTACTTTTGGTCCCTTGAAAAAGGGGAGATGGCTATTCTTAAGAACTGTAGTTCCTAAACCCTTCCTCCGATTACCAAATACTACACTTAGAATCAACTCCAGACCTTTACCTGCTTTATTGATGAAGAAATAATAAACCTTCCTCCAATTTAGATGTACATACCCTCAAATTAAACCTGAGAGTGTGCAATTTCAGCCCATATCCTTTATAGAACTATAGCGTGAATATGTTTTGGTAAATACCTGAAAAATCTAAAATTGTGCCTATGTCCAAATAAATATGGATCTAACTGTATGTGTATTGTAGCAACAAAGTGGGTTTTTCCACCATAGACTTTGACTTTACTTTAGCCACTGCAACTTCACTATTGTTGGGCTCGTACTATCCAAGTGCTTGCTTATACAATTTCGCTGCATGGCACAGTTGCCAAGAGTGACTAAACGTTACCTTTTCACTGGAGACAGCCTATTGCCTTTGTACACAACTTCCTTTGGACACTTGAGGAGGGCAGTATATTTAATATTTTTATATGAAGCTAAGATCAAGAACATGGGGACAGGACCTAAAACTAGCAGGAGCAATGTTTAAAAATGAATCTGTTTTTCTGAAAGGGTAGTTGATGCCTGGAACCGACTTTTAGCAGAGGTAGTGAATCTGTCAACAGCAAGTGGATTCAGACATACGTGAGACAAATCTAGATCTATACTCAGATAAAAAAGAGTTTGCAACAAACAAAAAACAAAACAAAACACAAAAACATGTATAAAAAAAAAAAGCTGACTAGATGGACTACTTTTTTTTCCCGCCCTCACTTTTCTATGTGTCAACTATATTTCTATATTGTAAGCACTAGACATCACTCTTATTTCTTGTTGAATGGCTATAGGATATTGAATGGCAGTGTTGATACACCCAGGACATTAATCCTAACTGCATTTATGTTTTTTCAGTCATATTGGTTCAGTTGCCTTTTGCAATGACATATCATCTCCTGTATACAAATGTACAGTGCATCCGGAAAGTATGTATATATAGAGCGCTTCACTTTTTCCACATTTTGTTACGTTACAGCCTTATTCTAAAATGGATTGAATTCATTATTTTCTGCAAAACTCTAAAAACAATACCCCAAAAGAAGTTTGAAATATTTATATATTTATTTATAAAAAATAAAAAATGATAAAATCCCATGTTCATAAGTATTCACAGCCTTTGCCATGACACTCAAAATTAAGCTCAGGTGCATCCTGTTTCCACTGATCATCCTTGAGATGTTTATACAACTTGATAGGTGTCCACCCATGGTAAATTCAGTTGATTGGACATGATTTAGAAAGGCACCCACCTGTCTATAAGGTTCCACAGCTAACAGTGCATGTCAGAGCACAAACCAAGCCATGAAGTCCAAGAAATTGTCTGTGAAGATGGCTGTGCACAGATGCTCCCCAAACAACCTGATGGAGCTTGAGAGGCCCTGAAAAGATTGAAGCATCATACATAAAAAGACTTGAGGCTGTAATTGTTGCCAAAGATGCTTCAACAAAGTATTGGGAAAAGGTTGTGAATACTTATGTACATGTGATTTTCTGTTTTAAAATAAAATTGCAAAGATTTCAAACAAACATCTTTCACATTGTCATTATGGGGTATTCTGGGCACCATTCCTCAAGATGGATGTGCTGGAACTGGAAGGAGTTCAGAGAAGGGCAACAAAGCTAATAAAACAACTAGAGGATCTCAGCTATGGGGAAAGACTACAAGCATTGAACTTATTCTCTCTGGAGAGGAGAGGCTTTAGAGGGGATAAGATAGCGATATACAAATACCTTTTTGACCCTAGCATAGGGAAAAAAAAATTATCAGTTAAAGGAAGTTTAAAAAGACAGGTTGCAATTCACTGAAATTAGAAGAGAAGCTGTTTAACCTTAACCTGCATAGAGGGATCTTTACTGTCAGAGCAATAAGCATGTGGCATTCTCTTCCACAAGCAGTGGTATCAGCAGGAAGTGTTGATAGTTTCAAAAAACTATTAGATGAGCATCTTAAGGTTTGGGTTCCTGGAGAACTGGGCTGACTTCTCAGTCGGCTACCGGCTCTTTAGTAAGGATGGGCTGCACCTTAATGGGGACGGTACAGCTCTTTTGGGGAGAAAGATGGCCACCAAGTTGGAGGGGCTTTTAAACTAGGGAGACGGGGGGGAGGGCTCAGAAGTAGAGTCAGTCAGGAGGGAGCAGAGGACTGAAGGCAGCTGTAGGGTCAGCAGCGACAGTAGGTCCACAATGTCAATTGGCAGGTCTGTGCGGGAAAATCTCAGACCAAACAGGAATAAACATAACCGCCAATTGCGCTTAACTTCCGTAAAACTAAGAGGGGTATATGCTAATGCCAGGAGCCTAGCTAATAAAATGGATGAGTTGGAAATATTGGTACATGAGGAGGACATAGACCTTGTGGGAATAACAGAGACTTGGTTCGACCCCTCAAATGACTGGCTGGCCAATATCCAAGGGTATTCGGTGTACCGGAAGGACAGGGTAGGAAAAAGAGGGGGAGGGGTATGTCTCTATGTCAAGAACAATATAAAGGTGATAGAAAGGAGTGACATTACGGATGGGATGAGCATGGATTTAGAATCTGTGTGGGTTGAACTCCATAGGGAAGGAGAAAAGGGGAAAGTAATTGTGGGGGTTTGCTATAGGCCACCTAACCAAGGGGAGGAGGTAGAGCTGGAATTCTTAGCACTAATGAGTAAAGTGGCAAAATTGGGATCAGTCATCATATTGGGGGACTTCAATTATCCCGACATTGACTGGGACGATTGGACTACACACTCACAGAAGGCCCGCCTATTCACGGAAACCTTACTGGATAATTACATGTCACAGTTGGTGGATTCTCCGACTAGAGAAAATGCAGTCCTGGATCTATTGATCACTAATGACCCAGACATAATCTCGGAGGTAGGAGTCCAGGACAACCTGGGCTCTAGCGATCACAGGATGATCACATTTAGTATAAATAACAATATAACAAGGCAAGTGGGGAATATAAGAACCCTAAACTTCAGAAAGGAAAACTTTCCAAAATTGTACTCATTGATGGAAAGGGTAAACTGGGACCAAACCCTGGGATCCCTGACCACAGAGGAAAAATGGGAATGCTTTAGGAACATATTAGGCAAAGGCATCTTGCAGTGCATTCCTATGGGAAATAAATTTAGAAGAGACAAAGCCAAACCTGGCTGGTTAAACCGTAGCGTCAAAAAACTTATTAGGGGAAAAAAATTGGCCTTCAAGAAGTATAAATCAGAGGTAACAGTATCGACTTTTGAGCAATACAAGGAGGCAAATAAGAAAAGTAAACAAGAAATCAAGATGGCTAAAGTCAACTTTGAGAGACAAATAGCGGAGGATAGTAAAAAAAACCCCAAAGAAATTCTTTAAATATATCAACAGCAAAAAAACTAGGGCAGAGCATATTGCACACATAATTAACAATGATGGGAGGATGGTTACAGAGGACACTGAAAAAGCAACCGTGCTGAATGCTTTTTTCTCGTCAGTCTTTACACAGGAAACGGAGGGGTACACTGATCATGACTGTATGGTTAGTAGTAATACACAGGACTTGCCACTATGGCTAACAGAGGGTGAAGAAGACAAAAAAAGAAAAAAGAGGGGCGCACCGACCTAGTGCATTACCATAAAAACTTTTATTAAAATATTAAAAGGTGTACAATATACTCACAAGACTGGTGTGGTACAACACACATCAAGAATAGCATATACAGTCTCCAAGGTAGCCAGGTCCCAATAGTGACAAATGGGCATACAGATAGTCGCATGGGGCTGCTGTGGCTAGGCTGACGCGTTTCAGGGGCGAGCCCCCTTCCTCAGAGCCAGAAAAGATGCTGCTAGATCACAAGCCGAACGGTCAAAGACTAAATGGAAGTAGGCCCCACCTCTTCCTGCTCCACCCCAACCCTAAGGGCGGGACAGAGGGGAGGGGGGAAGTGAGAAAAGGGAAGAAGAGGGGAGAAGAGAAAGGAGAAGAATAAAACGGACACAGCAGCAAGAAGGAGAAGGGGGGGGAAAAGAAAAATGGGGATGCTGGGACAGGGAAAGAACATGGAAGGGGGGAGGGGGAGGGGAAGAGGGGAGGACAGAGAGGACACTTGTCCAGTCCGAGCCAAAACACACCCACCTCCCAAGGCCAGCTCGGACTATGTGATCAGCGGCAAAAGAAATATAATAGATAAAATAAATATACAGCAAATGAAACACTTGTTCGAACAAGAAAGGAGATAACAAATCAAATGTGACGGGTAATGCATTGTGGTCAGAAGTGGTATACATATATACGTATATACATATACACATGTAATAACTACACACGTATATATATACATGCACACATACATACATATACATATACATGCACACATATACACTCACATCAACAGTCAGTACTTTAGGTCTCTATTGGATCAGATGAGAACTCCACTGCTTATCCTGTGCATATCCACTAGCAAGCAGAGCAGTGTCAGCCACCCCTGGCCTACAGCCATGCAGGGGGGACACTACCCGTAGGAGCAGAGCGTATACAGCTAGCCTGGCATGGTGCAAGAGGATCTCGCTGGCCTCCACACACAAATAGTACCTGTGATCATGATGTGAGGAGGGTGCCGCTGGCCGGGACTAAAAGGGGTCTGCTGTATGTTGAAACATCCCTATTTGGATGGCTGCGTCCCTTCTCTGGGACGCACGCCAACCCGTACCCGGAAGTGAGAAACCGGAAGTGCGGGTGGATGCGTTTCACCCGCATCACTTCCGCCATCACTACGGGGCGCCGCTCGGACCATTTCTCTGCAAGTCATTAGCTGTGCCAGCCAGCAGTGGACATGGACAGAGCGGCGCTTACCCGACTCCGCCCTCCTCCTTGCGTCTCTAAGCAAGTGGCTACAAGTGCATATGTATATATATAAAATGTCCGTGGTGAACAGGCAGGCTGTTCAAAAATAAGGGCAATGATGGCACCATTTGCATAAGCTTGCAAGGTACATATAGCATGATCAGGACATATTGACAAAAGAATATATATAATAATAGTAGTGATAATAATAAATAGAGGTAAATGATTGATTGATTGATAACATGATGCAATAATACAACAATACCACTGAAAGATAATACTACATAAAGGAGATTTTTTGGGGGGGGGGGTGGATGAGAGTGAACCACATCTGAAAAATATATATAGTATAATACATTATAATGTAATATAACATAATAATGGTGCCAACAAGCACAAACGCATATAGATTTATGCATACGTTTATGTTTAGGCATATACCTTCTATCTATATCTCTATCTATATTTGTTTTTTGTTTTTTGTGTGTGTCCCGCTCAAAATACATATACGGTGCAAGAAAAAAGTGCCAATGTGCCATCACTGTCTATAAGCAGGCCGCAGAACTAGACCTTTGAGAGTAAGAATTAGTGAGCATAAAAGTGGCATTACTCTGCAGAAAGACAAATATTCTGTTCCTCGGCACTTTCTGGATGCACACAATAGTAGCGTTGAGGGCTTGAGGGTTTTTGGGATAGAGGCCATCAACAAAGATTTGGATGGTGGCCTCAAGTACCAAAGGCTCTGCACCAGAGAGGCCTATTGGATATTCACCCTGGGGTCTTTAGCCCCGAAAGGGTTAAATGAGGAGATTGAGCTGCACACAGTGGTGTGATAAAATCTCTTCCCTCCTTTTATCCACCCCCCTAAACCCCCCCCCCCCCTCCTTTGCTCCCTTGTTCCTCTGTGGTACAGCCTCTTGGGTTGGATGGCTGTAACAGCCCATTTTTGGCCATTAGTATTAGCATTGACATATGTACACAAAGACCAGCTGGTATTGGTTTGAGTGCATGCTTCCCACATTATGCATGTCCGCATGGGGAACTGTTTTCCTTCTGCGGCCTGCTTATAGACAGTGATGGCACATTGGCACTTTTTTCTTGCACCGTATATGTATTTTGAGCGGGACACACACAAAAAACAAAAAACAAATATAGATAGAGATATAGATAGAAGGTATATGCCTAAACATAAACGTATGCATAAATCTATATGCGTTTGTGCTTGTTGGCACCATTATTATGTTATATTACATTATAATGTATTATACTATATATATTTTTCAGATGTGGTTCACTCTCATCCACCCCCCCCCCCAAAAAATCTCCTTTATGTAGTATTATCTTTCAGTGGTATTGTTGTATTATTGCATCATGTTATCAATCAATCAATCATTTACCTCTATTTATTATTATCACTACTATTATTATATATATTCTTTTGTCAATATGTCCTGATCATGCTATATGTACCTTGCAAGCTTATGCAAATGGTGCCATCATTGCCCTTATTTTTGAACAGCCTGCCTGTTCACCACGGACATTTTATATATATACATATGCACTTGTAGCCACTTGCTTAGAGACGCAAGGAGGAGGGCGGAGTCGGGTAAGCGCCGCTCTGTCCATGTCCACTGCTGGCTGGCACAGCTAATGACTTGCAGAGAAATGGTCCGAGCGGCGCCCCGTAGTGATGGCGGAAGTGATGCGGGTGAAACGCATCCACCCGCACTTCCGGTTTCTCACTTCCGGGTACGGGTTGGCGTGCGTCCCAGAGAAGGGACGCAGCCATCCAAATAGGGATGTTTCAACATACAGCAGACCCCTTTTAGTCCCGGCCAGCGGCACCCTCCTCACATCATGATCACAGGTACTATTTGTGTGTGGAGGCCAGCGAGATCCTCTTGCACCATGCCAGGCTAGCTGTATACGCTCTGCTCCTACGGGTAGTGTCCCCCCTGCATGGCTGTAGGCCAGGGGTGGCTGACACTGCTCTGCTTGCTAGTGGATATGCACAGGATAAGCAGTGGAGTTCTCATCTGATCCAATAGAGACCTAAAGTACTGACTGTTGATGTGAGTGTATATGTGTGCATGTATATGTATATGTATGTATGTGTGCATGTATATATATACGTGTGTAGTTATTACATGTGTATATGTATATACGTATATATGTATACCACTTCTGACCACAATGCATTACCCGTCACATTTGATTTGTTATCTCCTTTCTTGTTCGAACAAGTGTTTCATTTGCTGTATATTTATTTTATCTATTATATTTCTTTTGCCGCTGATCACATAGTCCGAGCTGGCCTTGGAAGGTGGGTGTGTTTTGGCTCGGACTGGACAAGTGTCCTCTCTGTCCTCCCCTCTTCCCCTCCCCCTCCCCCCTTCCATGTTCTTTCCCTGTCCCAGCATCCCCATTTTTCTTTTCCCCCCCCTTCTCCTTCTTGCTGCTGTGTCCGTTTTATTCTTCTCCTTTCTCTTCTCCCCTCTTCTTCCCTTTTCTCACTTCCCCCCTCCCCTCTGTCCCGCCCTTAGGGTTGGGGTGGAGCAGGAAGAGGTGGGGCCTACTTCCATTTAGTCTTTGACCGTTCGGCTTGTGATCTAGCAGCATCTTTTCTGGCTCTGAGGAAGGGGGCTCGCCCCTGAAACGCGTCAGCCTAGCCACAGCAGCCCCATGCGACTATCTGTATGCCCATTTGTCACTATTGGGACCTGGCTACCTTGGAGACTGTATATGCTATTCTTGATGTGTGTTGTACCACACCAGTCTTGTGAGTATATTGTACACCTTTTAATATTTTAATAAAAGTTTTTATGGTAATGCACTAGGTCGGTGCGCCCCTCTTTTTTCTTTTTTTGTCTTCTCTACCAGTGGTTCTGGATACCCTTGATCCTGAAGGGGGCAGCAAGACCAAACAGCTCTCTTTACATCTGAGTTTGTAGTGCACCTCTTTCTACTCCATCAGACAGCACTTAAGCGCAGGAGGTTTTGTTTTTAACAGAGGGTGAAATCAGGGGAAGGCAGGATAAACTTAACACAAACAAATCACCAGGCCCGGATGGCGTACATCCGAGAGTACTCAAGGAACTCAGTAAGGTTATATCCAGACCACTGTTCCTGATCTTTGCTGACAGTATTAGGACAGGAGATGTACCAGGGGATTGGAAGAAAGCTAACGTGATTCCGATATTCAAAAAGGGCCAGAGGCATATCCCGGGAAATTATAGGCCTGTCAGTTTGACATCAATAGTATGTAAACTTCTGGAGGGGATGATAAGGGACTATATCGTAGAGTTTGCTAAAGACAACAACATCATCAGCAGTAATCAGCACGGGTTTACAAATGGGCGTTCTTGTCAAACCAATCTATTAACATTCTAGGAGGAGGTGAGCTGTGAGCTAGATAGGGGAAGACCAGTGGATGTGGTGTACTTGGATTTCGCTAAGGCGTTTGATACAGTTCTCCACAAGCACTTAATTTATAAAATAAGGTCTGCAGGTATCGACAGCAGGGTTTGCTCTTGGATACGGAATTGGCTTAAAGGGCGTGTCCAAAGGGTGGTAATAAACAGCGCATACTCAGACTGGTCTGAGGTTGTAAGCGGGGTGCCCCAGGGCTCAGTCCTGGGACCAACCTTGTTCAATTTATTCATAAACAACATTGAGGTCGGGATCAGTAGTTGGATATCAGTTTTTGCAGATGACACAAAATTGGCCAGGGCAATAACTGCACAGCATGAAGCAGATATCCTACAGAATGACCTGGACAAAATTACAGAGTGGGCAACGACATGGCAAATGAGGTTTAACGTGGAGAAGTGTAAGGTTTTGCACTTGGGGACTAAAAACATAAAAACACAATACACGTTAGGAGGGGAACCCTTGGGGGAATCGAAAATGGAGAAAGATCTGGGAGTCTTGGTTGATGATAGATTAGGCAATAGCATGCAATGTCAAGCAGCAGCTGCCAAAGCCAGCAGAATATTAGCATGCATAAAGAAAGGGATGTATTCCAGAGATAAGACTATAATCCTTCCACTTTATAAAACTCTGGTCTGACCGCATCTGGAGTATTCTGTCCAGTTCTGGTCGCCAGTCCTCAGGAGGGATGTGTTGGAGCTGGAGAGAGTCCAGAGAAGGGCAACTAAACTAATTAGGGGATTGGAGGACCTTGACTATGAAGAGCGTCTACAATCGCTCGATTTATTCTCCCTGGAGAAGAGACGTCTGAGGGGGGACATGATAGCAATTTATAAATATCTTAATGGGGATCCCAGCTTAGAAAAAAAGCTGTTCATTCGAAGGGATTGCATGAGGACTCAAGGGCATACAATGCGATTAGAGGAGAAGCGTTTTAACCTCAGGCAACGTGGGGGGTTCTTTACTGCTAGGGCTACAAGATTGTGGAATTCTCTACCACAAGAGGTGGTTTCTGCGGGTAGTATGGTGGCTTTCAAAAGACTCTTAGACTTAAGGATCAGAACATTCAGGGGTATGTGAGATGATTACAGCCACACACACCTACACAGGTTGAACTGGATGGACTATTGTCTTTATTCAACCTCACCTACTATGTAACTATGTAACCAATGCAACATAGAGGGCTATACGATTTAATATTGACATAAACACATGCGCACACACACACACACACCACAGGTTGAACTGGATGGACTGGTGTCTTTTTTCAACCAACTATATAAATATTTTTTTTTTGAACAATGAACTGTGTGCGACATTATTATATTCTTCCTAGTTCAGGAATCCTAATGGCTAAAGAACTTTAACAGTATCTACTGATTTGATCAATTTACATTTCAGTATACTTATGACAATTTTTCTTTTTTTTTTAAAGTTCTTATGTTTAATTGCTGTACATTGTCTCAGAGAAGTGGTTGTACCGGGATGATGTCTGTAGCTGCAGGCATCAACCCGGTACCGTTCTTTAGAGCTGGCGGTCGGCTTTCAGAAGATAATAGCCGATGTGGCTCGGGGAGCTGCTCTGCCATTTTCCCAGCGAGCGGAAGGGGACACCCCCCTCTCCCGCGGCAACTGCTTGGGTCTCCCATTCCACCAGTACGTCTGCTGACTGGTTGGAGTCTCAAACAAAGCTGGATTCACCTTTGATTGGGTCTCCGTTGTAGTAACCTGAAAGCGGCGTCACTACCCCACTTCGGGTTTACTCGGCAGCTAACGGCACAGAATTGAAAAAAAACTGACAGTATTCAAAAATGCAGATTTCGGCATTTTGAATACTTTGAAGTGGAGGGGTCTGGGGTCTTTTAGACCCCCGTTCCCTCCATAAAGAGTACCTGTCATTGCCTATTACTGTCATAAGGGATCGTTACATATTTTGTGACAGCAAAAAAAATTATCAGATTTTTTTTTTTTTTTAAAAGCGCTAAAAATGAAATAAAATAAATAGGAATAGAAAAATTGTAAAGCGCCGCAGTGGCTGTGAGCTGGCGCATGAAAGAAAACGCATACTTAAGTCAAGCCTGCAAATGAAAATGGTGTTCAAACCACACATGTGAGGTATCGCTGCGATCGCCAAAGCAAGCGCAATCATACTAAAAAAAGACCTACTCTGTAACTCTAAACTGGTAACTGTTAAAACAATTTAAAGTGTCGCCTATGGAGATTTTTAAGTACCATAGTTTGTCGTCATTGCAGTGTGTGCACACTTTTAAATTGTTAGGTATCTATTTACTTGGCGTGTCATCATCTTTCACAATATACAAAAAGTTGGGCTAACATTACTGTTTTTTTTTTTTTTTTAAATGCAGTGAGATTTATTTTTTCCAAAGAAATTGCGTTTGAAAGACCGCTGCGCAAATACCGCATGACAAAAAATATTGCAACAACCACCATTTTATTCTCCAGAGTCTTTGCGAAAAAAAAAAAAAAAAAACTGTATATAATGTTTGGGAGTTCCAAGTAATTTTCTAGCTAAAAATACTGATTTTAACTTGCAAACAACATGTGTCGGAAAAGGGCTTGGTCCCTAAGTAGTTAAAGGGGATATTTTATTCTCTCTCTTTCTGCGTTACTAGATCTCCCTTTGCACATACTCTTTAGTACTTATTTTTGAGTGGGTAAATTTTGGACTGTTTTAGCTTATTATACACCGGCCTTAAATATAACAATTTTTTTAACTATTACAAATTGTTTCATGTATGGATGGCATTAAGCCAGTCTAAGAGTTGTTTAATCTGGAAGGAGACAAAACCTTTAAATCTTGTAGAACACCTGTATTGTCTATATCATATTCTCATTAACATACAAGAATAGTGAAAGGTGGAAACTAGCAAAAACAAATACTGTAACTAAGTAAAGTGTAAAAGGAAATGACTAGTGCAGTAAGTATGTCATTTTCAATGTGCTATTGAATTGGAAAATGTTCATTTACAGATTCCTTATGATTCAGTTGACTACACTCTTAAGGATGTCGGAGGTTCATATTTCACTCTCATGCATGAATGGAACCACAACTTGCTAGTGATTTTCACTGGTTCCTTGAGAATTCCTAAGTTTCTAAGAAATGTAGGCTATCTCTATTGTACACAGGTGACAAGTTAAGAAAAAAAATCCCCACTGACCCCAGTGTTAGGAAATGAAGCTAAGGTCACTCGGATTTCTGCAGTATGGGAAGCTTGATTTTTATCACACTAACATAATAATGTTGGCCATACTGAAAAAAAAAATCTTACAGAGATGGTGATGAGAGATCCAGTAATTGAATGGCGAGACTTACTGTGTTTTACAGGGGACAATATCCCATCCTTTCATTGAGAATAAATAAGTGTATAGAGGAAACCTGGCATTTCAGGGGAGCAATCATTCATCACTGATTACATCTGACAAAGAGGGACTTCTCCCCTGAAACATTATGCATCCTAGAATAAAAGGATGGGATCTTTTCTGCTATGAAATGGAGTTAGTCTTACAATTAATTTGTTATTTTAGGAACTTCCATACACTGTAGAGAGGCTTAGTATTTGGATTCTGCTTTCTAGACTTTATAGATCCAATAAAAATGTTTAGCAAAAATCAGCAGTAGCAACCATCTTTTTATTAAATTATTATTATTATTATTTTTATTAACAGAAGAATAACTAGAAAGAAATATATATTTTCCAGCATATGCCATGTTGCTGTTTTTTGTATTATTTCTATAGAAAATGTAATCTATATCTACAAACAGTTCTGTATAGTTTCCTTCTATTTTACTTTTAAATGTTTTTTTAGTGCTTGCGATTTCATTAGCTTCAAGTGGTACTCTATGTCATGTTGAGTTAATAAATAGGTAGTCTTTGGTGAAATGGAGAACCCCTACTACACTTGTAGTGCACTTATGACTTTTTTATTCAGATATAATACAACCCCAATACCAAAAAAAAGTTGTAGTGTTGTGTAAAATCTGCATAAAAACAATGCAATGATGTGAAAATGTAATAAACCCATATTTTATTCACAATAGAAAATGTATTGAATGTTTAAACTGAGAAAATGTATAATTTTAAAGAAAAATACGGTAATTTTGAGAAATAAATGGTGCAACACATTTTAAAAATATTGGGAAAGGGTAACAAAAACCTGGCAAAGTAAGGGTCCATTCACACTAGCGCGACTTGTCAGGTGACTTGGTCGCCTGACAAGTCGCGGTCGGTCGCTCGCCATTGAATAGTACAGGACCCGTTCTAATAGGAGCGACACAAGTCGCTCCGACTTAGAAAAAGGGTCCTGTACTACTTTGGGGCGACCTGGAGGCGACTTGCATTGACTTCAATTATATGAAGTCCGTGCAAGTCGCGCCGAGGTCGCGGTGCACTTCACAGGTCGCCCCACAAAATCCTGTCACACCAGTCTGAATGGGCTGTTAATGATACTAATGAGGAAGAGTTGGAAGAACAGTTAGCAACTAATTTGGGAAATTGGCAACAGGTCAGTAACATAATTGGGTATAAAAAGAGCATATTCGAGAACAAAAGTGTCTCAGAAGTAAGGATGGGCAGAGGTTTACCAATCTGTGAAAAGCTGCTTCTAAATATTGCAGAAAATGTTCAGAATATTGTTCCTCAATGTAAAATTGCAAAGACTTTAAATAGATCGGCATACAGTACATAATATCAAAAATTCTGAGAATCTGGAGAAATCTGTGTGCAAGGGACAAGGCCGAGACATATTATTGGATGCCCGTGTTCTTCAGGCCCTCAGATGGCACAGCATTAACAACAGGCATGATTCTGTGAACTGTATGGATTTAGGAATACTTCCAAAAATCACCACCTGTTAACACAGTTTGCTGTGCCATTCAAAATGCAAGGTAAAGCTCTATGATGCAAAGAAGTCATATCTGAACATGATCCAGAAATACCGCCATCTTCTCTGGGCCAAAGCTCAATTAAAATGGTCTGCTGCAAAGAGGAAAATTGTTCTGTGGTCAGACAAATCAAAATTTGATATTCTATTTGGCAACCTTGGGCCTCTGGACTAAAGAGAAGGACATTCTGGCTTGTTATTAGCACTCAACACAAGCCTGTATCTCTGATGGTTTGGGGTGCATTAGTGCATATGGAATGGAAATTGAAATTTGGAAAGGCACCATCAATGCTGAAAGATATATCCAGGTTTTAGAGCAGCGTATGTTCCTATCCAGACATCTTTGTCAGGGAATGCCTTGCTTTTTTCAGCAGGGCAACGCTAAACCGCGTAGTGGCATCTATGACAACAGTATGGCTTCTTTGTAGAAGACTCCAGGTGCTTAACTGACCTGCCTGCAGTCCAGACCTTTGGCGCATCTTAAAAGGAAAAATATGAAAAGATAAACCAAGACTGTTGAGCAGTTAGAATCCTATATCAAGCAATAATGGGACAACATTCCTCTCCCAAAAACGCCAGCAACTGGTCTCCTCAGTTCCCAGATGTTTACAGAATGTTGTTAAAACAAGATGATTTGCAAATCATTGCTTTCTATATTTATGTAGATTTTACATGTATATGTAAGCATGTGTTTATATACAGTATAAGGGTCCACTTAAAGCAGTAGTAAACTTTTTGACAGAAAAAAAAGTTTCCGCCTGTAAGGCAATATCCTAATGTGCTAGTATGCATTGCATACTAGCACATTATGAAAGACGTACCTTAAAACGAAGCCCTCCGGCGGCATGCTGTCACCGCTGCTGAGGCTGCCATCTTCACCCGGTCTTCCTTCCGGGTTTGGGACTCCGGCAATCTAATTGTCTAAGCTTCGCTGACGTCACTCCCGTGCATGCACACGGAGTCTTGCCTGCGGCATGTGGCTCCGAAGGAATGGCACGCGTATGCCATTCCTTTAGAGCGCGTGCGCTGGTGACGTCACTGGCTGCTGCTTGCTAGAATATCTCCTAAACGGTGCATGTTAAGGACATATTAATTTTACCTACAAGCTTTATTATAAGCTTACCTCTAGGTGAAAATAAAAAACAAGACTGTGCTACCACTTTAAGGCCCCTTTCACACATGCGCACCACCCGACGGAGTCTGTTCTGCTCAGCGGGGGATCGATCCGCCGATCCCCGCTGAGCAGGCGGATGACAGCTCTATCTCTGCTCTGTGTGGATAGAAGGAGCTGTCAGATCCCTGCTGTCCTCTATGGGGAGATCGGATAAGAACGGACTGCCTGTCCGTTCTCATCCGCTCCCATCCGATCTGATCCTCCGGACAGATGGAAAATAGGATTTCCATGCTCCTGGATTTCACGGACAGGTTCGGAATGGATAGCAACGGGTGTCAACGGAAATGTCTCCACTGACACCCGCTGCCCCATAGTGATGCATGGAGCATCCGATCCGGTCCGCCTGAAAAACTGACAGGCGGATTGGATTGGATCGCCTGTGTAAAAGGGGCCTAATTCTGCTGAAATTGCTTGTTTAGTAAAACCAAATGCAAAATTATTTACAGCTAGAAAAAAATGTGCTAGGGATAATTTTATACAGCTCACAGCAGTTTCTTTTCAAAGAAGAGCAGTAAAAAGGACAGAGGGAAACATGTTGCTGCAAACATTGTGAAAAGTCACCTTGAGGACAAGCCCAAAAATGTCAAGATGGGTGGGGTTTTTAAGACATGACCACATATGCAAGTATGGACAAACTGCAGTCCCCAAAGCTTACTGACAGGGCCAGACACTTATCAGGATTATTGCCTATAAGGTACAGGTTGAGAATTAGGACAGAAGTGAATCAGTCTAAGGGAACACTGCATTCTGAGATTTTACAAAGCTAGTAGCAGTTTAAAAACTGCTTCTGAAAGCACATATACACAGAACCCATTATAAGTGAAACTCTTAGCAAAGGAAAAATGTTATATGATCTCATAAATCATTAATCACCCTATTTATCAGGATGAGTTTACCTTTAGAGAAAGCCAAAGCTTGTCTTGAACTCACAGTACCCAATACATGTTAAACATGGTGGGGATCTGTAATAATATGGGAAACATGAGTCATTGGGGGTGATTTACTAAAATCATATAGGCTGTTCACTTTGCAAAGGGGGGGGAGGGGCTCTTTGCATGGATATTTTCCCCAGAACTTAGTGGATGTGGTGCAATTTCACTTTGAAAAGAAATCTATATTTTTACCATGAAAAGTGCAAATTCACTTGCAAAATACAATTTCCCTTTCAAGATGAACAGTCAATGAACCCCAATATGGTTGATGTTTACTTTGCATGATCATAAAAACCAAGTAAATCCCATTATGTTCATTGATTACTTTGCATTGTCATATAGTCCAAGGAGTAGCACCATTTTACATGGCAAGGTGCTCCTATGGTGAAAAAACTGTTGCCCCCATTTCATACCATAGTCAAGATTGATGATGCCTCCACACACACAAATAAATGAAAAAATGATTTCATGAATACCAGGGTGTTGTCTTAACCTCTTGTTGCTTTCTCCATCATCCATATCTACATAGGGACTTCTGGAATGCAGAATTTAAAGAAGATTTTTCACCTTCTTTATTCCTCAAAATACAGAAGACTTTTCTGTTTTTTTAGTATGGTGTAAAATCCTGCTGTACAAAACGTAGGATTTGTCAATATTCTAAGAAGTGCTAAATCGGCTCTGAAAAAAAATGGTTGCCTTATGTACCATTAAGTTCTCAATATTAATATATTGCTTGGTGTTTCCATCCTTGTGTTTAATACTGTAATACTAGAGCTTCATATGGTAATTTTGGGCATATAAGTGCTGTGCATTCATGAGTATTGAATGCTTATTTATGAGCACAGTAAATAAAAATGTAACTGTTTTGGTGTAAATAGTGCTGATCTGCATAGTTTAGGTACTATCATATTTCACTCAGGTACCAAAATATCCCAATTTTATAGAAGGATCACTGGCGCTCTGTGATCATTTAAGAGAAAGGAACGGTCAGCTGTGTTTACAACAGCTGACTGCCCTTATCTCTCAGCGGGGAGCGGTCGCGGGGTGCCCATCGGCAATAGCGGCCGCCAGTCACGTGGATCGGCATCCCCACTGCCTGGTGGGGGCGGGAGTGTGACCCTAGCACCACTCGGTCCCATGGATCAGCATCCCCGCTGTGCGTGCTCGCCCCCTAGCACTACTCGCGTGACCAACGTAGCCCTACTTTGTTTTGCACAGCCGAGCCAGCCTGCTGCAGTAAAACTGCAGCGGGGGGGTTGGAAAGTGGTTAAATTGATTGTAAAGTCTCTTAAAATTGTTTTCAAAATAAAAAACATGTTATTATTAATAGTGTAATAGTTTTTCACAGAGCAGCCCCGATCCTCCTCTTCTTGGCTCCCTCTTCCCTACTCCAGGCCCCTCCCTCCAGCTCCGTGTGTCCATTCAGACATGAAGCTGGCTTCGACCTTGTCCCTTCTCTCTCCTGATTTGCTAACTGCCTTTGATTGACAGCAGTAGAAGCCAATGGCACTGCTGCTGTGTCTCAGCCAATCAGGAGGGAGAGTCCTGGACGGCCGAGGAACTCGTGGACATCACTGAATAGAGATGGAGCTCAGGTAAATATTAGGGGGGCTGAGGTCGGCTGCTACACACAGAAGGCTTTTTATCTTAATGCATAGAATGCATTAAGATAACAAAACCTTCTAAATGTATAAATCCTTTAAGGCTTGATGTGAGAAGCACATCAGATCATTCATGAATCATGACTTTGTAAAAGAAAAATACATTTTTTTCAACAAACCATAAATTCCTTGGGTGCTACATTTTCATTAAACAGTCACATTTCTTTCCAGCATAGTTACCATTCAAAGAATTCTAGTTTTGATGTCAAAAGATACTTTGCAGTGATGTTGAGTAATTCTCCCATTCAAAGCTGACATCTGGAGTCACTTTTGGCAATGATGCAATGTTCTAACTGAATGCTAGTGGTTTTATCACTGTCATTTTTTATTAAATGAAATAGATTTTTTGCAAGCAGGGGGCTGCTTATGTTTTCTAATATATGTGTTCATGCGGTATATGTAAGCTACCAGTTTACGCATCTGTCATAGGCAGAATAAAATCTGGGCTTTAATAAAACTGCAGTGTCAGTTTGTAATATGTTTATCATAAAATATTAAAGGGACTGTCCACCCAAAAATGATTTTGCTGGTCTTGGTCACCCACTGGATTTTTATATCTCTTGGAGACTTCAGAAACAAGATTAACTAGACTTTGTCTCCACCTCTTTTCTCCACCTGGCTTGTAGTTTCACTCATCTGGTCACAAAATGTGTTATTTCCTCTACTTGATTTGTATTCTTCATCTTCTCAAAATAATGCAAGATTGGTACACATTTTTTAGGTTGGCTGTTTAAAGTGTCATTAAATTCACAGTAAAAACACACACAGGGAAAAACCGCTCAGGCGTGTAATGTCCAAACATCCAGGTCGGGTGCTAGTTAGATCCGCAGTCCCGGCAGCTGTGTAGATAGAAGTAGAAAACCAAACTCCGACTTGAAAGTGAAGATGAATAAAATATATTTATTGAAAATTAAAAAATCCATCATAAACGTGTTTCACGAAGTTAAATTCGCTTAGTCATAACTATGAATTAAATCATTAAATCCACAGCATTAAAAACTATCAACAAATGCTGTATTACATGCTGTTCATAATCAGTCAGTCACTATGGGATTAGTTTTCTGTATTCTGGAAAAAAAAACCTGCTTGATCCTTGCGTTCTCTATCTCTCCCTCCTGTCTATGTCCCCACTGCAGTTGGAGATTTTGCAGAACAGTTTTGGCAGCTAGTGCACATGCTCAGTTTTCAGTGTATTGTCTGAGCATTTCCTCCCTATCACATTGTTGGGAGAATACCTGTAATGAGTGGAGACCAATAGCCGACAACGTCAGGCAAGCTCTGTTCTGTGGTCTGCGTGAGATAGGAAAGTCTGAATTACTAGTTCAATAGTCTGTGTTGGGGTCACAAGCCAAGTTCAGTGCAGGAGAGAGTTTTGTAGTCTGGGTCACGAAACTAGGTTGATGCAGCAGGAGAGCTTCCTAGTCGGGGTCACAAGCCAAAGTCATTTTCCAAACAGCACTAGAAGTAGCTCAAGTAGTATGGAGGATCAGACCACAAGAATCTGGCAACAGGAAGTGCAAGGCTTATATAGGAAGTAAATGGGAGGAGCAAGGAGTTCAATAGCAATTAAGACACAAGGCAGGGTTGTTCAATAGATCAGGAAGGATTGTCCAATCATTCCAGATAGCTTAGCGAGAAGAATCAATGTCAGACACAGAAGAGGTTCCAGGTTCGAGCCCAGTTCCTGACATTACTCCCCTCCTCCTAGGACGCCTTAGGGCCAGGTTTTTGAGGAAATCTCTGGAAAAATTCTCTTAATATTCTTGGGGCATGAACGTGCTCATCGGGCTCCCAAGAATCCTCCTGTGGTCCATAGCCTTTCCATCTTAATAGGCATTGTCATTTACCATGATGCATATGGGAGTCAAGAACTTTATCCAATATGAACTCTTCTTGCCCTTGCACCTGGACAGGTGCACATCTGGTGGGGGATGTGTATGACCAGAAAAAGGATTACTTCTGAAAGGCTTTAAAAGAGCTGTATGAAAACCAGGATGGATTTTAAATGAAAGCGGTAGTTTAAGTTTGTAAGCCACAGGATTTATTTGTGCAATTACTTAAAGGGGTCCAAAGAACTTAGGACCAAGTCTCTGAGAAGGAAGTTTAAGTTATCACCTAATGAATAGGGAGGAATGGTTCGTCTGTGTCTATTTGTAATTACCTTAAAGGATTCTTGAACTTTGTGTAAAGTCTTCTTTCAGTAATTCCTGATTATTTTGTAAAGCTGACACCCTTGCATTTACAGTTGGTAAAGTTGACTCTACAGAAATTTCGGGGATAAAAGATGGATGACATTCAAAATTGGGGAAGAATTGGATTTGAGAGATTGAACTATGGCAGGAGTTATTGTAAGCAAGTTCTGCTAATGGTAGATGTTCGGTCCAGTCATCCTGAAGATGGCAGATGAAACAATGAAGATATTGCTCTAAAGTTTGATTTGTTCTCTGTCTTCCCATTTGATTGTGGATGAAAGGCAGTTAATAGGTTAACTTAAATTCCCAGAGTAGAAAATAATGTTTTGCATAGTCGTGATGTGACCTAGACTCCACGATCTGGTAGTAGGAATACTAGTGATGGGCACAAAATGAGCCATCTTAGTTAAACTGTCCACCACCACCATGACAGTTTTAAATCCCTTGGAAGGGGGTAGGTCCATGGAAGTGGATTCCCATGGTCGCGATGGCACAGGGAGAGGCTGTAGCAGCCCTACCAGGAGGGAGCGTGGTACTTTGTGTTGGGCACAGGTTCCACATGAGAGAACATACTCTTTTGCATCTTTCTGATAGGAAGGCCACCAAAAGGTACGAGCAAGGAGGTCTACTGTTTTCCTAATTCCAGGGTGACCAGCAGATTTTGAATTATGCACCAGCTGAAGGACCTTAAGTTGTGCCTCTTCAGGGACATACATTCTTTTTTCAAAGGTCCAGCGGCCCTCATGAAAGTCCATGTGCAAATTTCCTGGTGGATTGTTTAGGAGTGGGTCCTGATTATAAGTTTCTTTATTCTTTGAAAGAAGTGCTGCAGGGTACATTACTCCCAAAAAGTATCTGTCTTGTAAGATAGTACTTACTGGTTCTAAGTCGGTGGAAGGGTCACCAGACATTCTCGATAAAGCATCTGCTTTTCCATCTTTGCATCCTGGTCTGTAAGAAATGACAAAATTGATTCTTGAAAAAAAAAAAGTCCATTATGCCTGCCTTGCATTGAAACTCTTTGCAGGTTTAATACATTCAAGATTTTTGTGGTCAGTAAGGACAATTACAGGATGTATGGTGCCCTCCAGAAGGTGTCTCCATTTAGTGAAGGTTTCCTTTATTGCTAAAAGTTCCTTGTTGCCGATATCCTAGTTCTGTTCTGCAGTTTTCATCTGGCGGGAATAAAAGGCACATGGGTGTAATAACATATTTTTTCACCAATTCTCTGAGAAAGAACTGCTCCAATGGCTGTATTGGAGGCATCTACTTCAACTATAAAGGGAAGTTCCGGGTTAGGATGTACCAGTACAGGTGCAGTGGTGAAAAAGGATTTCAGATGTGAGAAAGCCATTTCTGACTCTGTGAACCACTGGAATCGTGCCTCCTTCATTGTCACATGAGTAACAATTTTTGAAAATGTTTAAATAAATCTCCGGTAAAAGTTTGTGAACCCCAAGAACCGTTTCACAACCTTTATGTTCTTGGGGGTAGGCCAGTCTAGGATGGCTTGGATCTTGCTGGAATCCATGTTCAGCCCTCCAGGAGAGATGTTGTAGCCCAAAAACTGTATACGGGTCTGTTCGAAATCACATTTTTCCAATTTAATATAACATTTATTTTGTCGTCGTCATTCTAAGACAGTACAGACATGATCCCGGTGTTCCTGTAAATTGGTCAAAATAATAAGTATATCATCCAGATAAGCCACCACAAATTTGGTCAAATAAGTCTCTGAAAACATAATTAATGAAATGCTGAAAGGTAGCTAGTGCATTAGAGTCCAGAGGGCATTACTAGGGATTCATAATGCCCATAAATTGTTCGAAAGGCTGTCTTCCATTTATCTCCAGGTCTAATGCAAACAAGATTATATACACCTCGCAGATCAAGCTTGGTGAAAATCTTTGCTGTTCTTAGTCTCTCAAATAATTCTGGAATTAATGGAAGTGGGTAATGATTGTTGACTGTCATTTTATTTTATTCTTTGAGGTTGAGGTACTGATAAACCCCTTTGCCTAATTCTCTTGTAGAAAGTCCTTAACGCCTTCAGTTCTGGTTCAGAAAGATTGTAGAGGCAACCAAAAGAAATTGGGGCTCCTGGTACAAGCTCTATTGGGCAATCATATGCCCGGTGGGGTGGTAATTGGTCGGCATTTTTCTTATCACAGATGTCTTTAAAGTCTTGGTATTAAGGGGGCAATTTTCCGGTGCAGGAGAAGGTTTCGTAGTCGGGGTCACAAGCCAAGGTCAATACAGGAGGAGAGCGTCATAGTCGGGTCACAAGCCAAAGTCGTTTTCCAAACAGCAATAGAAGTATCTCAAGCAGTATGCAGGATCAGACCACATGAATCTGGCGACAAGAAGTGCAGAGGCAAGGCTTATATAGGAAGTTCATGAAAGGAGCAAGAAGTTCAAGGGTCAATAGCAATCAAGACACGAGGTAGGGTTGTCCAATAGATCAGGCAGGATTGTCCAATCATCCCAGATAGCTCAGCAAGAAGAATCTTTGCCAGGCACAGAAGAGGTCCCAGGTTTGAGCCCAGGTCCTGACACATCTGAGCAAACCATGTAACGAAAAAGTCACACATGTAGGCATATACACAGTTGTAAATGACAGCCCACTCCCTCCTGTAATGAGTGGAGACCAATGGCCGAAAACGGCATGCTCCCTATCCAGCTAAACTCAGTGGGGGTGGGATATTACATCTTGATTAATGGAGGCTTCACCTCCCTCTTATTCTAAGACACAGCCTGTAACTGGCAGACATACCCCACACCATGCTATTGCCAAATTCAAAACAGTTTATTGATAATAAGGATTTATTTTTACTCTATCCCAAAGGCTGTTTTTTTTATTTTGAACTAAAGCTTCTCCTGTCATGGTATCCTTACAGACAGGCTGGGAAAGAGGAGGGTTATGTGACAGCTGTATATAAATTAGGGAAAAGGCACTTAGATTTTTTTAAATAAAAATATCTACACTGCCAGCATCCACATACAGCAAGTGAATGGAAAATGTAAATTAAACAGTGTGTTTAGTAAATTTTAATTCTCCAAAACTCCAGGCACTCAGCAGTCTATAACTCTGGAGAATAACATGGCTCACTGCTCATCCTTTGCAGAGATTGGCAGCTCAAATAACCAATAGTAAAGTTCAGGAGAAGTCCAGTTATTGTTTATTTATTGAACCTATTTATATAGAGCCGGCAGTGTATATAGTGCTTTACATATTGACACAGATTCACATCAGTCCCTGCCCTCAAGGACTTTACAATATAAGGTCCCTAACTCACATTCATACATACTAGGGTCATTTTCAATGGAAGCAAATTGGCCTACCAGCTCAAGTAGTATGCAGGATCAGACCACAAGAATCTGTATGGAGTATGGGAGGAAACCAGAGTACTCAGAGAAAACCCACGCAAGCATAGGCAAAAAATGCAAACTCAACACAGATAGGGCACTGACTGGGACTCAAACTGGGGACCCCATTGCTGAAAAGCAGAAGTGCTTAGCACTAAGCCAAATTCTGTATTTGCACAGCAAAGTGCCCCTATTTTAAGGGTCCCAGAATGTTCAAGTAGCTAACTAAAAAAACTAAAGGCAGTGTATTGTCCATGTCAGATGCCAACTTGGGAGAACTTAAAAGGATCACTTTAGTATTATATTCATTTTTGTATATGTATTGGCTACACACATTATGCACAATGTACTGTATGTGTATGGCTGGAATCCTATTTATTATGACATATTCACTGGGACTTGTCACCATGTACACATGTTAGTATGATCACAGAATTAAAGTTACATACTAGACTAATAGTAAACACCATATCTTGTCTGCACTTGCCTCTATTTTTTTGAAAAAATATATAACCTACACATTCTAAAAGCCATGAACCTGGGCCTGGGCAAATCCAATTTGTTACAGTTGTATCTTTTTCTATCTATCTCTAGTGGAAGAGTCCCTCGCACTTATGAAAAAAAAAAAACACAATGAACACATTCTTTAGTTCAGTTTTGCCAAGTTTTTTTTTTAACTATAACCCCTTTATAACACCCCTGTAACACAGAACAAAATTTTAACATATGGGGACCTTTGTTTTAATATTTGCTTCACTTTTCCTCCCTCTGGCCTTTTATGATGCTCATTTTTTTTCTTCCACTAACACCAGTGATTTTTTTCCTCCCACTGACATCAAAGCATTTTTCTTTCCACTGATCACTAATAATTTTCCCTTTAAGTGACAACTGACAATTTTCCCTCCCGCTAACATAGAACAGAATTTTACTATATAGGACCCCCATTTTAACCACTTACCGACCAGTCACATTGACTGTACTGCGGCAAAGTGGTTTGTTATCGTCCAGCGACGTAGACCTACATCGCTGGACTCCTCCCCCTGTAGGCGGCGCACTCCCGCTGTTTTCAGTCACAGCGGGAGTCGAGCCAGGGGAGGAGCGGTGGCGATCGCTGCTGCTCTTCCCTGATCGCCGGGGAATCGAGTTTGGAGATCCGCCCGCTTGTGTAAACAGAGCGGGCGGATCTCCTAAGTGACAAGGAGTGACAGATTGCAGTGTTCAGCATAGCTGAACATCTGATCTGTCCCTGACTCACTCAGTCACCTCCCCCCACACACGTCAGTGAGCACCAGGCATACATTAACCCCTCCCTCTCCAATAAAATTAACCCCTTCCCTGCCAGTGTCATTTTTACAGTAACAGTGCATATATATAGCACTGATTACTGCAGTAATGTCACTGGTACCCCCAAAAGTGTCAAAAATGTCAGTCAAGGGTCCGATTTGTCCGCCGCAATGTCGCAGTCCCGCAAAAAAAAAATCGCAGATCACCGCCATTACTCGTTAAAAAAAAAAAAACACCAAAATTGACATAACTCTTTCCCTTAGTTAGTAAATGCAATAACGTTTGCGCAAACTAATCAAAATACGCTTATTGTGATTTTTTTACCAAACATAGGTAGCAGAAAACAAATTGGCCAAAACTGTAAAAAAATTTAGATTTTTACATTTTTTTTGGGGGGGGGGATTTCATATAAACAAAATGTTAAAAATATTGTTATTTTTTCAAAATAAACGCTCTTTTTTTGTTTATAGCGCAAAAAGTAAAAATCGCACAGGTGATCAAATACCACCAAAAGAAAGCTCTGTTTGTGGGAAAAAAGGACGTAAATTTTGTTTGGGTACGGCGTCGCACGACCGCGCAATTGTCAGTTAAAGTCGCACAGCGCCGAATCGCAAAAAGTGGCCTGGACGTAAGACAGCAAAATCCTCCGGTGGTAAAGTGGTTAATGTTTGCCTAGGTCCACATTTTGTCTAGACCCAGCCCTTTGGGGACACAATCTTTCTTTCACTTTTACTTACAGATCCCCTCCCAACCTTTACCATGCGATTGGACAATTACAAAAGAAGCAGCAGACTGATCAGCTAATCTCTCTATCACTCTACTCTCTTTTCAGCTTCTTGCACTGTAGCATACCTGATTGGTGTCATGTTGTGCTTTTCCCTCCCCCTCTCTGAGCTCTGCTGTGCAAACTGTACAGTAGACTTTAAGAGGCTGATATCAAGTCAATTTCAGGTGCTTCCACTGCTTTAACAATATGTTTATGGTAACAAAGCTGCATTTATTTGTGTCGAGTTCAGCTTTTAATGATTTGGTCAAAAGGCTGTTAAAAGTACATTGGTTTTCAACCCGTCGACAGTACACTATGCAGTCTTATGAATTTGATTTAGCATCAGTTGAAGTCCAATGGTTTCTATCTTGGTACTATATATAGACTAACTCAGTGTAGTATTGCAGAAAACTTTTTTTTTATATTACTTACAATTTTAATTAAATACAGCAAATTAGGTTGCAGTATAAATTTGAATTTTCCTCCCTTTGCCAAGAACCTTGCTCTAGGAAGAATCATTTTGCAAATTGACTGTGTAATTACTCCCAGAATAATCTTTTAAATTGGACAAGCAATTTCAACAATAACCTCAGGTGTTCATCATCTTTGGCAACTATAAATGATACAGGCATGGCTGATTTCAGCTTAGACCTAAACGTTGACTGTAAAGGGATTTTTATCCGTTAACTTCCTTGACATACCATAAATCTCATTAAACCAACCACGAGTGGAAAAAGAACCTTCGTTCACTTAAACTGTTTAGATGGCAGTTGCTTTCCTTTATGTTTTGCTTGTCAAACAACTTAAAGGGTATCATTAATTTGGGAAAGGCAACAGAAGCTAAACTTGGAAAAACAAATGAAGGTGATCACGTAAAAAAAAAAAAAAAAAATAGCTCTGTTTCTGCCCATTGAAAAAAAAAAAAGGTCAGTGTTTCCAGCGTATGCGGTGATCACATCTGGTTTTTATTGTACGTGTCTGCAGTACTTTATTAGAAGTATTAAGGGCTGGGTTAAAAATGTTCATTCACCAGCTTTGGTATTTGGCACAGATGTAAAGTCATAGTGTAAAAAAAAAAAAAAAAAATCTGCCAGCTCGTAGTTGCCAATGTGGAAAACTATATTTCCAAAGACAGGCTACAGTGGCCTTACACCCGGTGTAATCACACTGTTGCAATCTAAGTATGCTTTATTAATTTTGGAGTATACATATTTTATATAAATGCTTCTTATGGGTTAATAATTTAGATTTCAATATGTTTATTAGATTTTTTAAGAATGAAAAACACAAATATGCTTACAGTCAATAACCATAGCACAAGAAAACATGGAACAATGCGAAACAGTTGACATGGCCTGAAATATGAGCAAAAAAAAAAAACCCCAGAAACTGTGGCATACACATCTGAAAACACAGTGCTGGCGCTTCTCGTGAGCTAAATTGGTGCCAACCGGCCAGGGCCTCGCCACACCCCCTCTGACGCCTCCAGGGGAACACACTCTGTCCCAAGGGGGGGGAGCGGCCGCCCAGCCCCCCTGCTTACCATACCATAACAATTATTGGAGGCTTGCACCTCCGGCAATGATGCAAAGGAGCCACTGGCATGTCAGATATAAAAAGTAACCGCAACAGGCGGCAGCAGAGGGCCAGCGATGAGTTATCGGACAGAAGGTCCTTGTAGTTGGGTTCCTCTGCGCTCTCCTCCATTAGGTACTCAAAGCCGAAGTCGGCCGCATGCCCCAGAGCCAGGGGGATGTGCCATAGTAAGTGGAGCCCCACGGATGTCAGTGCTCACACACTGCTCACATGGGACCCGCCGCAGCTCGTGGCCGCCCAGCAAACTTCTCCACCTGTGTGTGCAGCCTCCGCTCCGGTGTACAGGTGCCCCGACTCGCCCGGTTCGGTGTGTGCGGGGGGGGGGGGGTATGGAGGAGTGGGCGGTGTATATGGGGGCTGGGCTCACGGGCTTATTACTGAAGGGCTCATTAGCGGGGCTGGCTGACAGCACTATCCTGAGTCTCTGCGCTCTGGCTGACCAGCAAACTTCTCCGCCTGTGTGTGCCGCCTCCGCTCCAGTGTACAGGTGCCCCGACTCGCTCGGTGTGTGTGTGGGGGGGATGGAGGAGCGGGAGTACCTCCGCCCACTCTCACGTGATTGGTCTTTGCCAACAAAGCACCTCCGCCCACTCTCGCGTGATTGGTCTTGGCCATCATTAGCACTTGCAGACACGCCCCCTCCCCTCGTACACCACAGTTCTTCTGTCCAAAGTGTTTGCGCTCTAAGTCCCCAATGGCTGTCCGTGGGGCACAGTAGCGCAATCCCATGGACACAGGGACTGGAGTGGATGCAGAGACACTTGCGTTTTATTAATATAGATAATAAAATAAACACGGACGCTGCTATTGTTGACTTCCTTCTCTTAAGTTCTAGGATGATCGAGCAGGTACAGTGCTTTCTGATTTTTGATGCCGATCAGAAATTCTGATTTCAGTAGCCACATACTTGTTCCAGGTCAGTCAGAAGAACCTCACCAGGCAGACCCTCCCAGGTCCCAGGCCCACAATACCACAGTGGTTGGTGGCTTAGTGATTAATACGTAGTTATGCCTTACAGGCACATAGAGGTAATAATGATAAAACTTACCCTCAGAGAAATATTTCTTAGACAGGTGGAGGAGTCTCTGATACTTATGAAAAAAACTAAATGAACAAATAGTTTACTTCAGTGTTTCCAAACTTAATTTTAACCCCTCTTTAAATCAAATATTTACAGAAAGCATCTCGTATTTATCAAGCACCCCCAAAGCATTCATTGTCCATACCCCTTAAATGTGTATCAGTACTTCGTAAAAATTCCTTCATCTCATCCCGTGTTGTATTTTAGGGCAGCAAAGTTGGCAATAATACTTTTCTGATTTAATTGATGTAATGTGTATTGAGTATATACAGTATAACTTTGTTTACATATTCATTTATTATAATTATACCCACTGGTAATTTGTTTTTGATTTTTTATAAAACCATGTACCCATACCCACATTTGTACCACAATGCACTCTGCTGGGATTGGGTGTTGACATCTGGAAACTTTCTTATTTTCTGGTTTGTACTATAGAGCAAATCAACATGTGGAAAACATGTGTTGCACATTTTACACAAACTTTAAAAATTTCACACATACATTTCCTTTAAAGGAAGTTATGTGAGGAAACTATCCATATCATATGTCCATTCCCTTCACCCTTAAGGGAAATAAACAGATTAACAATCAGAGGCAAGTCTTGTCAACATGCTAAACATATTCCAGTAACTAAACATATGACTTGTGTTGCCTTATTGATATTTATTCCATGCTTCCTATTTGAAGAATTACAAAGATCACAAAAATGTTTTTAAACTTTCATCGCAGATGATCATCCAAACAGCATTCTGTTCTATTCTGGATATAATACGCAATTCTACAAATTCAAAAATTGTTAGGGTATTTATATAGGTTAAAATCGTAAGTCTGTTCAGATTTCTAAATATAACCTGATGTCATTATGCATTGAGATGTGCTCATTTTACACTAATTTTCCTTGCTTCTGATTATTGAGTTTCACTAGTATTATATCTATAGACTGTGTCCGTGATGCTATCCAATACGAGTGTTCTGTTTTGCTTTTGTATGACCTGTTCATTCAATAAAGTTGAAGTTTAAAAAAAAAAATATATAACCTATTAACAATTTTATTTCAGTTTCTAAAGAGTGGGAGAATGTTGATATGCACTGGATAATTCCTAAACTAAAATTCTACCAGAGTAGAATTTTTTAATGGGAGGATGTTGTACAAATTGAAATTGGCCTCACTTATCAAACAATTTGCAACAGTCTTTGGGGCTGATATACCAAAGGCAAATAGACTGTTCAGTTTGTAAGGGAGTTGCACTTTGCAAGTGAATTTTCCTAGTGTTTAGTGAGTGTAGTGAAATTTCACTTTGCAAAGAATACCAAGTCACTTAGAAGGAAAAATAAAACAGCATTTTGGCTTGCATGTGATTGGATGATGGACATCAGTAGAGCTTCATACCCAATGAATAAGCTCTGGGGGAAATCCCCTTACAAAGTAAACAGTGTTTTTGCCTTTGGTAAATTAACCTCTTTGCTTGTGTCTTTGGCTCTCTGTAATCCTGGTCAGCCCTGTAAGAGTTATGCAAGTATCTATAGCAGATTTACCATTGCATTAATGATGGAAGAATTCCTACAGCACAAGCACACAAAGGAAGGGGCCAGGGTATGCTTGATATTGCTGCAGTGCTACTCTTGAGACATGGGGAAATTGCTGAATTATACCATGATCTTGTAGTAAACCTGGCCCAGAAAATGTGCAATTGCTCTAATTTTGCATGCGTGGCAAACCTGAAAGATTTCTCTCCTAGCAATATTTATGGTTCTACTTTAAAGATACGTTCACTTAAAAAATAAATAAATAAATGCACATTTTTTTGAAGGTAAAAAAAATGAGCATTTATTTTTATTTTTTTAAAACCTGTAAAGCATTGCACTGGCAATCAGCAGAATACTGGTGCCATGTTGATCTCCTGCAGGATCTTTCTGTGTATCTGTGTGCCAAGCAGATAGAATCTGACAGGAAGTATCAATGACTTGCCACATCGCTCCACAGCGCTGTGGTAGTTCATTAAGAACTACAAGCCGACAGCCGCAAAGGATGTCTGGGCTTGTAGTTTATTTACACACAAAGTTGTATGAATGAATGACGCGGCCGTGTGGGCAGAGCACCACATTGCTGCACTGATTTCAAAAAGTCACAGCTAGTACAGGGAACTTCTCCCTGTACTGCTGTCCTGGGGAGGGGCGGCTGCAGCATTGGAAACATATTACATGTTCCACCCTAAAAATAGTTGGAAGATGTTCCCAAAAGTGAACTTATCCCTTAAGATCTTGTGAACATTTCAATTAGACGTATAACATATTATAATGTTTACTAGGAATCATTTCAATGCAAGTGTATCTCCATGCAAACATACATTTTTACATGTAAATAGGGGATTACTCTGTGTGCACATACCAATAATGCTCATAATTTTCCTCCTTTTTCTTCCCTTATATTTTACTTGTTGTTCAGTTCTTTTAAATTCATCCTATATCCTGCAGAGGACTAACAACTCTGCAAAGCCAGTGTTGAAATGACAGCCTTATTGTAAAATCACCACACTGATCACTTTCTCCTATGAACAGGCATTGTCACCCTGCACCAAGCATCGATAACATGTAGTGTAGCCAAGCTCATATTGCTCCTCCCCTCCAACCTTCAATGCAATGTGCTGCAAGGGATGGTGGGGTATGTTGTCTTTTAAAATGGGTGGACGCTTTCTCTCATCAGGTCTATATTTAGCAAGCTCTGTCCTGTCCACTAGTCACTTCCCAAAGAAAGGAACAAGAATAGGAGGCTGAGTGATCAAATGACAACAACAAAATCATTATATGAAAAGTCTTCCAGGTATTGATGGTTTTACAAAAAGCATGGATGGCCTTGTAGCGCTATCTATTCAATTCATCTGCAGGTAAAACAGCCCTAAATCAACCCGGTAATAAAAATAAATAATTAACCTTCTAGTGGGAAGTGTCCTAAAAACTTACTGTATTATAGATATCTAGCCACCTCTGACACTTCTGGTTGTGTCAAGTGCCTGCTTGACAGTGGGGTTCACTTACTAGCCCCTTCATTAATAAAACACATTGGTGTAGATCTAGGGGCCAGTGGAAGCAATATCAGCATGTGACTATTCCTTATACATTTTAAATGGGATGTTGGTGCTATATTGAATAGTTATATGGTTCCATCCACTGAATATATATATTAGATTGTAAGCAAGGCCCTCTTAACCCTCTTGTATTTTATTGTATTTTAATTGCACTGTTTCCCTTTATATTGTAAAGCACTATGCAAACTGTTGGCGCTATATGAATCCTGTATATTATTAATAATAATAATAATAATGTGGTGGGGACCAGGTATTCAACGCTTCCAGGGGTTCTAACTATTCTACACTAAAGTCTGACGATAGTCTTCAAGACTAAAAAAAATGTTTGGGCTATACATATACAGTAATATTTAAATCAATTCTGTTGTTTATACACAAGACTTTTAATGCTCAATTTTTCTTATCAGTTTTACGGGATGTTGATGTTTTCAGTAATCCAGTTGAAAACTATATTCAGTTCCTCTAGAGTACCGCTACAGAAAAGAATCACAACTTTGGATAGCAAGAAATTCAAAGGGAGGAGATAGCTAGCTGTTTGACAGGATGTCTGCATTGAAATAGGGGCAAGATAAGCTCCCACATCAGATGCCATGGTCAAGCTATATAGTAGATGGTGTCATACCTGATCACATGTGTAAAACCATGACAACTGCACCTCAAACAGAGGCTAAGATGGCAACTTCCTTGGCTGTAAAAGATAGGTTTTTTGTTCCGCTTTAAAGTCAGTGGACACTTGTCATTTAAGAACCCTGCTTCAGCCACTGTACTTGCAAGCATGGTTCATCTCAGCTTGGAAGGGGGCTCACTTTGCAGCAACCTCTCCTTGGATACTAGCAGATCTTGTCTTAGCACTGTGTACAAAGCACGATAAACCCACTCAAATATGAGATATCCTGCCCAATAAGGTACAGATAGCAACCCTATCCTATAATTACAATTCTCTGTGGCTTCATGGTTTTAACATAAATTCTATACAGTATTCCACTTTAAAATTAAATCCTCCATTTATTTTGCAAAAACAATATACTGTATTGTAAATAGTCACCCACATTCTTTGTGTTTTTCTATATATTATCTTATACCAATTTGTAAAATGTTTGTTGGGTGAACATGACAAGCTGTCACGTACCTGATCTGAGGCCAAGGTGCTGAGTGAGCTCCCCTTGTGGCTAAGTGCGGTATACCCCTGAAGGTGGTACAGGAGGTGTAGCGCCCAAAGAAGCACAGGTTGCCAACAGGGTACTGAAGAATTGGGCCGGTTTAACCTGGTGGATGCTGGAGATGACAGGATACACAGCAAGACCAATGTCTCTCGGGAATATCCAGATGTACTTGGCAAACTTGTGCACACTGGAAACAGTAGTAGAAGCCAGGCTCAGGGTCAAACATGGGTAATCTGTCTGGGCGCAAAGGCAGGTAGCAGAAACAGGAACTTGGCCGAGGTCACAACAGGAAGGCAGGCAGGTAGTAATAGCAAAGTCTGTAAAGAAGCCGAGGTCATACACAGGTGATCAAACAGGAGGAAGGTTGGGAGAGCAAGCCAGAGGGTAATGCCAGGAGAAGAGATCAGACAGGTCAGGAACAAGCCGGGTCACAACATGAAATCCAAGGTAAGTACACACAGACTCAGGAACACAGGAAGGCCGACGACAATCCAGCAATTTGATGGAATCAGCAGCAGTCTTATATAGGCCAGCAAATGACATAATCTGTCACGTTATGCATGCTCCATTGCACACACACGTTCGCTGATTTGCGCCTCCGTGCACCTACGTGAGCCAATTCCCCATTTTTCTGCCAATGGGCATGCGTACTGGAGTGTGCCTGATGAGCCCATCTCTAGTATTGGCAGCAATGCCAGTTCTTCCACGGCCATTTCTCTGACAGTGCCCCCCCAAGGGGCAGCCTCTGGATGCCCATATGGACCAGCATTTCTGGGTACTTGTTGTGGAATTCTTGCACCAGCCTAGGAGCATGCATGTTACTTGTGGGCTCCCAAGAATTATCTTCAGAGGGATACCCCTTCCACTTGATGAGGTACTGAATCTGTCTACCTCTCTTCCAGCAATCCATAATGGTCTCTACTTCATACTCTGTTTCACCTTCCACTGAGACTGGAGGTGGGGGGCAACTCTTCTCTCCCGGGGAAAGCACTTGGTACAGCCGACTTAAGCAAGGAAGCATGGAAAACCAAGTGAATCTTCTTGTAGGAATTGGGTAGTGCCAACTCAAAAGCCACAGGCTTTTATCACTCTTTTGATCTCAAAATAAATGTTGGCCCAAGCTTCCAGGAAGGACACAAGAGCTTTAGGTTCACTGAAAAAAGCCATACCTTGTCCCCAATTTTGAAAACAGGGCTTTCTTTCCTTTTCTTTTTTTTTTTCCATAACTAATTTTCTTTCCTTTTCATGTCATGGTACTTCTTGTAGTCATCTTAAACTTTTTGCATCTGAAGTGATTGATAATTGGTTTTAATAAAACGTATTTGATCCTGGACTGCAGGAACTGATGCTTCAGGTATGGTATTGGGCAAAAAGAAGGAATGGAACCCATAATTTGCCTAGAAAGGAGACTGATTATTTGCAGCATGCAAATAATTATTATAAGCAAATTCATAGTTACATAGTAGTTGAGGTTGAATAAAGACAATAGTCCATCCAGTTCAACCTGTGTAGGTGTGTGTGGCCGTAATCATATCTCATACCCCTGAATATTCTGATCATTGAGATGTATGTCCAAGAGTCTTTTGAAAGCAACCATACTTCCCGCAGAAACCACCTCTTGTGGTAGAGAATTCCACAATCCTGTAGCCCTAAAGAACCCCCTGTTCTGCCTGAGGTTAAAACGCTTCTCCTCTAATCGCATTGTATGCCCTCGAGTCCTCATGCAATCCTTTCAACTGAATAGCTTTTTTCTATGCTGAGATCACCATTGAGGTGTTTATAAATTGCTATCATTTCCCCTCTCAGGTGTCTCTTCTCCAGGGAGAATAAATCAAGCGATTGCAGACGCTCTTCATAATTAAGGTCCTCCAATCCCCTAATTAGTTTAGTTGCCCTTCTTTGGACTCTCTCCAGCTCCAACACATCCCTCCTGAGGACTGGCGACCAGAACTGGACAGAATACTCCAAATGCGGTCGGACCAGAGTTCTATAAAGTGGTAGGATTATAGTTTTATCTCTGGAATACATCCCTTTCTTTGTGCATGCTAATATTCTGCCGGCTTTGGCAGCTGCCGCTTGACATTGCATGCTATTGCTTAGTCTATCCTCTACCAAGACTCCCAGATCTTTCTCCATTTTTGATTCCTCAAAACGTTCCCCCCCCCCTAAAGTGTATTGTGCTTTTATGTTTTTAGTCCCCAAGTGCAAAACCTTACACTTCTACACGTTAAACCTCATTTGCCATGTCGTTGCCCACTCTGTTATTTTGTTCAGGACATTCTGTAGGATATCTGCTTCATTCAGCACAGGGGAGAAGAGAAACCCAGTTATCTTGAGAGCAGGAGCAGAAACATTGTAGATACTGCTCCAAGGTCTGATTTGTCCTTTCAGTTTTGCCCATTGTTCTGTGGATGGTAAGCTGAAGATAGACACACTTCTATAGACAAGGATTTGCAGAGATCTCTCCAGAATCTGGAAGTGAACTATACTCTTCTGTCAGATACAATGTTGTCTGGTAGTCCGTGTAACCTGACTATCTCTTTGATAAACATGTTGGCTGTGTCCAGAGCAGAGGGTGTGCCAATCATGGGTAGAAAGTGAGCCATTTTTGAAAGGCGATCCACTACCACCAAGATGGTGGTAAACCCTTCCGAGGGAGGCAGGTCCATGGATATCTTTCTCTAAGGTTTCCCAGGAATAGGTAAAGGTCTAAGTAGACCCCAAGACTTGGCATTGGACCCCCTGTTGCGTTGACAGGTGATACAGGAGCTAACATAATCCTTGCAATCTTGCTTCAGGCTGGGCCACCAGAAGAAGCGCTCAAGTTGGGAGGTTTTCCGTATCTCAAAATGCCCGGCAAGCTTGTGGTCATTAAAAGTCCTTAAGACTTGAAGTCTTACTTGTAGTGGAACAAAAATTTTGTCTTGATATCACAGAAACCCCCCTTGATTCTTTAAAGAAGGAACTTCTGGTTCAGTGCTCTGAGCAGAGGCCTGTGCATTTGCTGTCTTCAGGTTAGGCTGGATGAGCAAACAAATTTGTGCAGAAAGGATATTACCTGGTTCTGCTATTTCTGGGGTATCCGGTAACAATCAGGAGAGAGCCTTCCCATTCTTGGAGCCTGGCTGGAACCTAAAGTGGAAATGAAACCTGGAGAAGAAAAAGGCCCATCGGGCTTGCTGTGGCTTTAAACATTTAGCTGTTCTGAGGTACTCCAGGTTCTTATGACCTGTCAAATAGGTAAGCATAAGACATCAAATCAGATGAACTCTTGGTGGCCGGAATTTTCTATGGTGTGGATGGGTCTGGTTTCTTGGGTAACTGAGTAGGAACCATCAGCTAGATGAACTTTAAGTCTTTGCTTTTTATGTTGAATCTGTTTTTATTCAATGTAAAGTAACATAAACAATAAATAATGAAAACATAAGAGAAACAATCAATGTTTCATATAGAAACAGAATATAAAGTAGAGATCATAATAACAAGTCCATTATTACAAAATTATGATAAGATACAGGTCTCTGAGTCATGGAAGAAATATGTATGGAAACCAAATTTTTATTTTTCTGTTTTCTTTTCAATGAACCAATAGTCCATAAGATAAAGGGCAGTTATGAATGTGTATAGTGGTACTACAGTCAATATAACCATAATAGTATAGTACATAATGCAATTGGAGGAGGGACAAGACAAAGGGAGGAGAGGGGAAAAAAAAGAAGTATTTGCTTTTTATAATAAATGGGTATACAAAATCTTTTAGCCAGAGATAAGTCCAGAAAATAGCTGCACGCCTAGCAATCAACGATTGCTAGGACCCAGACCTCCCCTTTCCCCACCTGTAGAGAGACAGGGAGAACAAGGTGAGAAAGAGAAGGCCCTTGGACCTAACAGCTCGAAGGGCTCCATGGCTAAGACTTACTGTGTCTCACAGGGCAGTTGTGTAAAAAATGTCCGGCCCCTCCGCAATAGAGGCAGAAGTTGGCCTGCCGGCAACATTGTCTCTCCTCAGGAGGCAGGGATGAACAGACCAGGCCTACTTGCATAGGTTCTCCTTCAGAAACTGTAGTGGAAGAGGTTACAGGAGGAGGTAATGAAGCAGCTCTCGCAGATGTCTATTAAGCTGAATGGCAAATTGTATAAGCCCTTCAAGAATAGCGAGAGTCTCAACTTGAGCCAGTTCATCTTTAAGGGTCTCAGATAGTCCTTGATGGTACTGGTACTTCGTAGCAGCCTCATTCCAACCAATGTCAGCGGACCACTTGTGGAAATCAACGGTGCAATTTTCTACTGGACGTTCCCCTTGTTGCAGGGCGGACTCCGCAGTAGCTCTGCGCTGGGGATCATCATAAAGTTGGGCCATCGCTTCAAAGAAAGTGTCCACAGAGTTTAGTACAGGTTTCTTTCAGGCAAAGGCAGGTAGCGGAAACAGAAACTTGGCTGAGGTCACAACAGGAAGGCAGGCAGGTAGTAATAGCAAGGTGCATAAAGCAAGCCGAGGCCATACACAGGTGATCAAACAGGAGCAAGGTTGGTAGAGCAAGCCAAAGGGTCAACGCCAGGACAAGAGATCAGAGAAGGTCAAGGAAAAAGCTGAGTCACTACAGGAAATCCAAGGTAAGTACACAGAAGCTCAGGAACACAGGAGGGCTGATGACAATCCAGCAATTTGATGGAATCAGCAGCGGTCTTATATAGGCCACGTTATATGTGTGCCATTGTGCACACACGTTCGCTGATTTGCACCGCTGCACACCTGCGTGTGCCAATTCGTCATTCTTCTACCAATGCGCATGCGTACGGGAGTGTGCCTGATGCACCTATCTCTAGTATTGTCAGCAATGCAAGTTCTTTCATGGTCATTTCCGTGACACAAGCATTTACTCATCCTTCACAAATTTTGATGCTATTTTTCTTAATACAGTGATTTTCTTTGTCCAGCTTCATCTGTTAGCCATAATGCAGCCATTTTTCTGACTTGGGTATTTCAGAAAAAAATATTCCAGAATTTTTTTTTTTTTTTTATATAAGCTGACCACATGGTGTCTGACATATGATTTGCATGGATGGATGCTATTCTTTGTGCCTTCATTTCTTTAACCTTGTACTCAAAATCTCAGTTTCCTAGCAGTGTATATAGACGATTCTTTTTTTTTTTTTGTTACTTTGAGAAAGTTAATTAAGACATATTATTACAGTACAATCGCCATTACATATTGAAATATATAGTTAAATATTTGATATGTAGAAAAGGAATATTTTGTTTCTTTAAGGCTCAAGTTGTCAAGATGAAACTGAAAATTAAATTACACTGAAGGAATACAGTGTTTTAACTTTCCCAAAGGAAGGATTACATTCTCCTGTGAATCATTAAAATCCCAGACATACTCTGCTAGATTACAATTGGAAAAAAATCCTTTCATCCTGATAATAATTTGCTATGTTATATGCTGCCGTAAAGACTCCATAAGAAGAGATCCACTATGGCGCTATTGTCATGATAAACTCAACATTATATTCCCATAAAATGAACATTTTATAGGCAATCTTGTAAAGTTTTACTGCATGTAGGTTCAGTTAATTGTGGAGATTCCTGAGGGACACAATGATACACATAGCACAATATTTTGTTCCCATCATTCTGAGGAATCTAATAAGTATATAATGAGGCTGATGACAGACAATATTTCATTTCCAGGGGTTCAGCCTCCCATTTTAACTGCAGAGAATAAAAGTTGTCCTTTCAGCATGTCTCACCAATGACAAAAACAAGCCATTAGTCTATCTACATGCTGCCAGACTGTCTTTCATAATACACACAGAAAGCAATGCTAATCTTTGCATCTTTGGAGTCTAACTGATTTTTACTTTCCAGGATTTGCAATCATAAGAGAGTCATAAAAATGCAAACGCAAAGGCATAAAACATTCTTCTATACTTGCTTTGCTTCTACAATGGCAAGTTTTCAGAATTACATTGAACATTACGACATGACTGTGAAGTATCTGTACTTTCTAAAGAGCTTGTAATTAAAAAAAAAAAACTGTTTGGAAGAATTTATGTCTGTTGTTCACAACAACCATTTATATTTTCTTGTATATGCAGTATACAAGTATCCACTGCCCAAAACTGGAGAAATGTTTTAATTTCTTAGCTGAAAGTGAAAAGTAATCTTAACCTCCCTGGCGGTATGATTCTTTTGGATTTTAGGTGCTGAAAGCGGTACCATTATTTTAGGTGCTGAAAGCATGTAATTCTTGTGAATGAGCAGCCCAAACCAACTGTATACATTTATTATACATATTATATATATATATATATATATGTATGTATACATATATTATGTATACATATATTATATATATATATATATATATACGTATATATATATATATATATATATATATATATATATATAATGTATACAGTTGGTTTGGGCTGCTCATTCACAAGAATTACGTGTGTATATATATATATATATATATATATATATATATATATATATATATATATACGTGTGTATATATATATATATATATATATATACATATATATATATATAATATGTGTGTGTGTATATATATATATATATATATATATATATATATATATATGTGTATATGTGTATATATATACGTATATATATACTGTATATATATGTATATATATATATATATACTGTATATATATGTATATATATATATATATATACATATATTTACATAAAAAGTACAGTAAAACTGCAGGAAAGGGCACTGGGGGGTAATGTAATGTGATTTTATTTTATTTTGAACGATATCAGTGTGTTTGGTGCATTTTACATTCGAATTTGCCGCCGGTTCCACCCCCCGGCGGACGTCACGTCGCCGGAGACGGAAGCCGGGGCTCGCAGACGATCGGGAGAGAGCTCCGCCGCCGCACACCGCTCGCAGACATCGCTGGATCCCGGAGAAAAGGTAAGTAAAACCTCCTCCAGCATCCAGCGATCTTCCTAGCGCTACCCCGAGTGTGACTCGGGGTTACCGCTTTTGGCACTAAAATCTTACCCCGAGTCACACTCGGGAATACCGCTAGGAAGGTTAAAGTGTCAATTCTTACTACGCTTTAGTGCCCTTTAGCCAGTTTCAGAATAAATTCCACAAAGCGTATCATTCCTCAAGCATTTTGCAGTTAAATATTTCAGAAAAAGTGACACTTTCATCATTGCTAGAATTTGTTGTAAATAATGTAGTGGTGATTACTAATAGGTTAATCAAAAAGAGCTGTGAAATAGTTTTGTGTAAGTGTGGCCCTTTGTACATCTAATGTTGCCCCCTGTAGAGTTATCTTACTCAATCCTAAAACAAATGTGGGACTAAAGACTGCATCAATACATAATCTCGGATTACACCTAGCCCCCTGGCATGTGTGGAGCAGGGGCGGACTGACCATTCGGGCACTGCCCGAGGGCCCGGGGTCAGGGGGGCCCCATGGGAGGCTTGGTCCGCCCCTGGAGGTGCCCACAACTTCTCCTGTAAAATAGAACATTTATACTTTGAGGAGGCATGAGGCAATGAGCTATTGAATCCTTGCCATGGGTGATGCGGCTATCAAAGGAGCGAGTGAGGAGGGTTTAGAGCAGGGGTGTCAAACTGGCGGCCCTCCGGCTGTTGGGGAACTACAAGTCGCATCATACCTCTGCCTGTAAGAGTCATGCTTGTAACTGTCAGCCTTGCAATGCATCATGGGACTTGTAGTTACACAACAGCTGGAGGGTCACCAGTTTGACACCTGTGGTTTAGAGAGTGATCATAGTGCCGTCAGCTGTGTGGAGATGATGGCAGGGATGGGAGCTCTGGCCACCTCTCCCTCTGGGGAATTCAGCTCAGGGGCGGGGCCACTCATCACTGCCTTGGATGCAGAAGCTGGAGGCTATAGAGTGCAGAGCCGAGCAGAGTCACCTCAGAGCTAGCCAGCCTGACCTGCCTCATGTGTAGCAGCAGGTTAGTGTGTAATAATGACAGCAGTTTAGTGTGTTGTGTGTCTATAATCACCAGCCAGACTGACTGAGTGTTCCTTCCTTCTTCCCCAGTGCCCTTCTAGCAGGTGCTATTCCGTAGTATAGTGAGTGCCACTCAGTGTACAGATATCAGTGTTATATATAGGGAATAGCACTTAATGAGTTATTCCCTATATATATCTATGATATGTGTACACTAAGTGCTTTTCCTTAACACTGACATCTGTACATTGGAAGAATGTCTCTTAGTCTTGGTTCACACATATGTGATGCGGGAAACCTGCGAATGCACTGCGGGTTCCAGCATCACATTCAAATCGCAGGCAGTTCATACTGCCATATGCGAATCGCTGGTGGTGTCAATACAAAGTTACTGGAACCCCCAAATCAGTTCACATATCGCAGTGCAAATAGTCAGTTCGATTGGTAATTGGATCCCATTGGTGTGAACCACGATGCGATCTGATTCTGCTGCGGACCCAAAAAAGGGTCCTGTGCGAGTTGTGTCCAAATGCGATGCAAATTCAGCCATACAATCTCTTTGGCTAAATTCACATTGTATGTAATTCCCAGCTAACTGGAAAAATATATAGCGCTTGCTGGTACGTGCAGGAACTACCGGAATATAATGTATATAGTATAAAATCTACGTGACTAAAATCATTAAAAATGGGCTGGGCCCCTAAAAATTACATATATATAAATAAGTGGTAAGTGTGCCAATAATCAAGTCCAAAAAGTTCAGTGTATTCTTAAAGTGCAAAGTGATAGAATTTTTTTTTTTCATAGGTGGCCCATTCGTGATTGCTCAGAAACAGCCAGAAAAAACAAAAAAGCCAAAAAATATAAATGAAGGTGCTGGTGCTTGGTGTTGGTTCCTCCAATGAGATAAAACTGTCCAGGTCATACAAACAATGAGGGTAGATGTACACTCACCAGATGCGGTGGGTCTCTACTACCTTACGGCAAATAGACCATCAGAGCTTTAGTGACCCTCCTGATCTAGACAGTGGCAGCTGCTGGGCTCTTCTCCTCCTTCAGCCGGGGTCCTCCAAGTGGGATGTACGGACTTTACAGCCGAGATCCCCCGAGCGGCGTGTGCGGACTCCGTGCAGTTCCTCCGGTGATTTGTAGGGAAACAAGAGGAAGGCTCCAGATAGTGCCGTATCATTCAATCATGTTTATTTTGCCAAATAAAAATATTACAGATAAAAATTCGCTGTGCAATCCCTGCAGTGGAGGTCTGTAGCGTGGAGAGCGAACTTTTATCTGTAATATTTTTATTTGGCAAAATAAACATGATTGAATGATACGGCACTATCTGGAGCCTTCCTCTTGTTTCCCTACAAATCACCGGAGGAACTGCACGGAGTCCGCACACCCCGCTCGGGGGATCTCGGCTGTAAAGTCCGTACATCCCACTTGGAGGACCCCGGCTGAGGGAGGAGAGGAGCCCAGCAGCTGCCACTGTCTAGACCAGGAGGGTCACTAAAGCTCTGATAGTCTCTTTGCCGTAAGGTAGTAGAGACCCACCGCATCTGGTGAGTGTACATCTACCCTCATTGTTTGTATGACCTAGACAGTTTTATCTCATTGGAGGAACCAACACCAAGCACCAGCACCTTCATTTATATTTTTTGGCTTTTTTGTTTTTTCTGGCTGTTTCTGAGCAATCACGAATGGGCCACCTAATATAATTTTTCTATCACTTTGCACTTTAAGAATACACTGAACTTTTTGGACTTGATTATTGGCACACTTACCACTTATTTATATATATATGTAATTTTTAGGGGCCCAGCCCATTTTTAATGATTTTAGTCACGTAGATTTTATACTATATACATTATATTCCGGTAGTTCCTGCATGTACCAGCAAGCGCTATATATTTTTCCAGTTAGCTGGGAATTACATACAGTTTTATCGCATACTTTATAGCAGCTGCTTAGTCTAATCTGTTTACATACTCACTCCTAGCCTACATTCCATTAGGTACTCCTAGGCGCGAGAAATATATTCTATTGAATATATAAATTTGCTAAATTCACATTGCATGTGATTTTCAGAGCAGTGCGGTCTGAATCACAATGCGATGTCTGTCATCACACTAATGTGAACCGGGACTAACATTGGTGGTCAGGTAGGAGTGTTGAAAATAATCGTATAATCGATGCATTGCATTTCAGCCTTAAACAATTCTACATCAATGCAGGGAACAGCTGAATCACAATTGCATCAATGACATCATTCTGGCGTGCCCCTCTCAGAGTGCTCCCCAGACCAGCGATCTCCTGCTGTGTCACAGAACTTGGATCTGAATTGTTCCGTGGCACTGTAACAAAGTCCGGCCTCCTAGACCAGCTCCCATGATAGACGGCACACTGATTCAATGCTGGAAAATGTAATCCTTGTGACTTGTATCAAAGGAGCCAGTCTAGGAGGCGGGACTTTGTTGACAGCGGCCGCCGGGCAATTTAAATTCAAGCTCCATGACACAGCGGGAGATTGCCGCTCTGTTTGATCCAGGCACTGGTGAGGTTGCATTTGATGGGCACTAATAAGACTGCATTTGTTGGCACTTGTGAGGTTGCATTGATGAGCACTAACAGACTGCATTTGATGGGCACTGGTCAGGCTGCATTTGATGGGTATTGGTGAGGCTGCATTTGATGGGCACAGTTAGGCTGCATTTGATGGGCACTGATAAGCTGCATTTGATTGCACTGGTGAGGTTGCATAGATGGGCACTGGTGAGGCTGCATTTGATGGACACTAATAAGGCTGCATTTGATGGCATTGGTAAGGTTGCATTGATGAGCACTATTAAGCTGCATTTGATGGGCACTGGTGAGGCTGCATGTGAGGGGCACTAATAAACTGCATTTGATGGGCACTGATAAGGCTGCATTTGATGGGCACTGATAAGGCTGCATTTGATGGGCACTGATAAGGCTGCATTTGATGGTCACTGATATGGTTGTATTTGATGGGCACTGATAAGGCTGCATTTGATGGGCACTGATAAGCTGCAATTGATGGGCACTAATAAGCTGAGTTTGATGAGCTCTGGTAAGGCTGCATTGATGGTCACTGATAAGCTGCATTTGATGGACACTTATAAGGCTGCATTTGATGGGCACTGACAAGGCTGCATTTGATGGGCACTGGTGAGACTGCATTAGATGGGAACTGATAAGGCTGCATATGATAGGCACTGATAAGCTGCATTTGATGGGCACAGTGAGTCTGCATTTGATGGGCACAGTGAGTCTGCATTTGGTGGGTACTGATGAGGCTGCATTTGATGGGCACTGGTGAGACTGCATTTGATGGGCACTGGTGAGGCTGCATTTGATAGGATAAACTGCATTTGATTGGCACTGATAGGCTGCATTTGATGGGCACGAATAAGGCTGCATTTGATGTCACTGGTGAGTTTGCATTGATGGGCACTAATAAGCTGCATTTGCTGGGCACTGGTGAGGCTGCATTTGCTGGGCACTGGTGAGGCTGCATTTGATGGGCACTGGTGAGGCAGCATTTGATTGGCACTGATAAGAATGCATTTGATGTGTAATGTGAGGCTGCATTTGTTGGGCTCTGATAAACTGCATTTGATAGGCACAGTGAGGCTGCATTTGATGGGCAATGATAAGGCTGCATTTGATGGGCACTGATAAGCAGCATTTGATGGGCACTGGTGAGGCTACATTGATGGGCACTGGTAAGCTGCATTTGATAGACACATTTAAGGCTACATTTGATGGGCACTGATAAGGATGCATTTGATGGGCACTGATAAGGATGCATTTGATGGGCACTGATAAGGCTGCATTTGATGGCCACTGATAAGGCTGCATTTGATGAGGCTGCATTTGATGGGCACTACTAAGGCTGCGTTTGATAGGCATTATTGATGCTGCATTGATGGGCACTGGTGAAGTTGCATTAATGGGCACTAATAAGCTGCATTTGGTGGGCACTGGTGAGGCTGCATTTGATAGGCACTGATGGGGCTGCATTTGATGGGCACTGATCAGCTGCATGTGATGGGCACTCATAGGCTGCATTTATGGGCACTAATGAGCAACATTTGATGAGCACTGGTGAGGTTTCATTAATGGGCACTAATAAGCTGCATTTTATGGGCACTGGTGAGGCTGCATTTGATGGACACTGATGAGGCTGCTTTTGATGGGTACTGGTTAGGCTGCATTTGATAAGCATTGGTGAGACTGCATTGATGGGCATTGATAATCTGCATTTGATGGGTACTGATAAGCTGCTTGAGTGTGGGCCAGGACACATGAACGGGGACATGGGGCCCCATAATTCCCTATTGCCCGGGGGCCCCATGAGTTGTCAGTCCGCCCCTGGTGTGGAGGGCATAATAATTGTGCTATTGAGCTCAATGGTTAAGTCATGAGGGGGGATCGGGGAGGAGTAAAGATTACAAGCTCAGTTTTGACAGATTGAATTTGAGGAAATGGTGTAACATCCATACTGATTTGTCGCTCAGTAAATTTGTGATACGTGAAGAGATTGAGGGGGTGAGCTTGGGAGAAGAGAGATACATCTGGGTGTTGTCAGCATAGAGGTGGTATTGGCCTTTGCCTTTGGCTGGTTCCCAGCTTTCCTGACTCTCTCAGCTCTCTGGGCTCTCCTAGTCTACTGGACATAGAACCTCCTGACTCTAGCATGGAGTACTGTCTCCTCAGCAGAGCACATCTATCCCCTAATGGGAGCTCTATGCTATGGCCAGGCCTTTAATTATAAGGGCTGTGCACACCTGCACCCACAGCCTGCCAGTTTCCTGCAAAACCTGGACACTGGGTTGGGACTGCTTCTCATCCAAAAATTTTCAATGTCTCCAAACTCTGAAACCCAATCCAGGAATACTGAAATCTGGAAAAAGAAATAAAAAATGTTTTCTTCGTTTATAATCGATATTGTGGAGCCCCATTCTACATATGTGCGAAGCCTGTGTTATTTCTGCTTCTGTTCTTACATTTGCAGGGCATCGCTCTGTCAGGCAGGGCATGCTGGGTTGATGACGTCACAAGGGGGTGTGGTCACCAGGTGACCCCGCCCCTTACCTATATAAGAAATGTCAGACAGAGGAGCAGGCAGTCCACGAGGAGCGTTTGTGGTGGGCGGCATGAGATGGATCTACATCGGTGGACATTGTTTTTTATTATTTAATAAAGGAGTTGTCAAAAACTTTATTCACTTTTTACACATTATTGGTGAATGGGTAGGGGTACTATGTACCGCATACTCATTCACATGGGGGGGCAGGATCTAGGGGCCCCCTTGTTAAAGTGGGCTTTCAGATTCCGATAATGTCCGCAGACCCCCACAACCACCAGCCAGGGTTGTTGCGAAGAAGCCCTTGTCCTCATCAACATGGGGACAAGTTGCCTTGGTCTGGGGGGGGGGGGGCAGAGCAGAGCTCCCCTGCCCTGAAGCCCCCCCCCTATGTTGAGGGAATGTGGCCTGATATGGTTCAGGAGGGGGGCTTTCACTCATCCCCCCATTTTTCCTGTCCTGCCCAGCCCTGCTGTTTTTTATTTATTTTTTTATATAGCCGGGTGCCGGCAATTGCAACCGCGAGTCAATTAAAATGTGATTTGACTCTTTTTTTTTTTTTTCTTTAGAAATTTCATTTATGCTGCAGCATGTTCTTTGCAGCCACAGATGCACCACTTTACAGGCAGACTAAGGGGACCCACCAGGCACTATATTTAAAGGAAATTTTACATTTTTTTTAAGTGGAAACCCCACTTAAAGTGATACAATAAAAAAAAAAATTGCCGCCATTGTTTTTTTTTTCATTTCAGCTGTCAATGGAAAAGGCAGCTGACAACTGAAGACTTATTGGTTGTTAAGGACACGGTGGCCGGCTTCCCGGCCCACTGCTTAACAGCAAGCTAATCTACACATAGAATTTGAATGGGTCAAACATTTTTGGGTCAAACATTTTTCTAAACGTTCTGAAAATTTGGAATTTGTTAGAAAACTAAATAAAACTATTTTCAACGAAATTTGTTACTATTTGTTGCTATTTGTTACTATTTTATTTGGTGATTCGGATACATCTGAATCTCTGAATAACCAAAAATGTGTCCAAATTTGTATGTGGACCAAAACGAATTGCACTTGTCTAATGCTATACCAGCCAGGAGTGTGTTAAAAATATGTTTGAAAACACGGTTAAAAATCGTTAATTAAAAATCATTAATTAAGATTTTGCCATCCCTTCCCCAGGCTGCCACCCTATGGGTGGGTTCGTTACCAGAGAGACAGCCGAGGAGTGGTTGAAAACAACGGTCTATGGTTTATTCTTCCAATTTGCTGGAAACAAGTGCAAGCATCCAAACAGCATAAATCAAACAAACATAAAATAAACCCTGGCCACTTGGGGCGTCTACCTTCACAACACAGGAACCTACCTATGGTGTCTGTCCCAACCTACTGCTGGGCAGACACTGCTGGTCATACAGCAGAAGACCAATAGTCTTATTTTGTTTTCTTTTCACACAGAAAAAGTCAACACCACCTCACCTTCAGAAGTCTCTCAGCTCACTGCTCTCCTTAACGCACAGAGCCTCAGGATGCAGCAATCAGTAGTCATCCTCTGGATAACTTATAGAGGCCTTAATTGCCTCATTCTGAATAGCTGAAGCTTTCCAACGTCCTTAAACCTTTCTGGCTACCTCTGCAGCCGACACCTAAAAGTAATTGGTGAATTGTCTAAACAAGGCAGAAATGTATCTCCCATCTGTGACAACACCCACAGATTTACCTGACTTCCTGTCACAATATGCAATATTATTTGTTTTTGTTTGCCTTGTTTTCCCACGAAAGTGGCATTAGCCTTTAATTAATTCCCTTCTTTGACTTACTCCCTTTTAAAAATGATTATCCTCCTAAAAAGACAATGATCATCAGGTTGTCATTTTTCTAGGTAAATATATTTCTACAAGGTGCTATTGGCATTCAATTTTCACCAAATGTCGATAACAACCCATGCAATCCATACATACAAAAAAAAACAAATAAGTTCAGAAATTAGGTTAAGTGTAATAAAATGGAATGACACAGGGAAAAATTATTGAACATGTTAACTGAAATGTATTTAATGCTTTGTACAAAATTATTTGTTGGTATAGACAACTTCAGTATGCCTCCTGTATAGAGAAACTAGTCACATGCATTGCTCAGGTGTGATTTTGGCCCACTCTTCCACAGAAATAGTCTTTAAATCTTCAAGGTTCAATGGGCCTCTTTTATGAACTCTTATCTTTAGTTCTTTACATAAATGTTCTATTGGATTCAAGTCCGGTGATTGGCTGGGCCATTCTATCAGCTTTATTTTCTTTCTTGGAAACTAATTGAGAGTTTCCTTGGCTTTGTGGTATGGGATCATGGTCTTGCCGAAATGTCCACCCTATTTCATCTTCATCATCCTGGTTGATGGCAGGATATTCCTATCAAGAATGTCTTGATACATTTTTCCATTCATCCTTCCTGCAATGATATGATGTTTGCCAGTACTGTATGCTGAAAAACAGCCCCACACTGATGTTCCCACCTCCAAACTTCACTGTTGGTGTGATGTGCAGTGCCATTTAACCTCCAAACATGGTGTGTATTATGGCATCCAATGAGTTCAATTTTGGTCTCACCTGACCAGACTATATTCTCCCTATATTTCACAGGCTTGTCTAAGTGTTATGCATCAAACTTTAATAAGCTTCAACGTGCTTTTTCTTCAGCAATGGAGTCTTGCCTTGTGAGCGTGCATACATGCCATAGCGGTTGAGCGCATTACTTATTGTTTTCTTTGAAACAATTGTACCTGCTAATTCCAGGTCTTTATGAAACTCTCTACAAGTGGTCCTTGGCTCTTGGACAACTTTTCTAATATTTTTTTAACTCCTCTCTCCAAAATCTTGAAAGGAGCACATGGCTGTGGCTGGTTTATGGTGAAATATTGTTCTTTCCACTTCCAGATTATGGCCCCAACAGTGCTCACGGGAACATTCAGAAGTTTAGAAACCTTCTGTAACCTTTGCTTGTACCTATCATGAGATGTTTCTTGTGTGACACCTTGAAAATGAGACACCGGTTTATGGGCCATTGGTTGAGACTGAACAAGCTGATATTATTTGTACTGACAAGGTCAGGTCAGCTGATAGATTTCATCTGGTGTCTTGGCTTTCCATGCTGATTTGCACCTCCGTTTCTTCATGTGTTAAATACTTTTTTCCTGTATCATTTCATTTGATTACACAACTTAATTTGTGAACTTTTTTGTATAGTTTCTTTGTATGTATGAATTGCATGGGTTGTTACCGACGTGTGGTGAAATTTGCATGTCAATAGCATCTTTAGAAATATCTTTACCTAAAAAAATGGTGATGTGTTCAATACTTATTTTACTTGCTGTACATAATTTCTCTGTTTACTATTTGTTCTGCCTCTTAAGGGCCATGTATCTTGTCCAGTGAAGATTAATGTTAATGAATATATACACTATTCAGAGCTAATGCCTACCTGGAGAGAAATTACTGACACCGAAAGAAACACCAACGTGGGAAAAATAAATTTCTCCGTGAAATCCAGTTGTGTTACCATTCAAGGTAAACCCCCCACAATTGCTTCAAGCACTCATAAAATTACACATTGACATAAGTGGAGCAAACGTGATAGTTAGCCCCTTGATAGCAATGATAAATGATGTTCAGCCATTTCCAGGCCATGTGAAACAGCTTCCCAGCATAATGAATAGGCCCTCGTGTTATCCTAATAAAGCACTGCCCATTTCTGACCCAGTGTAGCACTCAAAGGGTTTAATCATTGGAGAGAACACCGAAATTCCGTTGAGCATACCAAATATTTGTATTCTATTATAATGTACAGGACTTCTAACACTGATTGCAAGCATATGCTTGGCTGTGACTCATGCTGAAATGTGCTATACAATATACTTAACCTTTATTCCCAAACCTCCGGCAAATGCATGCTTTCACATGCTTATGCATTGACTCTTTTTCAGAACAGGTCTGGGTTTTAGTGCCATTGTTACAAACAGACAGATTGATATACATTTGTTTTCTTTCTCTCCGTGAAAGAATGTTATATTTTCAGCATAGCCCATGACAGCCAATAATATTCCAGATTTCCCACTTAGAGAATTTGTAGTATTGGACAAAAGCCATGAAATACTAGCTGTACTTAGCAACTGTTCGATGCCACAGAAATATCACAGGGATATCAGTTATTCCGAAAGGATTGTGTTTTAGTTCTGTGACTTTGTATTATAATAGTGACACATACATAACTAAACTGTCATAACATGTACAAATATGTACAGTGTAGCTTAAAGTATATCCAACTTTTTTTTTTTTTTTACATTTCAAAAACTGCTACTAGTATGGTAATTAGACATTTCTTTTTTATATGTGCGTTACTAGTCTGTTGGTAGCATCTACGAATTATTCATTCTTGTCTATGCTGCTTTAAAGCGGTTTTAAACCCAAAAGCAAACATTTTTTATATTGCAGTTTACCAATTCTTAGATGTGATGGCTGCATTCGTTTTCTATTTTAGCCAGTTCTGGACTGGAAGGATTTGCCCCCTTAATGACCAGGTCATTTTTTGCGATTCGGCACTGCATTAATTTAACGGACAATTGCGCGATCGTGCGACACTGTACCTAAATAAAATTGATGTCCTGTTTTCCCCACTAATTGAGCTTTCTTTTGGTGGTATTTGATCACCTCTGCGGTTTTTATTTTTGCGCTATAAACAAAAAAAGGGCAACAATTCTTAAAAAAAATAAAATATTTTTCTGCTATATAACATTCCCCAAAAAATTAAAAATATATTTTTTTAACATTTAAGGTCAATTTGTTTTCTGCTACATATTTTTGGTAAAAAAAAATCGCAATAAGCATATTTTGATTGGTTTGCACAAAAGTTATCGCGTCTACTAACTACAGGAAAGATTTATGTCATTTTTTTTTTTACTAGTACTAGTTATTACTAGTAATAGCGGCGGTCAGTGATTTTTAGCAGGACTGCGACATTGCGGCGGTCAGATCGGACAGCTAACTGACATTTTTGACACTTTTGGGGGGACCAGTGACATTACTAGAGTAATCAGTGCTAAAAATATGCACTGTTACTGTAATAATGACACTGGCAGGAAAGGGGTTAAAACAGTTGGTGATCAAGGGGTTAAATGTAAGCCTAGGGGAGTGTTTCTAACTGTGGGGGGAGGGGCTTGTGAAATTATCACAGAGACCTGTGATCCTATATAGAAGGATCACAGGTGCTCTGTGATCATTCCAGAGAAAAAAAAAAGGTCAGCTGTGTTTACAGCAGCTGACCGTTCTTCTCTCTCAGCGGGGATCGATTGGGGGTGGCAGGCGGCAATCGGAGCCACTGCTGCCGAGTGGGGGCAGGAGCGCGCCAGCGGCAGCTAGCAGCAGGTGCGTGACTGACGTAGGGCTACATCGGTTCGCGCAGGAGAGGCTGCCTGCTGCAGTGTATCTGCGGCGGGCGGTCCGGAACAGGTTAAAATGTCATTTTTTTTTTAACCTTGTAATCCAGACAGTACATCTCTTGTTTTCAACAGAACAAACTGCCCAGCAAAAGTGGCTGTTAGTGGGTTGAGTCTGGGTCCACTGACTGTATATGCTGTTTGATTTTCATGTCCGTTTTCAGTTTGACTTTCAAAGGGAGTTGTTCAGCAGATCTGGTGTGATTCAGAAGCAGAGGGGAGGTGTAAGAAAAGGAGGAGAGCAAACTCTGCTAAAATCATGTTCACAACTGAGGAGATATGCGTTTTGGAAGCGTTCCTATTGAAGTCAATGAGCCTGAAAATTGCACTGCACTGCTCTAAAAATGCACAGGACCCTTTTAAAAATTGCACTGCAGGTGAAACGCATATATGTGAACGGCCACAGTGGAAAACAATGCTATTTGACATGTCATCTGATTCAATGCGTTCTAAAGTGCATCAGAAATCGCATACATGTGAACCGATGATTGGACACCATTTAACACTGACAAGGGCGATTACAAGGGTTAGCTTTTATTTATTTATATAAAATCTTTATTTCAAAAGAAACACAACTGTTGCTGTAACTGCTTAAAAGTGTTAGCTGGAGTTTGGCTTTCATTTATTGAGTGTATGCAAATTTGCAGAGCATCTAACACTCCAAGCCCCCCCCCCCCCAGACTGGAAATGCTGTTGCCCAAAGATGTCTCTGTTGCTCCTCCATCCAGTTCAGGTGCTCTAATAAAAGAGGTGCATTGTAAAAAGAAGGGGACAAAGCCCAAAATGAAAAAAAAAAAAAAAGCGAATGTAGCCACCACATCTAATAATTGGTAAGCTACAATATATTACATTTTGGTTTGGGGTTTAATACTGCTTTAAATTTCTAAGGCTTCTTTTCTGGAGGCGATGTGGCCTATACAGACAAGCTAAATGCATAATAAAAATATACCATGGAGTGTTTTTCATTAGTTCTAGAACTCCTACTGTTTACTCAGAGGGTGAGAGAAGTAATTTCAGGCATTTACAGTAATATTTAAAGTGGAATATAAAGCAAACAATGTGTGATAGCGCTGCCCAAATATTAAATGAATGATGCAGTATATACACACAATATCAAAGTTAAAAAATCTAAAGAAGTCAAAATCAATAAAAGTTCATCATATTGGTGAAAGTTATTGCAGTTCCATCATAATTACAGTGCTGAAGTGCCAAATGCTGTAAACGAAATTGGTGCTGTCCATGCTCCCCTTATATCATTAACATGATACTAAAAAAACACAGTATCACACTCACTTTTGTACAAGGTAAAACCAGCATAAAAAACAGAAACTGGAAGTACGTCGCCACTTGCGTGTCACCATATTGATTTGACGTCACCACCCACAGTCATCTGATACGTTTCGTCCCTCCCAGAGGACGTTATCAAAGGCTATTGTCTGATATCGCCCTGTGGGAGGGACGAAACGTGTCATCTGACTGCAGGTGGTGACGTCAGATCCGGCCGGTGACACAAAAGTGGCGGCATACTTCCAGTTTCTGTTTTTTATGCTGGTTTTACCTTGTACAAAAGTGATTGCAATACTGTGATTTTTAGCATCATTTTAATAAACGGAATTACGCTATATATTCCTCCTCTTTTCTGGCATTATACTATATACTATACATGAGGGAATCCGCACCCACAAAGAAGGAGCTCCGTTGGAGAACTACTATTTCCAGCATCTGAGATGTTTTGCAAAGCGCACATGACTTCTGTAATGGGAGTATATGGCAGCTGGTGAGTGAGTGGGCACACAGGAGGGGAGATTAGAATAGAAAAGAATAGAATAGAAAAACAATAGAACAGAATAGAATAAAATAGAATATATAACCATCTTTCGAAATTCAAATTTGTAATAGAATAAATTAGAATAGAAAAGAATAGAATAGAAAATAATAGAAAAGAATAGAAAAGAATATAATAGAAAATCAATAAAATAGAATAGAACGATTATATTATTTCTATTTTATTTTATTCTATATTATTTTTTTCAAGTCTTTTCTATTCTGTTCTCTTATGTTACATTCTATTGTTTTCTACTATTTTATATTCTAATCTTTTCTATTCATATTCATTCTATTTGAAATTCCAATTTCTGAAGATGGTTATATTCTTTATATCTTACCCTATTCTATTGTTTTTCTATTATATTCTATTCTATTCTAGTCTATCCTTTTCTTTACTATTCTCTTGTTTTCTATTATTTTGGATTCCATCGTTTTGGATTCTATTCTAATCTATTCTATTCAAATTTAGAAGACATTTTCTATTTTATTTTATTCTATTCTTTTAAATTATTTTTACTCTATTGCGTTATTATTTTATATTCTATATTATATTTTATTGTATTTTTTTTTTGAAAATTGATTTCTAATATTTTCGAATTCGATTTCAATTCAAATTTCTTTTTAAATTTGATTCAAGTTTATTTTAAAATTCGAATCAAATTTAGTCGGAAATTCCATTCATTATTTTGGGTTCACTTAAATTCGTTATTGTAATTTGGTTACATCCGAATTTTCGAATAAGGAAAATTTGTCCGAATTAAACAAACTGCACATGTCTAGGGTTTAAATACTTTTTCAAGGAACTGTAAAGCCTGTTATTGGCTAAAGAATTTACCCACTGTCTGCTGCCATTTACAAGGTGAGAGTGGGCCTGATGGGGAACTAGTGTCTCAGCTTTCCCATCAGGCTATGCCCACTGCAGCATCACTGGTTGCTAGAAGGCTGTTGGCTATGAAGCTGGCAGCATCCCTAGCAACCAGTGAAAGGGAGAGGGTAGTGGCCACAAATATGCCCCTCTGTTTCACTGTGTAAATAGACAGGCACTGTGCCTGTCTTTGTATGGTAAGTTAAGGTAGATATAAATTACATCTAGCTTCATTATCTATGAACTGGAAGTAATTATTTTTGAATTCTTTTAAAAAATTTGTACACATTTTTCAAAGATAAAACTACCTAAATCTGCCCCAATTTTAGTAAAATACCAAAACAGATGGTAGGGATTTTAAAATCTAGCAAAGGTCATTTTGAAGGTCCATGATGCCATAAAACTGTTGGTAGTGTTTTATTGAATTCTCCTGACTGTTTCTTCTTAACATGACTAATACATTCTTTGTTGTATTCACACACTAACTACTATTCTTGAAATGGACATTCCTATTCTACCACATTGTCATATGTCAGATCACCATATGTGGACAAATGCCTGTGTCAGCGTAGTTGAAAAATTATATCTGCTCACACAAAAATTCTTTGTAGAAGCCAGAGTAGACCACCAAGGACAACACAAGGTGTGAGTTTTTAGGCATGCTATCTAGGAAAAGGATAAATGGGAAATGGTACAATTATGGGAACGTGTAAAAGCAAGGGATTAACATTCCATTTAGTATTCTCACAGGATAACCCAAGACAACTTTTTTCTCTCTCTAAAGTAGCAGAAAATGCATGTTGTCTTAAATAATTGTACAAAGCGACATTCAACTTGCTATATTTATTTAGACATTAGCGATGGAAAAGGAAAGGCTGACTTAAAACACCCAGTATATGCTGCTGATTTATTACATTAATGTATTTAGCAAATAGATCTACTTATATCCTTAATATTCATGTAAGGCTTCTTGAAAAGATTAGGGATACTACACAAGAATGTTACATTTATATTTACAATGTTGCTTCTGAGACCTTATGCGGTGACTATGTAATGCATTATATAAATGTGTGTGGTCTTACTATTACAGTATTTACAATGCAATATCCTTAAAACAACATTTTAAAAGAGATTTAGTCTTGGTGTAGGTGTGAGGTTGCTTTAAATAAAATGAGACCGAGGAGAAGGATTATTTTTTTCCATAGGATAACATGGAATAATAGGACTTGTTAGAGGGGATTTTCAAATTCTTGTTTTTTTTTTTGTTTTGGTTAAATTCCCCTCCCCACCTCTTTCATGGCAATGTTGTAACCATGATACATGGTTAGGGGAAACCACTCTGAGACACAACAGCTTTTTTTTTTTTTTATTTATTCATTTTTTTAATAGGGGAAATGGATAGAGGCTTTGACAGGTTTTATCACTTTAGGGATGTTTTTCTTTATTTGTTGACTCAATCACAATGTTTTCAAGAGTACAGGAAGTGAGATGAATTCTTCCAAAAGGACCACTCCATACTCCATAGAAACAAAAAAACAAACCAGATCTCAGATATTTTATATAATCTAGAACTTCAACAGTTGTCAATAACCACCCTGGACACACAGACGTTGATTTACTAAAACTGGAGAGTGCAAAATCTGGTGCAGCTCTGCATAAAAACCAATCATTGTCCAGGTGCATTCTTAATTTTATAGTAAATCAGCCCTAAACCCTGCACCCAGGGCTGCAAATCTATTCCTGTATACAAGTAAACATTTGGATGCGGTTATCGGCGGTATTTGATTTGTATGGGAGGATATACACAAAAACACCTGTCACTCCCATGCACAGAGATTCACTTATTTTCCCAGTGTATGGCTCTCTGCACCCGTGTGAATGCACCTTAAATAATGGCCCTAGAAATATTCCTCCCTATGTGTTGTTTACTTACACATGTGATTGCTCTGGTATATGAAGGGGGTGGGGCTTTAAAAATTGTTGGGTTTTTACTCTATTGCTATAACAATGGGGCTGACAAGATCTCTTTTACCTGACAGGCAGAAGCCGGCTGAATAAAACAGTAATTTGATGTGTATCCCCAATAATTTAAGTTCATAAACTGTAAACCGATAGCAATTCTCTCTTTTTCTGCACTTAGCTTACAGGGCACCATAAACTTTCTAGATAAGAAAGCCCAGCAATGACCATGATTTAGCTGACTGCTTGCAAACCCTGTGAGCTTGACTCTCCAGCAAATGGAAGGGGACATGTCTCATGTGTAGCTTGTTCAGGTGTGTGTAATGCAAAATGTTCTCTCTGTTTACAAAAGAGGCTATTCACAACATAGCCATAAATAAGTTTCAAAAAAACATTGCACTTGATACCTGTTGTGGCACTAAGTGATAAATATGAAATGTTAGTTTCATATTGAAATGTTAGTTTGCACTATTTCGTATTTGTATCAGTTGTGGATATTTTTTTAACTGATTCATGACAAATATCCCCATACATGAGTAATAACATCTCTCGACCACAGGTGGTTTAGTGAGATTTGACGTTGTGTGTAAAGATGACTACCGCATCTCCAATTGACCATGTTGTTTTGGGGGAAGTGCAACCATGTTTTGCTGACATCACTCAGGAAACGACCTGTGAGTGGTCAAAAGGACTATAATTAGAGTCACTAGAATGGGGGGAAAGTTTTGTTCTATGCTTTTTATTAAAACTGCTCTTGGTGTGTCCTTTCATTTTAAATATTCAGTAGATATTTCAATGGCTGTCCAGTATGTCCACCTTCATTATAAATTGTGTTCCCAAATTTGATACAGTATTTATCAACATTTTATTTTTTAGCTCTGCTCATACTAAAGAAAATATATGCTAAAACAATTTACATTCCTTTTTACCTTGGCATCCTTGCTTTAAGGATTGTCAAAATGAGGAATATTCTGCCAAAGAAGGTAGTGGTCGCCAATGATTTAAGTGAATTTGAATATGTTTTGGATGCCATTCTTTCCAGAACTGGCATCTAAAGCTACAACTCCTAGAAATGACTAATCTGATGTTGGCATCTGTCTAACCAGTAAATTGTGATGCAATTTTTTTTTTTTTTTTATCAACAGTAGTCATAAACTATTAAATCAAAGGCTGACCTTGACCGATTTTTAAATTAAAAATTAGTCGTCTAGAAAAACCCCCCCAAAAAAACATTTAAATTAAAAAGTGTCACTACTTATTTGTTTTCCTTTCCTTTGGACTGTTTTGTTCTGTTGCTTTGATGGTTTGCTGTTATTTTGCTGTGTGCATTACTGGGCAGTTATTTTTATATTATTATTAGTTGTCGCATCATTTCAGGACGTATAAGTACAGTCATATTATTTTGTCCTTGCAGTCCCACACAAGAAAATTAAAAATGCACTGTCGTTGTACTTATGAAACTGGCTGGGATGGGGTTAAAGGATAAGTCCAGGCAAAAACTAGCTAACTCTAAACCTGCTCTGTGCCACATTCTAACCCTAATCTATCTAACCCTGTAAAGCAAAAATCGCTGTACCTACCTTCTCTGCACCCAATCCAGTCCAGTCTCCAGCGAGGGAAACTCTGTGCAGGAGAGGACTAACAATGGCTGTGAAATGAATGGGAAATGAAGTCACCCATAGACTTACTATGGGGCTTCCGTTGTCAGCTGCCGCTGCAACTCAGCGTGAGACCGGACCAGATTGGCTGCAGAATAGGTAAGTACAGTGATTTTTGCTTTACAGGGTTAGCTATATTAGGGTTAGAATGTGGCACCGAGCACGTTTAGCATTAGTTAGGATTTGCTTGGACTTATCCTTTTTTTTTTTTTTCTAAAAAAGATTTTATTGAAAAAATGTTTTGTTCATGCAGTCAAATAACAAGAAAACATTTGAAAATTTTGGTACAACAATGAACATATTGAACAGAAGAGTTATCGCCAGGAGAGCGGTGAAATGTCCACAAGAAATGAAACTTTTCCAATCTTTGTAAATACACATCTTGTATTCATGAATGCAGAATTAATAGAAAAATACAGGAAAACAAAAAAAAATTAACAGAAATAAAGGATATCTGCATATAATATCCTGAAAACATTGCCTTAACTCAAATTTAAGGTTAAAGAGAAACTATTCAGGGATTACGAGCTTTGACTCAGAACTTCTGAGGTCTGTCAGCATACACTGTTAGGTTCATAAATGAGATTTAGGTGACCTTTAACTGTAGTAGAGTATGGCGGTATCTCCATCTCAAGGGTAAGTATGACATATGTTCATTACTCTTATTGTAGTTAGATGCTGTATGTTGTTCCATCTGATAGTCTAATGTCCCACTCACCAATTGGGGGAGTGGGTCATTCAGGTCAAATTTAAAGAGAGGTGGAGGTGGTGGGGGGGGGGGAAGAGGAAGAGGGGGGTAGGGTAGGGTAAGACGTGTAGTTCCCAGTCTCTGTCCCCTACCCCAGAATCAGTTTTCCCATGTGAATTGGATTCTTATAAGCCCGGGGGCCTTCCTGTCCGGGAGAATGGCGAGCCGGGGGTGAGCTCATCCCACTCCCTTCAGCTTCCCTTGTTTAGGGGAGGGAGGAGGGATAAATTGCAGGGGGAATTGTATCATAGTGGCCAACACGCCACTCTCTCCGACCTCAGGCGTATTCCCGACATTAATGCATCTGGATGTAAGCATCGGGTTTTGGCCGATATATATTGTATGTTATTAAATTAAATGGGGTATTCATCAAGAGGGTATACCTTGTTGATTTGGTAAATTCCGTCCATGGGGCCCAGGTGTGAGCGTATTTTTCAGTTCTATCCTTGGCAATGGCAACAATTTCTTCTAATTTTGCAATTTTGTCTACCTTGTTTAGCCATTCTCTAAGTGAGGGAGTTGTCTGTAATTTCCAATGTATGGGTATACATGCTTTGGCTGCATTAATTAGATGAGGGGTAATTGTCCTGCAGTAGCTATGTGGAGGGGTATTAGAATGATGTAGTAAGTATTGAGCTGGGGTGAAGTTGATGAGAGCATTCATAATTTCTGTTATAGTATTGTGTATTCGCTTCCAGAATGGCTGTATTCTAGGGCATGACCAATACACATGCAGGAGACTGCCTGGCGAGTTGTTGCATCTCCAGCATAAGTTGGATATGCTGGGTTAGAATTTGTGGAGGAGTGTTTGGGTTCTGTACCACCTTGTCTGGATCTTGTAGCAATTTTCTTGGGTTGAGACATTGAGGGAGCTTTTATGTGTAATATAGCAGATATTCTTCCAGTCCTGTTCAGAAATGGTAGTGTTTAAGTCAGATTGCCAGGCTAGGAGCGCCTTGTTAGAAAAGGTGGGTGTTTCTGAGAAGAGAAGGTTATATGTCTGGGAGATGAGGTGGCGTCTGGGAACGGGGCTGCAACAGAGTCGTTCAAATGGCGAGAGGTCTCTAGAGATGGTATTGTTCTGGTTCAGGGAGTTTAAGAAGTGTCAGATTTGAAAATACGTCTAGTTGGGGATAGGGGGTGTAGAAGAGTCTGGTCAGAGGTCGGTACGGTCTATCAGGGTTCCCTGGTTGTAAAACTGATGTGCTCAGATTGGCCTGTCTTTCCATCGCTTATGTAGAAAGGATTCAGATAAGCCTGGAGTAAAGGATGGGTTAGATTTAATGGGTGTTAAAGGACCCGGGTTTGAAGAAATGTTAAAGAGTTGGCAAGTAATTTTGAAGGAGGTTAATGTGGTACTTATAAGCGGGTGGTGTTTAATGGAGGAAGGAATTAGGTCTGCAGATATCCAGGGTACTGCGTGTAAGGGGAGAAAGGAAAAGGAGTTTTCAATGGAGATCCAATCCTTATTTTCTCCATGTAAAAGCCAGTTCAACATTCTCGTAAGAGGGCAAGCCTATTGGTATTTCTGGAGATCAGGAAGACCTATACCTCCATTCATCTTGGATTTCGAAAGCAGATGGAATGATATTCTGGGTGTTTTTTGACTCCATAAGAAATTGGTACACATAGATTGGAAAGAGTGGAAAAATGATTTAGGAATTTTGATGGGGACTGTTTGGAGAATGTAGAGTAAGAGTGGGAGGATATTCATCTTAATAATAGCTGCACGGCCAAACCAAGAGAAGTGGGGCTTATTCCATAGTTTGATGTCTTCTTTGATGTTTTGTAGGACAGGGGTAAAAATTGGTTGAAAAGAGATCAGATAGTGAGGTTGTGAGATGAATGCCGAGGTATTTAATTGATTTTTGCTGCCATTGGAAAGGAAAGTTGGTTTTACATTGCTCTACTAAAGTATCGGGGAGGGATATATTAAGGGCTTGAGATTTAGAGAAGTTAATTTTGAAATTTGATATCGTTTGAAAGTTTTGAAACTCTTTCAGGAGGGCAGGGATGGTTAACAGGGGGTTACTGAGGAAAAGAAGAATGTCGTCTGCGAAGGCAGCAATTTTGTATATTTGGGGTCCAATTTTTATTCATTGAATGTTTGGGTTATGGGCGAGAGATCTTAGAAAGGGTTCCAATGTAAGAACAAAGAGAATGGGGGATAGGGGGCAGCCCTGTCTGGTTCCATTGCCGATGGAGAAGGCGTTCGACAGGCTTCCGTTCACTCGCATTCGGGTGGATGGTGTGTAGTAGAGAGACATTATAGATTGAATTAATCTATTTCCAAATCCTAGATGTTGAAGGACACTTTCCATGTACGTCCAATCCAGCCTGCCGAACACCTTCTCCGCGTCTAGTGACAGCATGAAACCCTTAAGTTTGTTTGAGGTTATCCAGTGATGGATATTTATGGCCTTAATCGTGTTGTCCCTGGCTTCCCGTCCAGGAACAAAGCCCATCTGGTCTTTGTGGATCAAGTGGGGTATAATGGGGAGGAGTCTATTGGCTATAATTTTGGCAAATAATTTTATGTCAACGTTTAATAGAGATATGGGCCTATAGTTTACTACTGATGTCGGGTCTTTACCTTCTTTATGAATGACTGTTATATGGGCTTCGAGCATTCTATGATACGGTGGGGATGGGGACGAGAGGGAATTAAATGCATTTGTTAATGGTTGAGAAATTATGTCTAGAAAGGTCATGTAGTACGGGGCGGTGTATCCATCAGGGCCAGGGCTTTTGCCCGCTTTAAGTTGGGATATTGCGGTCTTCAATTCTTCTGTAGATATTGGGCTGTCTAGTTCTATAGATTTTGTGTTCGGGATAGGTTTGAGACAATGATTATTTAAAAATGATTGTATCAATGAGCGTTTATTCCCTTCAGATGTGGGAGATTTTAGGTTGCATAATGTGGTGTAGTATGCTTCTAATTGGGCTGCCATGTCTGGAGTTTTGGATTGGGTATTCCCTACATTATCTTTGATTGTATGTATTGAGGTGGCTGCTCTTTTTTTCTGTAAGGCTCTTGCTAGGAATTTACTGCTCTTGTTACCGAACTCATAGAAGAGTTTTTGTTGTAGAATAAGTTTACGTTTGGTTTTAATATTTAGGTCATCTAGCAACATTTGTCCGTGTAGTAAGAGGTCTTGGTAGGTGCTTTGTGCTTGAGTTTGTTTGTGAGCAGATTCAAGGTCTTTAATTTTATTAATTAGCGCTTGTGTTTTGGCTTGCTGGATCTTCCTCTTAGTTGATTTCAAAGATATTAGAAATCCTCTCAGGACACATTTATGTGTTTCCCAGAGTGTGATTGGGGATACCTCAGGGGAATTTTTAATTTCAAAGAATTAGATGATCTTGGCCCGGATGTGTTGTATATCTGGTTCCTTGGTGAGAAGGTATGGATCTAATCTCCAGTACTTGGAGTGGGTATTGGTTGATGGGATAGCAAGTGTCAATGTCACTGGGTGGTAGTCGGATATGGTCATTGTCTCAATCGTTGTTTTTTTAATGAGGGGTAGACCTTTCTGGGAGAGGAAGATATAATCTAGTCTGGAGTAACGGTTATGTGGCAGGGAAAAAAAGGTAAAGTCTTTAGTCGTGGGATGAAGTGTACGCCAGGTGTCGTGTAGCATGAGTTCATGTAGGTGGGACCTTATTTTTTTTCAGGGCTCTGTATGTCAGGGAGTAAGTGCCGGTTGATGTGTCTAACAAGGGGTATAGTGCCACACTAAAATCACCCCCCAGAATTGTGACACCCTTCTGGAATTCTGCTAGGGTATCTGTTATTTTCTTAAATAATGAGACCTGAGCGGTGTTGGGGCTGTAGATGTTGACCAGGGTGTATGGTTTGTTCGAAATCATTCCTTTTAAGAAGATGAATCTCCCTTCGTGTTCAATAATAGATTCCGTCAATATCAAGTCAATGATTTTGGAAATTAATATGGCCACACCTTTAGTTTTCCCTAAAGGGTTGGAGGACAGATATGTTGTTGGGTATAGTCGGTTGGATAGTTTTGGTATTTTCTTTTGATGGTGGAAGTGTGTTTCCTGTAGGTATACTATGTCTGCTTTTAGTTTGCTCATCAGGTCTAAGACTTGGCTACGCTTCTCAGGAATGTTAAGGCCTTTTGTGTTTAATGACACTACTTTTAGTAGGGTGTGTTCGTCTGAGTGCGAAAAGGTGTCCATTTCTTTTTTTTTTATGGGCTATGTATAATAAGTTTATGTAGATGGGATGTTTGTGGGGACAGAGACTGAGGAAGGTTGGGGTGGGGAGAGAGAGTCAGAGGAAGGGGAAGAGGGGGAAGGGTAGTAAGGCGAGAGGGTAAAGGAGGGTGTTATAAGGAAGGAGGTGAACCACGAATTGGGGTGAGATAAGTACTCACCTCAAGGTAAAATACAGTGTTCACAGGGAGTTGACAGGGAAAGATATTATGAAAAATTTCTTCCTGTCTTGTAGAGGAGAGGGTGGCAACTGGAATAGAAAGGTTTATATTTCGATGACTGGGTAGCGCGGGAGAAGCATAGAGAGCATAAGTGATTGTGATACCTTCCTTTTTGTGGAAGAATAAATATGCAGTTTGTGACCAGGAGCGGTTCCTTATATGTTGGGGAAATAAGGGATTAAAGGGCTATCCTGTATAGTTTATGGAAAGAGGAGGGGAGTTTACCATATAATAGGCACCAACCAGGGGATATGTATGGGATCTGATTTAAATCGGAGGGGGGTTATTTTCCGGGAAATTTACTATGGTAAGAAGAAAGCAAGCGTGACTCATTCCCTTATCTAGTCAACCCTCCGAGGTTCAAGTCGCAGATTTCAATTGCTGCAGTTAAGGGGATTATGGAGGTTTAGGTAGTTAAAGAAATGTGGTATCTTTATCAACAGATCTTGTCATAGTACTTTAATTGTCATTACCAAGTGTGGAGAAAAGAAAATTTTAAGAAAATTTTGCTGATTAGAAATTAGCTTGTCATATGTCAGGGAAGTATCTCGGAGGGTTAACTAGTATGTCTATACCTCTACGCACGGAAGGATACTAGGTGATTTTTGCTTAGTCAGATTAAGTATAGAAAGGAGATGAGTCACTAAATACATACAGTACTTGTTTTGTGAAACATTTCAGATAAAACCTTAGAGCTTTACAGATTAGTGATATATATCTTAAATTATATCTCCAAACCGAAACCTAGAGGGGATCGGTGAGTCAGTTTCCTTTAAAAAGACTGTATGGCATTTCTGTTTAAGGGTGTTGGATGAGCAAGCTTATGTGGTACTCTTACTAAAGATATGTGTGTATATCTGGGTGTATTGTGGGATCGGAGCATAGTACTTTACCAGTCTTTTTTAGTATTGGGTGGAGATTCATGCTTAGAGACAGGGCGATCCCATACTGCCATCAGCAAGCTGTGGAGGGAAGAGAGAGTCCGGCGAGTCGAAATCATAGAAGATCTATCAATTTGGAGAATGTTCTCAGGAGTTATGAGGTGTTCGTCTGTCGCTTGTCTTATGGGATTTATGCGAGGGGATCCTGATACCTGTTGAGGAAAAAAAAGTATGGAGAGAAAAAATAGGGGGCATAGAAGGGAGAGATAAGAAAAGAGAAAAGAAGTTCATCTGATGAGTTCTCGGTAAGAGATGTCTTGGAGGCATTATTGCTGCTTGGAATCACGAATTTCTAGTCTTGGCGTTGTCTTCTATGCACCGGGGATGCAGTCGGGCTTCCGTGCGTGTACATCCTGGGGTCAGAGGAGCCCACGTTTCTGGGAGATGCCGATCTGGGACATCTGATATGGAACTCGTCCCTTTCTGGAATCGTGTCCATTGAGGTTGCCCTGCGCAGATTAGGGGTATGTGGACTTCTGTACCAGTCTGGGAGATCAACATGAGGGATGTTTAGCATGTTGCAGAGGGTCGTTAGGTCTTCAGGTACTCTTAGGTTGGCTGTACGGCCATTTGCAGTTGCTGATAAGCAGAACGGAAATTTCCATCGATAAGGAATTTCTCTACTTCTGAGGACATCTAGTAGAGGGCGAAGATCTCGTCTGCGCTGCAAAGTCATGGGGGGCAGGTCTTGGTATATCTTAATTTCAGTACCTTGAAACAAAAGTGTACGTCTATCCCTTGATCTTCGGAGGATATCTTCTTTTAAACGGTAGTTCACCAAACAGCAAATTATATCTCTAGGAGGGTCTGTTTCTCTTGTTCTTGATCTCAGAGCCCTGTGCAGCCATTCAAACTCTATTGGAGTATCTGGAGGCCTCCCAAGTACATCATTGAAAATCGCCACAGTCGCGTTAGTGATTTGGTTGTGGTTGACTGATTCAGGCAGTCCACTTACTCTCAGGTTATGTCTTCGGCCTCTATTGTCCAGGTCTTCCAGTTGTCTCTGAAGATCTCTCAGTTGCATAGTGTGGAGGGAGCTATTTTCATTTAGTGATTGCAGTGATTCTTCACGGTGTGCAGCCTTCTCTTCCACATCAGTTACTCTACTAGTGATAGAGTTGATATCTCTCTTGAGGTCTGCTACAGCAATTGCTAGGGAGGCTTTGATATCTTCTGCAATCGACCTCAAGTCCTGGAGAGTTACTGGGGGTGCCTGAGGAGATGTGTTGAGTGCTGCCATGTTCATTGGAGCAGGTAGAGGGTCTGTAGATGGTGTTAAGGCGGCATTTGGAGCTGTATTGGGAGCTGGGAAGGTCAATTCTTGTTGTAGATGATGTTCCTCTGTAGTGTGAGTAGCAGAGGGGGGGCCGCGAGCGAGCTCCGAGTAGGCTGCATTTGAAGCCGGGGCCTCGCGTAGCAGTGCCGGCTGCCGGAACATGTCCGGGATGTTTCTGCTGCCTCCGGTTGGTATGTCACACGGGGACCGGGATCTGGAGGGTGAGGAGTGGGCGGATGACTTCCCCATACCTGCTGCCAACAATTTTGCTGGAAGAATTAGGGTGGATTAGGCTTTTTTACTCCAGTGCTGTTCAGAGCTCAGGCTTCCATTCCGGTCCAGTGCCAGGCCACGCCCCGTGTTGGACTTATCCTTTAACACCAGGAGTGATCAAAGGCTTAACTGTGTGCCTAGGTGGTGTTTTTCTAAACTGTGGGAGTTGCTATGGGAAGACATGGATCCTAGTCTCTGCTTTGCAGAGACACAGGATCTATGCCTTGCCTTCTGTCAGAACGGTGATCTGCCTTGTTTACATAGGCAGATTGACATTCTGTCTCTCTGCAGGATTATCAGTGGATGCCGGCGGACATCAAGTTTGTGGTGCCCGCCAACTGGTTCCTGCTGTGTGTAATTACAGCTGAAGGGAGCCGCTGCTGGTGCCCCTTCGGGCCCGCTACCTATATATATATATATATATATATATATATATATATACGTGATCCTGCACACAGCTGCCCCCCTGTAGCAGTAAAACTGCTATAGGGCGGTCGCTAAGTGGTTAAAGTACAGTATTTAGCTTTGCATTCACTTTCAAAGTCATGTCACTGTATTGAAGCCATTAAATGCATATTCACATCATGTGCTCTCATACTTAAGCAACGTACATGTTTGTTGACATTGATTAATACGTTGATGTGTGGAAATACATTTATTACCTTCTACAAACAGCTTGTAAACTGGAAACCAGCGCTGCAAGCCTGTTTGATGGAATATTCAAAACAGATTATTTTCTTTTAGACACCCCAGTAGGCTGTGGTAGGTTAGATTTTTAACACAACCCCCACTTCAAAGATGTAAAACTGTCACAAAAATGATCATTTAGTAACAAGCAAAGGAATCATTTACATGTATTTATTTTGACTTAGTTGATTTTTTGAATATGTTTTATTTAGTTATTGTCAGTTGTTAAATTATGTGGCCAAACTTAAATTAAATACACTTGCTTTTTTTTTTTGTAAATATGTAGCTGGAAAAAAAAAACCGTAATAACCTTCTGGCAAGCTTTTTGCCAGAAAAAATAAAGCGTATTGTGCCTCTATAAAGCTGTAAATACATATTCCATGCAAAGCTGTGTTGTCTTTGAGTGGTAAGGCAGAATCATAACTTTGTTTATTATACCGTAAGCAGTTCAAAGCAAAAATAAATCTCCGGTTGCATGAACTTGAAAGATAAGTGCAATTCACAAAAAATGCCAAAATTAATATTCATTTGTCCGATCCTTGAGGACAAACCACTTCTGCTTTGCTTTCGCTTTAAACTAATAACGCTGGGTGACACCAGTGTCATAGGTACACCCTGTAATATGTTTTTTTCTAAAACAAATATTTTGTATATACAGTATCTCACAAAAGTGAGTACACCCCTCACATTTTTCTAAGTATTTTATTATATCTTTTCATGTGACAACACTGAAGAAATTACACTTTGCTACAATGTAAAGTAGTGAGTGTACAGCTTGTATAACAGTGTAAATTTGCTGTCCCCCTCAAAATAACTCAACACACAGCCATTAATGTCTAAACTGCTGGCAATAAAAGTGAGTATAACCCTACTTTACATTGTAGAAAAGAGTAATTTCTTCAGTGTTGTCACATGAAAAGATATAATAAAATATTTACAAAAATGTAAGGGGTGTACTCACTTTTGTGAGATACTGTATAGTAAAACAAAACAAAAAAAATTATCAATTTAAAAATGTATAAACTAAAAAATAGAATTGATCCTTCTTCCTTTTAAAAAAAAAAAATAAAAAAAAATGTCTGCCGTGTCAACATGTCCATTTATCAATAATGTGCCTTCCAGAAAAGCTGGGCCTGGGGCCTTGATTTACTGCTTATTATGTTTGGGTAAATAACAGTTTTCACACAGTTTGAGATTTTTGGATGCCTGGGCCCACTATTGAGAGGAAGCCCCTATAGATGCTGAAAAATAAAAGCATATGAGCTGGTTGACTTTGTTGGCTCAATATACTGATGATGAATTATGTTGGGGTGCATAGGGGCCAGAGCCATATTGGGGGGTATGTGTTTTATGCTCTTTTTTTTTTTTTTTTTCTCAATAATTTTTTATTGAAGGATAACAAGTACAAGCAATAACGAAAATGGTACAGAAACAAAAACTAATCCACAACAAGTGGTGAGTGAAACATGAAGTACAGCATAGTGGGGTGGGTAAACAGCTGACAATGCAGATATGTAGTATCTAGGAGTACGTCAAGCAAATGGAACCATATTTTGACCCGGGGAACCAAGAAAAGAAAAAAAAAAAAAAAAAAAGGGGGGGGGGATACCAGCTAATGGGTGACTAAGGCCACAACGGTAGGGCGCCCCCCTCGAGACACCCCAAAGGGAACAAACTGTGCCTCAAAAGGAAGCGCTCCCAACCTCGATTAATTGAGCCAAATGGTATCCTAAACACGAGGATTCCCATGGAGAACCGGTTAGGGGTAAAAAATAAAAATTCCCAGGCCTAACCTAACCTAACTAGAGACCCGTACTCCAGATTGTAAACAAGAACCGTAAAAGAAAAAAAAACTCACAATGCAAAAACCCATCCCAAGTAATTGGTGGGGGCTCCGGGTCCAAACCGAGAGACCCCACTAGTTAGAGTCAGCGACAAAATACTATAAGTACAGCAATACCAATAAGAAAGCAAGTAGATGAAAAAGAAGAAAAAAGAAGAGAGCAGAGGGGACAGAAAAGGAGACTGACATGCAGTAAGGAAAGAGAATAGAAAAGAGAATGAAAAGCAAGAAGAGGAAGAAGGTTCCAGAGGTCCGACCCCAATTAAATGGTAACATTAACGTAGGCTGCCCAGGGTTCCCAGATCAGTTCAAATTTCGTTCTGGAATCATCGAGGACGCTGTACATCTTCTCCTGTGCCATTATCCATGATATCTTATGCTTAGCCAAACGGAGCGGAACAGAAGGCATTTTCCACTGCTTGGCTATCGCCATTTTGGCACCGAGAAAAATGTAGAAGATGAGGGCCTGGGTGTGTTTGGGAATTTCAGGAATCCGCTGACCTAATAGAGCATGCGTGGGGGATGGATATACCACAAGGCCAGTAATCCGCCTGACTATACTATAAATGCGCCCCCAGAACGTTCTCAGTTTGGGGCATTCCCAAAATATGCAATATAGTGCCCAGCAGCTTGCAGTCACGAAAGCAAGTGGGATGCGTGGAGGGATAAATGGTGGCCAGCCTAGCAGGCACCATATACCACCTCATAATCACTTTTAAATTAGCTTCCATGAGGCCAACATTGTGAATACCCCGGAAGGAACGCCCAACACATGCATGCCAGTCAGGCAGGTCCCATTCTATGTTGAGGTCTTGTTCCCATTTAAGCACGTAGGCCGGTTTAGTTTGAGCATCAGTTAGTAGGGCATAGATGAGGGAGATACCCCCCTTAACATCAGTAATTTGGGCACACCATTGTTCATAAAGCGAGACCCGAAGAGGTGCAGGATATTTGGACCTGAGGGAGTTAATAAAGTGTGAGATTTGGGTCAGACGGAACTTCTCCACAGGCGGCATCTTCAACGAATAAATACAATGTGATAAGGTTATAGGACCAGAGCTATCCACAAAGTGTCCAATTCTATACATGCCTTTGTCAGTCCACCATTTAAATGCCCCTATGTTTTCTCCTGGAGGGAAGGCTGGATTATGGAAAAGGTGCGAGAGCGGAGCCCAAGGAGAGGTCACTTTATGCAACTTATGAATGCGATCACAAATGGCGAAAGAATGTGAAAGAGTAGGAGATAAAACCGAGGGGCGGGAAGAGGCCGGACACCACACCAAATAATCAATAGTATGTCGGGGAATGGCCTGACGTTCCATATGGCACCAGTCGGGCTTCCCCCCCCTGGAATAGATCACGGAAAACTGTGTTAGTTGTGCTGCTAGATAGTAGTTCCAGAGGTCTGGGACGCCTAAACCCCCCTGTTTCCGGGACCGCAGGAGTGTAAGTTTATTAATTCTATGTCCCTTCTGTCCCCAGATAAATTTAAAAATGTGACCTTGTAAATTCTGAATATGGGATTTCCGCACAGGGATCGGGAGAGACCGGAAGAAATAGAGGATACGCGGCAAGAGGGTCATTTTAACTGCATTGACTCTCCCTATCCAGGAGATATGAAGGCGAGACCATTCAGACAATTCACGCTTCAATTGACGGATCATGGGTAGGTAGTTGGTTGGGTAAAGTCTGTCTATCGTGGGGGTTAACGACACCCCTAGGTAGGGGATGGAATCTGGATGCCAGGAGAAAGGGAAGTGGTCCTTCAGCCGATCCACAAGAGAGGAGGGGAGGGTGACATTGAGGGCCAGGGACTTTGACATATTGACTCTCAGGCCTGAGGCCGCCCCGAAGGCGTCTAGGAGGGAAATGATATTGGGGAGAGAAATCAATGGGGAGGTGACAAAAAGCATAATGTCGTCTGCAAACAACGCGCATTTGTGGGTAGCGGGTCCGCACCGTATACCATGAATGTCGGGGTGGAGGCGGATAGCCGTTGCTAAAGATTCTAGGGCCACCGCAAAAAGGAGCGGGGAAAGGGGGCACCCCTGTCCCGTGCCTCTCCGGATGGGTATGTTTGCTGAATAGTAACCTTGCATCCTCACCTGAGCAACCGGATGAGAGTAAAGGGCCCGGAGCGTGGTAAGAAAAGAGGTGCCAAAGCCCCATCGTTCTAAGGTCCGGAAAAGGAACGGCCAGGAAAGAGAGTCAAAGGCCTTTTGCAGATCTAGGGATAGGAGAAAACCTTGCTGGGGAGGGCCACCGTCCCACCCAGAATTTAACAGGGAGATAACATTGACCGCTCTCCTTATCTGGTCAGGTCCCTGCCTGCCCGGGATGAATCCCACCTGATCTTTATGAATGTATTTAGCAATAAAGCTGGATAAACGATTAGGAAAAATTTTCGTCAGGATCTTAAGATCGTTATTAATAAGTGAAATTGGTCTATAATTGCCCACTTCGGAGGGGTCCCTCCCAGGCTTGGGGATAACCGAGATGTAAGCTTTATTAGATGCTTCCTCAAGTTCAGTGCCACCCCTAAGAGCATTGAAGAACCGAACCAAATAAGGAGAAAGGACCGAAACAAAAGTCTTATAATAAGAATTTGAAAAGCCGTCAGGGCCTGGGGCAGAGGTGGGTCGAAGGGACTTAACAACATCCAGCACTTCCCGTTCATCAATAGGGGCATCCATAAGGGATCTATGAGTAGCCGAAATACGGGGAAGAGGTACTTCGTTCAAGAACGAATCGGGATCGTCCCCCTTATGAGGGGTAGGGGCCGCGTAGAGACGTGAGTAGAAGGAGTGGAAAGAGTCCATGATGGAGTTGGGGTTATTTGAGAGGGCACCAGAGGAAGATTTTATCTTAGGCATGGAGACCGCACGAAATTTGGGGGAAAGTTTCAGCGCAAGTTTTGTATCTAGTTTGTCTCGAAAGGCGTAAGAGCGAGCCTTTTGCCACCTCAGGGCTTTCTCTGCCCTGGAAGTCAGGGCCAAGTTCAGCGAAAGCTTGACAGCATCCAGTTCTTCTAGTAAGGCCGGGTTAGGAGATCTCTTATGGGCTCTACGGAGACGAGCATATTCAGTCTCCAAGCGGGCAATGTCGACCATTCTGTCCTTTTTAATTTTCGCCCCCAATTGAATAAGGTAACCCCTGATAACGGCCTTATGGGCCCCCCAGAGAGTAGAAGGGGACGTGTCGGGGAGATCATTGAGTGCGAAGTAGTCGCGAAGTGCGGCCTCTATCATGGAACATCTAGTTGGGTCGCTTAGGATGGACTCATTGATTCTCCAAGGCGAAGGGCCACGGGGAAGCAAAGAGCATGAGAGTCGAAGAGTAACCATGGTGTGATCTGACCAAGGGACATCTCTAATTTTAGACTTCCGCGCCGAAGGGACGTCAGTCGTAGGGACAAAAATGTGATCTATACGCGCATACGTACGATGGGGTGCCGAGAAATGTGTGAAATCACGGGAAGAAGGGTTCAGTTCCCGCCAAATATCAATCAGACCTAACGAATGAAGCGTTCTAGCCACTCGAAGGCTCTGTTTGGAGGGGCGGCGAAGCCTACCACCAGAGGGTTTAGACTTATCAAAGGAGCAATCAAGGGCTAAGTTAGAATCCCCCCCAATGAGGGTTTGCCCCTCAAGGTGTGGAGAGAGTGTGAGAAACATATCGGAAAAGAATCTCGCCTGACCCTGGTTGGGAGCGTAGTAAGAGACAAATGTATACAACTCCCCTTGTATGGTGCCTTTAACTAAAATGAAACGACCTTGGGGGTCCCGAACCGTGTGCAGGTGGGAGAAGGGAAGAGATTTAGCAAAGAAAATGGCAACTCTTCTCTGCTTGGAGGGGGCATTGGCTAGATAAAACAAGGGGTATTTTGGATGGACAAAGGCAGGTTGATAGGACTCTGGAAAGTGAGTCTCCTGGAGCAGGAGAACCCCCAATCCCTGGGAGTGATAGTGTTGGAAAGCCTTCCTACGTTTAACCGGCGAATTTAAGCCCTGGGTGTTGTGGGATGCCACCTGTAGAGAAGAGACCGTACTCACGTTAGGCGTCATGGTGTGCTGTCATAGGTTGCGCTGGGGTGAGCTTCGATGCGGACTCCCACTGGTTCCCCTGGGAGAAGTCGGGCATAGCTGCGCCAGAAGAAGGAGGAACATTATCAAACCCGTCGGACCTCTGGAACTCTCTGAAAAGAAAAAGATGCCAGTAAAAGGAGAAAAAGAAAGTAAAGAGGACAGTGAAAGGAAAGGAAGGGCACAAGAGCGTGCTCTTGCGCAGGGATGAGGTGACCGCAGGTAGAGCCCGCAGTCCCCCATCAGACGTTCGGATGACCCCTGAACCAGTCAGGGCACATTCCCGTGGGAGGCAAGAGGTAACCAACTTGCGTCCGACAGGAGGAGGCGCAATGAAACCTCCCCGGTCAAAGAACACCAACCCGGCATTCCTATTATACATGAAAGAAAAACAACTTCAAAGCACTACGACCCCAGTATTTATAACGTGGGATCCTCTGCCTAGCATACCCCTTGAGGAGCATGGGAGCAGAGCGATGGAGTGGGGAAGGACTCCGGGGATAGGGAGGAAAGGGCAAATAAGGGAGGGGGGAAGGGACAGGAGAATGATGGGGAAGTGGGGAGGGGCAGGGGTAGAAGGTAAGAGGAGAGAGGAGATGGGGACCCCAAGCTAAATAAAAAAAAAAAAAAAAAAAAAAACAATCAAAAATAAAGAGCATTGGTCCCATCAACCAAAAAAAAAAAAAAAAAGTACAAGAGTAAAAACTGTAATCAGCTTAGAAGCAGAGAAGCAGAAAGTCAACATCAGCCATGACCTAAAACATGAGAGGGAGTCTGCTTGAAAAAAAAAAAAACAAAAAAAAAACGTAGAAAACAATCCAAACCTGGACCCAAAAAGGGGCCAAAAAGTGAAGGTAAGGATCATTGAGGATCCAAAATCAGGAGAAGAAGAGTGAACTCCAACTGCCTGGGAGATGAGTAGTAGGAGGGACCATGCAGGCATCATGGTGGATGGACATCTCGGTGGCGCTTTGGTTGCTGCTTATTCCACGTCGAAGATAAAGGGCTGATCGGCGGGGGTCGCTTGGCAGGTTCCCTCCTGGAGGAAGTCGAGGCGGTAACGGGGTCCCTTGTGACAATTCCCATTTGTAGAAGCATGTGTTCACCATCCTGGAAGTTGGTAAAACTATGAGTCTTGTTCTGAAATTGGAAATTAAGGCGGAAGGGGAAGGACCACCAATATTTCAGCGCCCTAGCAGATAGTGCTGATGTAAGTGGCTTCAATGCTCTGCGGCGTTGAATGGTGAAGGGAGAGAGGTCAGCGAAGAGTTGGATTTTATGGCCTTGGATGGTCAGATCCTCTCTACCCCTGCTCTTTCGCATAAGTTCCTCCTTAACCCCATAAAAGTGTGTCTTGACGATGACGTCCCTGGGCAGGCCGTCTTTGCGGGGCAGTTGGAGGGCCCTGTGAGCTCGGTCAAGTTCCAGGCGATGGTCTGAAATGTCTGGGATAAGATCCTTAATAAATGCTTTGATAGTGTTAGGGATGTCCGTGATGGTTTCGGGGATCCCCCGGACCCTGAAATTCAAACGTCGGCTCCTATTTTCCAGGTCATCCAATTTACTGAGTGCAATTTCAAGCTGATCCTGCATAGTTTGGATGCAAGCAGTGTTCTGATTGGCCCTTGCGACCGTTTGATCCATAGTGTGCTCGATCGCTTCTATGCGGGTCCCAAGGTGCTGGAGTTCTGCCTTAATTGAGCCAGTAATCTGTGAGGCATTTTGGGCCAGGCCAGAGGCTAACATCTCTGAGAATTTAGCCATGAGTATTGACAGGTCTGGGAAGTGAACAGGTGAGTTGGGGCCTAGCAGATGAGGCAAAGCCGGGGCCTCGGGTGACAGCAGCCCCGGGGTCCCTGGGACCTGCAATATAGTTCTGTTAAGGAGGGATTCAGTGGAGGCTGGAGAGACCAGGGGGGGCTGAATGATAGAGGCAGAGGTGGAGGGGGATGGCCAGGGGTCCGGAGAGGGTGCTGTGGAGTCCATGGCATAGATCGTTGAGTCTCCTACCTCGAGCGGGCCGCAGTCATCTGAGGAGACGTGAGGCGCGGTCGCCATGTTGGATTCCGGCTCTGTGGAGAGGAAGCAAAGACGCCGGGAAACCTCTCTGCGGTGTCCCGCCGACATCCACGGGAGGGCCCCCGGAGGAAGGAGAAGCGGAAGGTACCGGCCGAGGGGCGCAGTGCGCTGTAATGCCGAAGCCGGCGCTCTCAATAGACCGGGGAGGCGCGGAGCTCCGGACTAAGGCGCCATGTCGGAGCTCCCGCGCATGCGCACTCGGGGTATGTGTTTTAAGATGAGCTATGGTCTTTTAATGTGTGTGTGTTACCTATAGATGCATCTCAAAAAATGTGAATATTATCGAAAGGTTAATTTATTTCAGTAATTCAATTAAAAAAATGAAAGTGAAAATATATTTTATATGTATTGTACTTTTGGCAGTGTGGGCAGGTTCCAAGTCCTGCTCGAAAAAGATATCAGCATCTCCATAAAGCTGGTAAGCAGAGGGAAGCATGAAGTGCTCTAGAATTTACTGGTAGAGGGCTGCACTGACTTTGGACTTGATAAAACACAGTGGACTGACACCAGCAGATGACATGGCTCCCCAAATCATTACTGACTGTGGAAACTTTACACCAGACTTCATGGAACTTGAATTCTGTGCCTCTCCACTCTTCCTCTAGACTCTGGGACCCATGTCATCTGCTGATGTTGGTCCACTGTGTTTTATCAAGTCCAAAGTCAGCGCAGCCCTCTACCAGGAAATTTTAGAGCGCTTCATGCTTCCCTCTGCTGACCAACATCATGGAGATGCTGATTTTATTTTCCAGCAGGACTTGGCACCGCCCACCCTGCCAAAAGTACAAAGTTCTGGTTTAATGATCATGGTATCACTGTGCTTGATTGGCCAACAAACTCGCCTGACCTAAACTCCATAGAGAATCTGTGGGGTATTGTCAAGAGGAAGGTGAGAGACACCATACCCAACAATGCAGACTAGCTGAAGGCCCCTATCAAAGCAGCCTGGGCTTCCATAACGCCTCAACTGTGCCACAGGCTAATTGCCTCTATGCCACGCCGCAATGAAGCAGTAAATCATGCAACAGGAGCCCCAACCAAGTATTGCGTGCATACTATACTGTGCATGGACATACTTTTCAGTAAGCCAACATTTCTGTATTCAAAATTTTTTTTTTTCATTAGTTTTATGTAATATTCTAATTTTTTGAGATACTACATTTTGGGTTTTCACCAGCTGTAAGCCATAATCATCCAAAAAAAAAAGAAATGCTTGAAATATATCACCCTGTGTGTAATACATCTATATAAAAAATATATGAGTTCAACTTTTTGAATTTAACTACTGAAATAAATGTACTTTTTAATGATATGCTAATTTGAGATGCACCTGTAATATGTTTTATTAAATACATTTTTTTGTATGTTTACAAGCGGTTTATGGTTATGTATGAATGTGTTAGTTAGACTTTGTTCATTGAAGTCATGTTAGTCCATTAATTAGGTTTCATTTTGGGTGTTTTTTCTATTTTCCACCACAAGGACTCTGACTTGGATAAAAAAAAAAAAAAAAATCAGACATTTTAGGCTTTAAATCAGCTTTGTTTCATTTTTACTATAACAAATAAAACTTTCATGTATCAATATTATATATAAGCAAACGATTTCAACAGTTAATGCCATTAGTATGAAATGTATATGAATACTTGAGAAAACTAATTGTCAGCAGTGTCACGATTTTTTTCTCTACCCACTAATCAGATGTGGGAATTAATTAACAAACCTGAAAGCAGACTCTACATCTCATGAATAAAAATAATCAGAATAAAACTTCCTAATGATGCAGGATGACCACTTTGTTGTTGATTTACTAAAGACAAATAGACTGTGCACTTTGCAGTTGCCCTCTGCAAGTGCAGTTGCTCCAGAGCTTAGTAAATGAGATAAAGCTTCACTTTGCGAAGAATACCCAATCACGTGCAAGAAAAATAAAAACAGCATTTTTGCTTGCTTATGATTGGTTGATGGAAGTCAGAAGAGCTTCTGCTTATTTATTAAGCTCTGGAGCTACTGCACTTGCAGAGTACAACTGCACATTCCAAAGTGCACAGTCTACTTGACTTTAGTAAATCAACACCAGTGTGTCTTGTCACTTTGCTTACATGATGCACTTTGCTCGCTGTGATACAAGTATTTACTACATCTACCATAACCTTACTGCTCACATTTTTTGTATGGCCCGTCCCTTGTCCAATTGTATTCCCTCTACACAATTTGGGGGAAATTTATGAACACTGGTGCACACAGAATTTGGTGCAGCTGTGCATAGTAACCAATCCGCATCTAACTTCAGACTATTCAATGATGTTTTGATGATAAAACCTTGAAGCTTATAGGTTACTTTGCACAGCTTCACCAAATTCTGTGTGCAACACTTTTAGTAAATCCCCACCTTAATGTGTCTTTGTCATTTATTCACTTTGGTTCAAATTACACTCTATAATATTTATACTTTTGGTATATTTGTTTAATTAGGCACTGTACCATATGGCTACAGAAATCTCACAAATGTAATCTGAAAAGTGGTATAATACTATGTTATTTTCTTTCATTAGTTGTATCTAAACATATTGTATTGCTTAACTTTTTTTTGGAAAAGGAAAGTTTAGAACTCTAAAACACATTCTTCTGTATAGAAATGTTTATCCAGAAGACATAAAGTAATCATCCAAGGCAAATCTCACTAAATTGTGTCATTCCTTGGTTCAGTTGTATCATGTGGACGCCAATATTTTAATTTTAACAACTTCATGATTTGTATTAAACAGAAACAGGAAAAGTTTTTTTTTTTTTACCTCATGCTGCCCTTCTTTATAGTTTTCAGAGTGAAACTTGATGTCACCTCCAATTTTATTCACCTATTGTAAAAGAGCTAAAGTTTTAACTGAGTGTCCTTTAGGGAGCGGTTACTGGAGCTAAAAATATGATTTGTCTAGATTACAAAGAGAGAAAGTACATTGAAAAGCAGTCTGTTTGTAAAATAACTTTTAAAATACTGACTGTAGAAACAATGCATACTACTCATGATCAACAGGCGTGAAATGGACAGTATGGCTGTAGGACCATGCCTAATACACACCAGAACAATTGTTTAATTTTTCATTGCTACCAAAGGCTACAGAGCAGTACAGTATAATTCTATACAGATCTCTGTCAAGCTGGAGGGAGCTAAGTTGTCTCAAATTTAAAATATCTGCTAAAGCTCTAGCATGCCTATGCCAAACCATATCATATGTCTATGTATAGAACAGCTAATAACAGATTAACTAAATAAGATCTGTTTCCGGGATCTGTTATTATTTGTTTTATTGGATGGTGGTGCCAGGAATGGTTGTAAACTTTCTTTTGTGGTATAACTCATAGGAGCCTTTCAGTCTACGTATGCATGTAAACATCAAAATCAGTGGTGAACCCTTAGAACTTGTTTAATAAAGTAACAAACAAAAGTTTGTGATTTTGTTTCCAGATGTTGGTAAATTTAACTTTTTGAGTTTTCTATAACAATTTTTGAGATTATAATGTTCACAAATTGGGAGTTGCCAATTTGTGAACAAAGGAAGCGTCAAACGCCAGTTTATCTCATTTAAATTACATAATATATGTGTATCACCATATATTTCTTGTAATAAGAATATTATCAAATGATGCAATAGATTTGAAGAATTTCGAAGAAACACATTTGCTTTGGAATTCCAAAAAGAAACACACAACCTCAAATATTCATTATAGAACTAGCCACATTTTTTTTTTCTCATTTTTCTTCTCATTTTTTTTTCTCATTTTGGATGCGTCTGTCAGATTTTTTTTCCCATCGATGTCCCTTTGGGCAGATTTTCTTTCACTTTCTCTACTAAAGCTAAAACAGAAAGTGAGAAGTCATCAGAACTCCCCATTTGAGGATTTTCCCTTTATTCCTGTTCTAGTGATAAACCAAAATTTTGGATTTTCTAGACAGGTGGTCTAATCCCTCTCCAGTCTATACAAAAATTAAAAAACAGTTCTGCCTTTAGTTATTCTTTAAGTATATAAACTTCTGTTTTGTCTCAAAATAAATTGTAATTAGCCTTTAGTATGGGCATGCATTTTACACACATCCTAACTGAACTTTTTGAGATGGTAAAAAGGGACACAATATAGCAAGTATGTAGGCTAAATATGAAATCTACTATGACCATAAATAATTAGTGGACACAAATTATTGATTAGAACCACAAGTGCTTTATTTCTCACTGCAAAATTTATAAATAAGTGTTTGGATGAAAGAATTAGTGTATTATAATACTTTTGTTAGTAGAATATTACACTTTTTAGGAGTCTATACATCAGACCAAAAAGAGGGACAATGGTGAACGGAAGGTGAATAGAGTAATTTGGTTTCAAGTAAGAAACTGTTGACAGTTGTCACTTGGTGTATCAGCCACAATATCAACTACTAGGCTAGAACATTTTCTGTTCATGCCCAGCATGGTTGTAGCCCTAACCCTGTGCTTAGTGACAGTTTTACAGTTTACTTAATACTTTGTTTACCTGAAAGCAGTAAGGCCATCACTGCAGCTGAAGTAAACTAAATGATATTTGAAGGCTACCAGAGTCGTCCAGTAAGAGCTCAGTCACTGAAATCTGTCCTACAGCCAAGCTATTGAGCAGTATCAGAATGGAGCCTGGGAAAATGTGCATTTTCCTGATAGTGTTTTAAAATGGTGCCCTAGCAGAAGCTAGAAACAGTAGCTATCTTGAGATTTTTCCAGAGTTGTATGTAAAATGCAAATGTTTGCAAATACATATATCTAAAATGTCTTAAAATCAAAAATATTTGCAAATTTGCTCAGGTATTATTGTGATCAACCAAACATGACAACCTGAGTGGTGACCCACTATTTAAAATTGGATCTGTGCAGCTTACTATGTTACCTGCCATCTCAGAGTATCCACAATGCCTGTCCTCATTGGGCACTCCTCTACCTGTAAATTACCTAAACATTAGTCCCTGTTCTCCATGTCTAAAACATATTAGATTGGTTACCTTTTTTGGCTTACAAAAAATATAATTGTGTCTCTGTTCCAAGATCAGGGTTGTCCAACATGTGGCCCTGTGGCCCAAGACTGCTAAAAATGGGGCTCAACAAAAAATGGTAAACTTAGCTAAAAAAATTTAGATTTTTTAGGGAATGGTTAGTAAAATTACATTTACACTTCGTGATTGTGTCTTTTTACTGGACTTTTATAAGTTTTAACTTCCCAAATAAGATGTGATTACAGCGGAGTTCCGTTTCGATATTTTTTTTTTTTTTGTGCCCCTCCGCTAGTTAGACATCACCTGAAAAGGAATTGGATAGTTAGGTTTTTTTTTGTTTACTCACCTTGTAAATGAAGATCGTAAATACTCACCTCAGAGTACTTCCTCCCTCAGTGCCGCGGCTCCGCTGTCACTTCCTGTCTCGCGATGATTCCTGGGAGCTGAACGTCATCGCTCCCAGGAATCAATGCGACGGCACCGGCCCCGCTCGTCACTTCCGGGCGACGCCGCATTCCCCTGCTAAACAGCTTCTGGGCATGCCCAGAAGCTGTGGAGGAATGCGGCGCCGCACCGGAAGTGACGAGAGGGGCCGGTGCGGGCGCATTCTGGGACAAGAAGACGCGGAAGAAGACACAGAAGAGGACCGCGCCGGCTTCAGCTGCACACAAGAGAGATGGAAACGCTGTGGAAGAAATTTTATAAGTAAGTATTTCTTCTAAAAGGTAAGTGCGAACCGGGACAGATCAGAGGCTAGCCATTGTGGAATGTGCTAGCCCTGACTGTCCCGGGGGTATGTTCAGTGAAAAATGACTTCTGTGCCCGGAACTCCGCTTTAACCCTACTTTTTCTGCTCACCAGCTGTTCTTTTTGTTAGTGTATTTTATGTGTGGCACAAGACTATTCCTCTTCTTCCAATGTTACATAGTAGTTGAGGTTGAATAAAGACAATAGTCCATCCAGTTCAGTCTGTGTAAGTGTGTGGACATATTAATTTCCCATACCCCTGAATAATTTGATCTTGGAGATGTAAGTCCAAGAGTCTTTTAAAAGTAGCCATACTCCCCGCAGTTACTACCATTCGTGGAAGAGAGTTCCACAATCTTATTGCCCTTACTGTAAAAAAAAAAACTCTTGCTTAGCCTGAGTCTAAATCGCCTCTGCTCTAATCACATTGTATGGTCTTGTGTCCTCTTACACTCCTTGCGACTGAATAGTTTTTCTTTTTTTTCTATGCTGAGATAACCGTTGAGGTATTTGTAAATCGCTATCATGTCCCCTCTCAGGCGTCTCTTCTCCAGGGAGAATAAATCAAGCACTTGTAAATGCTCCTCATAATTTAGGTCCTCCAATCCTCTAATTAGCTTAGTTTCCCTCCTTTTGGACTCTTTCCAGTTCCAGCACATCCTTTCTGAGGATTGGCGACCAGAACTGGACAGAATACTCCAGATATGGCCGGACCATGGTTTTATAAAGTGGAAGGATTATAGTTTTATCTCAGAATATATCCCCTTCCTTATGCATGCTAATATTCTACCGGCTTTGGCAGCTACAGTTTGACATTGCATGCTGTTGCTTAGTCTATCTTCTACTAAGACTCCCAGATCTTTATAAATTCTTGTATCCCCCAGAGGTTCCCCCCCCAAGCGTATTTTACGTTAATGTTTTTAGTCCCCAAATGTAATACCTTGGGGGCGTGGCTTGGCACCGGACTCGAATGGCCGCATGTTAGCTCGGCTCCACGCACTGGGGATCTACTAAACGCTTTTTCGGGTGCCTTCAACCTCCAAATCATGCTCAGATCGGGTCGCAGTGCCTCAGCCAGCCGGGCGATGCCTGATCAGGAGACCCAACTCACGGGAAACATCCCAGCCATCTTCCGCACGCAGAAGAACAGCCAGCGTGCGGCCTCCCCGGCTCCCGCGCCCAGCTCCCCCATGGCGCAACCCTCTATCGCCTCCGGATCCCAGGCTCAGCCGACCACCGCAGTACCCCTTCCGAGCCTCACGGATCTTCAAAATGTGGCCGCGGACATTAAATCCACCTTGGGCTCTGCTATATCGGAACTCACTGCAGAACTACGCTCAGTGACCGCCAGATTGGACGTCACAGAGAAGGCCTCTGCCACTCATGCGGCCGCCATCAAGCAGCTCCAGAGGGGCACGGACCTGTACACATCCCACCTCATCGAGATAAACCGCCACCTTGAGGATCTGGACAATCGGGGAAGGAGGCATAATATCCGCTTGCGGGGCCTCCCGGAGTCTGTGGAACCCCCCGACTTGACCACCTCGCTAACAACGATCTTCAACGACCTCCTCGAGAGACCGGCGGACACCCCGATCGATTTCGAGAGAGCACACCGGGCCCTGCGCCCCCGAGCGGGAGACTCCGATCCACCACGCGATGTGATCTGCTGCCTGGTGAGTTACCCCCTTAAAGAAGCAATCCTCCGAAAAGCGAGGGGCCGGGATCGTGTACAGTTTGAGGGGACTGAGCTGAAACTCTTCCAGGACCTCTCGCCCATCACTCTGCAAAATCGCAGAGCCCTACGCCCCCTGCTAGAAGCTCTCCGCACCAGAGGTATCACATACAGGTGGCGCTTTCCATTTTGCCTCTTTGCCACCTTTCGGGGCAGGTCCGCATCCTTAAAAATCCCTGATGACATACCTGCTTTCTGCGATGCCTTTGACATTCCTGTGATGGACCTGCCCGACTGGTATGGAGAGTTCTACACACCAGACCCCTGGATCTCAGTTACCGCCTCCAATACCCCTAAAGCACAGAGAAGCAGACAACGCAGAAGACGCCATTCGCACCACGATGCTACTCCCATGCGCTCCAGAGATGATCGTCGCTCAAGTCCTCTTCGATCGCCAGCCCGCCAACGGGAGAAGTTGAAGCTCTGAACTCTCTAGCTGATCGCTGATGCCTGACTGATACTTCCTTAGAGGTACCCTTAGAGGTACTCTTGTCCCATTCCCCCCTTGGTCCTACCCCCCCTCATACCCCCCTGCTCTGGACTTTGTTATTGTGAATCTATCCAGCTACAACCCCCAGTCCTCGCTGCCCCTTCTGATCCATTTTCCTCTGTCAGTTGGCAGCCGACACCCTTACTGATTTAGACTGCTCCATAGACTCTGATGTCCACATTCCACCCCCCTCCCCCCCTTCTTGGTCATCCGATCCCTCCTATACATCGCCCACGGATGTGTCACTGATCCCCATTCCCCCCGATATCCCCCCTTGTTTTCCTCTCCCCTTGACTCTCCACAGGTTTTATCATCTCGATTCAGCACCTCTGGGGACTCAGAACTACTAACCTACCTGACATTGCTCCACGAACTTCGGTGTTCACTGCGAGCTCCATGGATGGCATTCTCCATACATCACCACTGGCTGCTACAGGTTTCCCCTTACGATTATTCTAGTTATTTAATGTTTAACCTACATGCTGTCTTGTCATTAGCTTAAGCCGCCTTTATTTTGTCAGTATTTGCTATTACATGGGGGGAAAGGGAGATGAGTTGCTTTGAGTTGCCTCAAACTGCCTAAACTTTGCATGTATTCTTGCTACGACCACACCTTGATGACAAAAGAGATTGAGGTGCTGTATTTCATAGGAATGTTATTTATGGTATGATGAGTAGCTCTGGACACTGAACTGTTGGTCGCGGTCTCTCCTAATCCCCCTCCCTCCTCCTCATTAATGACGACTATAACTCCTCCCCAGGACCCTCATTCCCCACTCCCCCTCTCATCCTACGGTTTCCTGTGACTACCTCCCCCTACCTATACAACTCATACCGCCCGACCAGACTGATGCTGCTCCCCACGATATAATCGCCCTCCTTACCTCCCAGAATACCTACAATCTCCCTTCCAAACCAACTTCTCCCCCCTTCTTTAACTAAGCTTGTGGACACCAACAATTCCCCTTCAGACACCACTCCAGAGACTGACACAGACCGACCCTGACTTCCCATTAGGCCATATAAACGGGGACAGGGGACTGAATCGGATCGAGAGTACCTACCTTTAATTCGCTAACTGTTTACTTCATGCACAGGCAAGCTAAGATGTTGACCTTGTTGTCCTCTTCCCAGGATACAACCTATCTGTTACAGCTATTGTTACCAGCTTTCTCCCCTGTGTTTACGCTGTACTACACTTCAGGTTCTTTTTTTCTCTTTTTTTTTTTTTTTTTTTATTATGTCTAATACACTGTTTGAAACTTGTTTATTGTTGGGTATTCGGTATTACCCACCTCAGGCTACCACTTTAATATATCTAATGACCCTCTCAGTCTCACTGATTGCGGCACCCACCGCCATTTACTACACACGCTCTGCTGATCCCCAGTGCGGAGCCGTCCCATGCCTAACTTGGGATCGTATCCAGACTATTGTTCCCCACCTCAACAGCAGTTTATACTGTCTGTTGACCTGCGACACTTTGTGTCTTTCCCCCCTACCCCTCCTCTAGCGGCTGGTCATTCCGATTTGCTGATAGAGGGAAGCTAGGGGACCTTATTTGCTCTCCTTTTCCTTGTGTTTTTCTCCAGCATCCTCCTTCCCGACCCTCCTCACATTATCCCCCCATTCCCCTCTTTCCCTCTCTCCCCTTGTCTCCCTTCTGGTCCCCCCTACATATCTCCTCTCCCCCTTATCCCTTATCACCCCTTTTTATCTCTTCCCCCCCTCTGCCTCGTTCCTCTCCCCCTCTGATACACCCTCTCAAACTCCCTGATTTGTCTCCCTTTTTGAGTGGACGTCATCATGCCTGCCCCTGCCATAACCAAAACGCAACGCACTATCAAGATTCTTTCGTCCAATGCCCAGGGATTGAACGTTCCTGAAAAGCGCTCACAATTTCTAGCCGAAGCCTCACGTTTGCGGGCCCAAATAGTATTAGTGCAGGAAACTCATTTCAAAACGGGTGATCCGCTTTCCTTCTCTAATAAGCACTTCCCTACAGCATTTCATGCTACTTCTGAAGGCTCCAAATCGCGTGGAGTTTCTATCTTACTTGCTAAACAAGTCGACTTCAAGCCTCTAGACGTTAGATCGGATCCAGAGGGTAGATTCCTCTTTGTTAAAGGCCACCTTAACTCTCGACCAGTGACCCTAGCCAATATATACGCGCCAAATACCAAACAAGTACCTTTTTTCCGAACAGTATGCCAGGAACTTGCAGACTTCACTACCGGACTCTTGATATTTGGGGGAGATTTTAACGCCCCTCTCAATCCCCTCCTAGATTCATCAACCGGTGCCTCAGTGCTGCCATTCCGGGCACTGCGCCAAATTCACCTTCAACTTCGATCCTTGCATCTTCATGATTCCTGGAGGACGCTATTCCCTAACGATAGGGATTACACATTCTTCTCCGCCCCCCACTCCAAATTTTCAAGAATCGACTACATTTTTCTCTCACAAACAGACCTACCATTCCTTTCGGGTGCCACTATTGAACCTAGGATCCTCTCAGATCATAGTCCTATAACCATGACGCTCCGATTCCCTGAACTTGTCACAAAGTCCAAAACGTGGAGATTGAACCCCTCGCTCCTCAAGGATGGGCCAGTTCTCTCCAGCCTGCAGTCTAAACTTAGGGAATACTTCGAGATTAACGACACTCCGGACACCACACCTCTTGTTCAATGGGAAGCACATAAGTGCGTAATTAGAGAGAACTCCTAGCAATAGCAGCATCCCTGAAAAAAAGAACGCCAACGCGAACTTCAAGACCTATATTCCCGACTTACCGTCCTCGAGACGGCACACAAACGCTCCCATGCCCAAACAGCCGCGTCGGAACTATTTGAGACCCGTTCGCGCTTGAAAGAACTATTAGGCCTCCGAGCACATCGTAGACTTGTCCTTAGCCGTAAAGTGTTTTACGAGCAGGGTAATAAAAGTGGTCGTCTGCTAGCCCGGGCCTCCCGCCCTAAAACTAATCTCGCCTCCATCTATACCATCAGAGATTCGGCGGGCAATCTCCACTCCTCTAATGAGGCTATCGCCCGTCAATTTGAGGAATTTTATAAGGGCCTATACAACCTCTCCCCAGCTCCTGGCAGTCTTACCCAGACTGCATCAAGAACATCTCAACTCGAGAATTTTTTCAAATCTCATGGCTTATCCCCCCTATCTACCCAAGACGCAGAAGCTCTTGAATCTCCCATCACCACCGAAGAGCTCACTAGAGCTCTACGCGAGATGAAGCCGGGCAAAGCACCTGGACCTGATGGTCTTCCCCTCCTATACTTTCGGGCCTTTGAGGACATACTCAAACCTCACTTTGTTAGAGCCTTTAGGAGTCTTGCAGAATCCCAGCATCAATCCACGTCGCTTTTAGAAGCCTACATTACAGTGATCCCTAAGGAAGGTAAGGACGAGACGCTAGTTTCCAGCTATCGTCCTATCTCCCTTCTAAATGTAGATGCTAAACTTTATGCCAAGATTTTGGCCAACCGGCTTGTCCCGCTCCTTCCTTCCCTGGTTTCTTTGGACCAAGTTGGGTTCATCCCGGGGAGGGAGGCGCGGGACAACACCACTAGGGCACTTAACGTTCACCACTGGCTTACCTCCCATAACCTCCCCGGTTTCTTTCTCTCCCTGGACGCTGAAAAGGCGTTCGACAGAGTGGCCTGGGACTATCTCTCCTCTATGCTGACATCCATGGGATTGCGAGAGAGAATGCTACTGAGTATACGCGCTCTATACACCAATCAGGTAGCCCGAGTACGGGTTAATGGCCACCTGTCGAGCGCCTTTCACCTTTCCAATGGTACACGACAGGGCTGCCCCCTGTCCCCCATCCTCTTTGTACTCTCTCTGGAACCCTTTTTAAATATGATCCGCTCGAACCCCAACATACGTGGAATCCCGATAGGTGACAACACTCACAAGGTAGCGGCATTCGCGGATGATATGCTACTTTTTCTTTCCCACCCGCACGTCTCCCTGCCAAACTTGCTTCAAGACCTTGCACTCTTTCACTCCCTCTCAAATCTTAAAGTTAATTACTCCAAATCCATGGCCCTGAATGTCACTCTACCTAATGTGGACCTGCAGAGATGCAAAACTAACTTCCCTTTCATATGGGCACCAGAGTCCATCCCCTATCTGGGCATACACATACCCCGCCGCCTTGAATCCCTCTTTGACACCAATTATAAACCCTTACTGACATCTATTTGCAGCGACCTAAGGGCTTGGAAGAATATACGCGTTTCTTGGTTTGGCAGGGCCGCCCTACTCAAGATGTCTATCCTTCCCAGACTGTTGTATCTATTCCAGGCGGCTCCCATTCAACTCCCGGCTTCATTCTTCACGACCCTTCGGACTACCTGTTCTAAATTTTTGTGGGATGGGAAACCTCCCAGGATCAAACTCACCCGCCTGACGGCCCCTAAACACAAAGGCGGCCTGGGCCTCCCGGACTTACAGACCTATCACAAGGCATGCATCCTGACCAGACTTCTGGACTGGAATCTTCACTCCTCCAGCAAACTGGTTGTGAATCTTGAAAATTCCTTTTCAGAAATCCCGCTTCACTTACTGGCTTGGATGCCCTTCTCTTCCGTTCCCCCATCTCTTAAATGTCACCCCCTAATTGGACCTCCGCTCCTGGTCCACGACAAGTGGCGCAAAAAGCTCCGGATCAACCCGCGGGTTGGCCCCTTGACCTCTTTGAGGATGAATCCCGCATTTCCACCCGGCAATTCACTTAATTTCCTTCGACACAATTGGCCTCATCAGGAAATACTTGCTCACTGTTTTTTCAAAGATGGAAATCTTCTCTCCTGGGAAGAGATTAATCGCTCCATAGCACCATACACTCTTCCTCTCTGGTCCTATTTCCAGATTCGACACTTTCTTACTACCTCAGCTACCTCTAGCGATTGGTCGAGACCCCCGACCCCCTTGGAAGCTATCAGCATCCGCGCCAAACCACAGCGACACTTGATTTCGGAACTCTATAGCCACCTACTAGACGCTCCTCCAGTCGCTCTGGCCCCCTTTGCGCAAGCCTGGTCCCGTGACCTCCAACTCTCCCTTTCTGAAAAGGACTGGGAAACTATGTGCCGCTCGGTTCACCGGGCCTCTATTAACGTCACCACCCAGGAAAATGGATATAAAATCCTAACGCGTTGGTACAGGACGCCAGATAGAATTCATAAATTTCAACCTGGGGTTCCCGACACCTGTTGGAGGTGCCGTCAGGAAACCGGATCCATGCTTCACATCTGGTGGTCCTGCCCCAATATCCAGCCTTTCTGGGAGATGGTTCACAGGTTGGTGCGTGAGGTCACGTCTTATGACCTTCCCCTGACCCCTGGCCATTTTCTTCTCAACCACGTTCCAGCCACTCAAAACACACCCAGGCCGATCCTTGCCCGTCACATGCTAACTGCTGCTAAACTATGCCTGCCATGCCATTGGAAATCAACCTCCATTCCATCTTCTAGGGAATGGTTCCTTAGACTCAATAGAATTGAGGAAATGGAGGAATTAATCAGCATTTCAAATGATCAAATCCACAAGTTTTCAGCCCTATGGATAGATTGGATCAGATTCAAGGATACCGCCACTTACAAATCGATTATGGAAACCAAAGACAACACTTCATGATTTAATTGATACACTTTTGATCATATACTGTTCCTTTTCATCCCCGCTTGCCCTCTTTTCTTTACTTTAATCCCCACTCACCCCCCTCTACATCCCTTGCTTCCTCCCCCTCCTCCCCTCCCTCCCTTCACGTTCTTTCTCAATCTCCCCCTCCTCTCCCCCACCCCTCACCCCTCTTCCCCTTCCCCTTCATTCCCACCCGTTCTGTTGTTTGTCTGTTTGTCTCCTCTTCTTGGTAAAAATTGATTACCTATCCGATAATTAGTGGGTACTAGCTTGCATCCCGGCCATATTCAACCCTTGCCCTATGTACAACATGGATAGCACCTCCCAGTTAATGGTGCCGCTGTGGCACATGTTTCCTTCCTCACGCATATCCTTAACTAATATGGCCCCCTGCCTCAGGTATCCCCGATGTTCAGATTAGACAGACTCGTGGCCATGTTATCTGTATGACTACTCTCCATGAACCCACTGTTATAATGAAGATGTTTATTCCACTTAATTTTTGCCATGTTATTCCAAGTTTGTGTTATCTTACCGTTCACTCTTCTTTATTTGTGTATACATTCCATGCTTTTGTACTTATGTATAATGTATATTATGTATGTTTTCTATTTAAAACTCAATAAAATTTCTTATGGAAAAAAAAAAAAATGTAATACCTTACACTTCTCCACATTAAACCTCATTTGCCACATAGTTGCCCACTCCGTTATTTTGTTCAGGTCATTCTGCAAGATTTCTGCATTATGATGTGAAGTTATTGTCCTGCTTAATTTTGTGTCATCTGCAAAAACTGAGATTAAGCTAATGATCGTCCTCAATGCTATTTTTGAATAGATTCAACAAAATTGGTCCCAGGACTGAGCCTTGGGGGGCTCCACTTATCACTCCAGACCAGTTTGAGTACGCGTTATTTATTACCACCCTTTGGACACGCCCCTTTAACCAGTTTTCTATCCAAGAGCAAACCTTGTGTGGCCCAAGAAAGTCAAAAGGTTGGGCACCCCTGTCCAAGACCTTGAAGAAAACAATGATGTGCATAGAGAAGTTGTATTGTATCTATTGTACTCCTTACAGGCGTGTATAGAGATGTTGTATTGTATCCATCGTACTCCTTACAGACGTGCCAACAGTTTGTGTAGAGTGCTGTAGAGAACTGGATGGTGCCACAATACAATTATTGTAAAATAGGGATCTTCACCTTGGTATAATGAACATTTTGTCCTTTATTCACATAAAATAATAGATTAAAACTTAATGTGAATAACAAGAATCGCTATACCTGATGTGTATAGGTTGACTGGTGAGAACCAATGTATCGGTTATTAGTGGTGAGCCATTATGCATCCTAATGCAGTGCAAGTGGGTCCCTTGAAAAAAAAAAAAAAAGATACGTGAACACATGCACATTTATTTTTCAAATACAATGTGTGAAGTATGAACACAGTCTTGAAGAGCTTTCAAATATTTTGTACAGTTGTTGAATCATCTTTTCTAGCAAGATCTCGGAAATATTATATTCATTCTCCAGCATGTTTGTTTTCTTTGGGAATATTACTGAATAAACAATACAGCTAGGCCCATCCAGATTGGCTCTTTGTTATATACAGGGCAAGGGTCAATCTAATATAACATTTAACTACACAGTCTTGCACATAAGAAAATGACTAGTGACTGGGTTAATGTCTGCCAAGAAATTTTCCGAAAACGGATAACTCATGAAAGAAAAATGTATGAAAACTATTTATGCAAATGATGGTTATAATTCCATCAAAAATTATTGTGTGTTGTCTGCCCATTTCCCATCGTGTATAAAGCTAAACCTCAATTTATCATTCCTATCTATGGCTGCACAGTTTTTATACACAGGCTTCCATAAAGCCCAGGAGGCTCTCTGTTGTTTTATGCCTGTTGCCTAAAAAGTGACCTTTCCATACAAGTGTGAAGCCATTATTGTCTACACACAGTTTTTATGCCAGTCTTTGATTATAGAAATGTCAGAACTTATGGGTGTGGCTAGTGTGCTGTGACAGGATCTGGGCAGGAATTTTAGTATATAAATGTGTAATTACTTTGTAGTTTCACAATGAGTGCTTTTTCCTTGGATTTCAAAGTTCAGCCCTATGCCCAAAATAGTAAAGCTGCAACTAGTCAATAGTCAGTTCACTCTGGATATAATCTGTCTATACCCCCCTATCCATCCCAGATTCCATGTGGACCAGGGTTGTGTCCCAGGGCCAAGTGTAGGAACACATGTTCCAGTGCAAGGCTCTTGCTCTGTGCAGAAAGTGTGGGCGAATCGCTGTCCTACCCAACAGACTGCAGTGGTACTGGTGGCTGAGCCTCTCGTGCAGAGGTAGCCTAGCGGGATCCGGTAAAACAGGAACATGGATGGATCACACTGGTGGTAGACACGGGCCAGCCCGAGGTGCAGAGTCTAAGTGACAGCAGGTCTTCACCAGAGCCTCTGATGGTGAGGATGGCTTTTGCTGCATACTGAACACCAGGTCGCGGTCCTCAGGGTCGCCCCACCAGGAGGTGAACAAGTCCAGATATGGAAGCAGATAAACCGACAAGGATAAGGCAGGAGAGTGGTCACGGAACAAGCCAAGGTCAGGGCGGGCAGCAAGCAGACATAGAAATGGACAAGCCGGGAGGTCAATCAGGAAGTCAACAGGATACAGCAGGTTCAGGTTCCAGAGTACAGGTAAAGCTGCAGACATGACAGCAAGGAACAAATGTGTCAGTCACCTTTATATAGGCCACGTATGACGCAAAGTTGTGATGCTATTGCATGCGTGCGTTCACGTACGCGCATTCGCATTTCTGCCATTAAACGGGAATGAGTGAATTTGCGCATATGCATTCTCGTACGCCCCCGGAATGTCACCGTGTGTTCCTTACCCAGACTTTGCATAGTCCCAACAGAAGGAGATGGCAGTGGTGTGGGACACAGCCTGGGCACACCCTAATCACCCCATGTGGTGCCGATTCCCCCTGCTTCCCATCTCCCCCCTGCTGGGCTGCCAGCTTTCCTCCTCTACTCTCCTCTCAGAAGTGGGGAAGGGGTTTGTAAATATTTCATTAACTGGCCTTCCTTTTCTGAATGAGAACAGTGAGTGATCTGTACTGATCGCTCCTGTCTTCGTTCCTAACTGAAGTAGTAAACTACAGTATGTTTAATACAGGCTGCAAGGAACGGGATTGGGGAATATCTGTCCTCCGTTTCTTTCTCTGTCCCAAAAGTGAGGCATCAGGTGGTCTGTTTAGACCCTTGATTTTTCACCAAAGCCCCATAATGGCGCTCCTAAAAAAAATAGTAAAAAATTAATAAAGAATAATATTGTAAAGAATTATTAAATAATAAAAACAAAAAACTACTAAAACCGCACACTGCCCTACTGACACCAGTCTTTGCTCCACTGCTCTGCTGATATACAGGCATGTGTGTTTGTGCTCTGGGGTGCACACTCTAATGCAACTGGCTGTGCTCACCAACGACTGCCAGCTAGGTGTCTACTGACCATCAGTGTATCTTTGCAGCCCCCACTGACCACCAATCTACCCCTTTAGCCCCCATTGACCACAAATGTACCCTCTTACCCTCAATGGTCACCAAAGTCCCCCTCCAGCTCCCACTAATCACTAATGTGCCCCCTCATCCCCCACTGACCACTGAAATACTCTTCCAGACACCAGTGTACCAGTTCAGCCCCCATTGACTACCAATGTACCCAATCTTTGTCCTGGTGACCATTATTTCCGAAACTGAAAGAAAATCCATATTTTGGGTTGTCATCAGAACAGTAATAGAGGGATTTTTTCCCACTACATTTTTTTTAGAAATGGGATATGAAGTAAAGCAAAATCTTCCCAATATGACAAAAGAAACTGGCAGGAGTTATAACCATCCCTTACTTCATCCAAAAAGTAGCCCTTTGTTCCACTTTAAAACATGGTTACTATGTTCTCAAATAAATGACATTTAAGGATAAAAGCAAGCTCATTCAAGATCTTTACTTAAAGCATATATCGGGTCAAAATGGAAAATCATACATTCATTCCCACATTGTATTTCAATTATTTGTAGCCTACACCTAATAATATGAATGATCTTAATGTTTGTAGACTTACTTGGTGAAGATCCCCATACATTTACTTCCTTGAATTCTGGGACATGTAATCACTATGCCCTGTGAGTAGGCACTGCTATCTCACATTTCACAGAGCTTGCCTTGGGACTACAGAGGTGCTTAGAGGAGGCGTTTCAGGAGGCGGAATCGGTACAGAAATCACTGCTTACAGGCGGCACGGTACCATGGGATATGTAGTCCTTAGAAGTTGAAAGTAAAGAGCAAAGGAGAAGCTGCAATGCATGTAGGGAATCCAAGAAGTTGTGCAAAAAGATGGCAAGCAGACAGGCGGCACTCACAAATGACATGTATTCAAATAAACCTATATTGGATTGTTAAAAATAAGGATTGTATTGCAATGACATTGATGACATTAGAAAGGTATTTATAAGTTTGTGTGCTGTGAGCATAGATTTCCGTCCACTGTAGCGCTTCCACACACCCCTGTTGCTGCGCCCCCCTTCCCCCAGCACACCCCCACCATGTTTACGGAAGCTGCATGCCCATCCAGAACCTCTTCACTGTTTGGATATAAATATAGGTGAAAACACAGATTTACCCTAAAAATTGAAACACTTTTAGTTTCAAGTAATGCATATTACTATGGACAAAGACAATAAAAGTCATATTTACCAATTAAAGAGAAAAATAGATATGATTGCTAGAATGAGAACACTCACCTAAAGTATATCTCTAGCCATTATTATTATTTTTTAATAGAATGGGGGGGATTAGAACTCTTGGGAGGTCTATCTATCAGAAGCTCAGTTGAAGAGATGCCTTCCCTTACTGGTAAAAAATGCCCCCCCCCCCCAGACAGGAAGTGAGGGAAATATTCTCCAAGAGCTCTTTCAGATACGAAAAGCGATTCTTGGTGGATTGCTTTTCAGAGGGTGGTGAGCAGTGGCTGACTGGCATTCAGGAGGCAGTATTGGTGACTCCTAACACCTGTTTTATTATTTTTTACTTTACTTTGGTTTTTTTTTAATAGCCAAATGGCAGTCTTAGATTGCGGGTTTGCAGAGAAACTGTGATCCAAACATTCAGCTTGTGGTTGTGGTGCGGTCCCATTAAACTCAATAGGCGGGTTTGACAGGTGGTACCACCTGTCAAACTCTGCAACCTTAAAGTTAAAAATGCTGCAACTGTGGCATCTGTCCAGCTGCTTTGTGACAGTTTAGGTGGGCGTTTACTGGGTGTTTATTGTCCCCCAGCCACCCATCTGAAATACTCTAAGAGCAACACAGACAGGAGTATTTATTTTTTTTTTTTTTTAACTAAAGTAGGGGAATGCTAGGACCTCTGTCAGCTTTTTAATGTTGTATATTTCCCTGTTGTAGATTTTCCCTTACTACTTGTCTGTTAAAACATCCCAAGTACAGAAAGTGAGGGGAAAACTCTCTAATGAAGCTCCAGAGAGAAGTAAAACCTGACAGGGGTTCTAACTTTTCCCTATTCTAAATAGAAAAGAAAAAAAGTTTTGCGTATGGATGCATTTTAAAGACGTAAGAGCACTCCATATTCTTGATTAGTCAGTTTTAAAATGTTTAATCCAATGCTATTTATATCTTCAATAATAATATAATCCAATGCTATTTATATCTTCAATAATAATATAATCCAATGCTATTTATATCTTCAATTGTGTGCATACCTGGCTTGTGCGCTTGTGTAGCAACACACATTATTCTTGATCATAGCTGGCTTCTCCAGTCATTATTATGTATAGTAGTGACATCTTGTGGTAAAGTTGCATAATTGCACATATTACTTGTATGATATTCATCTGTTGTTTTGGTAGCAGTAGTTTACAACGCTTTTTATGATCAATTTACTAAACTACGTTGATTGCTTTTTCATTACTGGCCATTATGTGCTTATTTTTATTATTGCTAGTGTGATTTTTGAATTCTCCAAAGATACCATTAAAAAAAAAAAAAAAATCTCTTTATGATGATCAGCTTTTGTTCTATTTTGTGTGTTAGTTTTGATTCACAAAAAATGTTCACAATGGTTTTCTGTCCTTTGCTGTGATGCTACTGATGATCATTTATTTTCTATCTGGTGTCTTGCTGAAATCAGAAAATGTAGCCATTTGAGGTGGAGACAAAATACTGATAACAAACCAATTAACAATTAGCAATTAACAAAGCAATTCTGGACCGGAAGATTTACCCCCTAATGACCAGGCCATTTTTTGCGATTCGGCGCTGCATTACTTTAACTGACAATTGCATGGTCGTGCGACGCTGTACCCAAATAGAATCAATGTCCTTTTTTCCAACAAAAAGAGCTTTCTTTTAGTGGTATTTGATCACCTGTACAATTTTTATTTTTTGCGCTATAAACAAAAAATGAGCAACATTTCTGGAAAAAAAAAAAAAAATTAATATTTTTTACTTTTTGCTATATAGCATTCCCAATAATAAAAAAAAAAATCAAATTTTTTTCATCATTTTAGGCCAATATGTATTCTGCTACATATTTTTTGTAAAATAAATCCTGGTAAGTGTATTTTGATTGATTTGCGCAAAAGTTATTGTATTTGTATTTTTTATTTATTTTTTACTAGTAATGGCGGCGATCAGCGATTTTTAGCAAGACTGCGACATTGCGGAGGACAGATCGGACACCTAACTGACATTTTTGACACTTTTGGGGGACCAGTGACACTAATACAGGGATTGGTGCTAAAACTATGCACTGTTACTGTACTAATGACACTGGCAGGGAAGGGGTTAACACCAGGAGCGATCAAAGGGTTAAATGTGTCCCTAGGGGGTGCTTTCTAACTGTGTGGGGGTGGGCTTATGAAACACAGGAGCCTTGTGTTCATTGCTGACAGAACAGAGGTCTGCCTTGTTTACAACGACAGACCGGCGTTCTGTCTCCACGGGGAGTGATTGCGGGTGCCCAGCAGCAATCGCGGCCGCCGGACCCGCAGATCAGCTTTCCCCGCGGCGAATGGGTGTGCGTGTGAGCACTCTCACTCGCGGTCACGCAAAGTGACGTACTGGTACGTCGTCTCACGGGAATAAGCCAACCGTATATGCACGGCGGCTGGTCGGCAAGTGGTTAAAGAGTAATCAAGGCTTTTAGACTGTAAATAACCATTTTATTTGAAATAATAATGTTTCCACAGCTATGTTATATTTTTACATGCAAGTTGAGGATGTTTTTGTGTGAGATAAAATAATAAACACGGTTACAATAACTTGTTCATCGTAGTGAATTGACCTCTATTGTTTAGTACAAATGACTCTGTGACCATTCAAGTCTTGCTGAGCGTGTGTTAGTGAAAAATATTTCTGTAAAGTATACTCAAAGCCGATTTGTCCATTTTTAGATGGATTCATAAAGATATAAGCCTAGTACACATGGGCCGAATGTCAGTGGAATGATGCAGCAGAAGTAATGACCATGACTAGGATAGCATTGGAGATGGAAAGCAGAACTGATTGCTTTATAAACAAATGCAACAGTAATGTGTCAAAACAGTGTTTGCTTTTCAGGGAAAGGGGAGCTAAAGTGTGAGCTGACATGCCGAGCAATGGGCTACAGATTCTACGTCAGGCAAGCTGAAAAAGTAATCGATGGAACGCCGTGCGATCTGAATGGAACCGCCATTTGCGTAGCTGGTCAGTGCAAGGTAAGGAAAGAATTACTTCTTGTTATCAGGCCAATTATCTTCATTATTAAGGTCAGGAGTTCTCCTACAACTTTCTATACACAATTTTCATTTTTGACCTAATTTTAGTTGTGTGTAAATGAATGCCTTCTGTTAATAGAATACCTTGCAGCCTTTGGGTTTTGGATTTACAAAGTGCATAGTGTTTGGATTAAATATTCAGATAAGAAAGAGATTTTTTTTTTTTTACTGGTGGATACAAATATCAGTAGATGACTTCAGCTAGCAGTTTGAGGTTTTGTACAATATTTACATACACTATATTACCAAAAGTATTGGGACGCCTGCCTTTACACGCACATGAACTTTAATGGCATCCCAGTCTTAGGCCTCTTTCACACGGGCGTTCCGTATGTCTGTATATCATCCCATCCGTTTGCGGGTGATATACGGACATAATGTATGTCAATGGGATTGCGGATGTCAGCCATCCGCTGACATCCGATTTGCGTCCTTTCAGTTCTGTTCCGTTTTTTTTGGAACGGAACGGAACAGAACCCTATTTTTCCTCAGTTTAAAAAACGTAACGGACGCAAAATCGGATGTCAGCGGTGTCATCCGCTGACATCCGCAATCCCCATAGACATAAATTATGTCCGTATATCATCCGCAAACAGATGGGATGATATGCGGACATACGGACCGGATGACACAAGTGTCATCCGTGTCCGTAAAAAAAAAAAAAAAAAAAGTGCTGGAGCAGATCGAAATATGGTCCGCTCCGTGTGAAAGAGGCCTTAAGCTGGATACAAACTATACAACTTTTTTTTGATTTTTTTCCTTAAGATTTACCAAAATCTTATAATATGAGGTCAGGCCTAAACACCTTCAATTTGTATGCAATCAGTCAGTACGTTCCACTACATAGCTGAAAGGAAATCTAAAAACAAAAGTTGTATAGTATGTATCCAGCCTTAGTGTGTATCCAGAGGTCGTAAACCCATACAATTTTTTTTTTTTTAGACCTGAAAGAGAAACACATAATGAGCTAGTATGCATCGCATACTAGCTCATTATGAAATACTTACCTTAGAACGAGCCCCTGCCGTGCCGCCCGCTTACCTGTATGATGGGCGACATGTCCAGTCGCCCGTCTTCCGGGATCGCGGCATCCGCCCATCTGATTTGCCGGAGCCGCGGTGACGTCACAGCCAATGGTCACGGCACAGGGCTCTGAAGAAATGGCACCAGCGGCCGTTCCTTCTGAGCGCATGTGCCAGTGACGTCACTGGCTGCATGTAAGGTAAATATCTCCTAAACGGTACATGTTTAGGAGATATTTACAGTACCTATAGGTAAGCCTCATCATAAGTTTACCTATAGGTAAAAGTGTCAGAGGAGGGTTTACTTCCTCTTTAAGCTGGATACACACTATACAACTTTTGTTGGTGAATTTCCATTAGATTTACCTTCAACTATGTAGTGCAAGGTACTGACTGATTGCATACAAATTGAAGGTGTTTAGGTCTGACCTCATATTATATGATTTTGGTAAATCCAAAGGAAAAAAAATCTAAAGAGCATTGTATAGTGTATATCCAGCTTTAGTCCATAGGGTTCAATATTGAGTTGGCCCACCCTTTGCAGCTATAACAGCTTCAACTCCTCTAGGAAGACTGTACACAAGGTTTAGGAGTGTGTCTATGGGAATGTTTGACCATTCTTCCAGAAGCGCATTTGTGAGGTCAGGCACTGATGTTGTATAAGAAGACCTGGCTTGCAGTCTCCTCTCTAATTCATCCCAAAGGTGTTCTATCAGGTTGAGGTCAGGACTCTGTGCAGGCCAGATAAATTAGAGCAGAGAAATTCACTTCTGGAAGAATGGTCAAACATTCCCATAGACACACTCCTAAACCTTGTGGACAGCATTCCCAGAAGAGTTGAAGCTGTTATAGCTGCAAAGGGTGAGACTAATGCCATTAAAGTTTGTGTGCGTGTAAAGGCTGGCAACCTAATACTTTTGGTAATGTAGTGTATGTCTAATTCATCATTACTTATTCCACCCAGGGGTGGTCTTGCTGGTGTTCATTTATTTACTTCCATGTTACGCTGACACATTTGCAGTGATGCAAGAGGTGATGACAAAGCCTTGGTAAAATGCATGTTTCCTGCAGCTACTGTTGTTGATGATGATGGTAACATGTGGAAGGTCAGATGGTTGTTGTTCTCAGGCAGCAGTTTAGCCAGACATTGCATAGACCCCAGTGTGGTATTTATTATCATTTTTTGTGGAAATGAATTGAAAATCTTGTATGTCCGCTTAATCTGAGCATAATATTTATTTTATTATAGCTGTCTGTACTTGGTGATTTTGCATGTACTTTTAAAGATTGTCAGAAAAACATAACTTAAAGAATATGTTACCTTAACATTTCATATTCCTGACATGAAAAAGTATCCTGTTCTCTTTGTATTGCTTCCTTTGTGTGAAATACATGGTGTTCCTGCAAGTCCCTCTGCTTTTCTATTGAAAAACTGACCATGCCAGGCATGAGAGCACAGTGTGGTTGGTTTTCTGGCTGTACTGGAACTCCACTTGTTCTCCTCCAATGAATATACTTGTGTTACCACCCTTCCCCCACCCCTTACAATTATTCACTGAAAGACCAGTGTATTGCTGTTTCTCCTCCCCTAGCTCTTTGGAACTGAAAACAGCGGGTATATGATCACTTATAAAAAAGGGGGAAAAAGTATTTATCATTATATTTATATATACTGTGTGTGTATGTGTATATATATATATATATATATATATATATATTTTTATCATACAAATGTTTTACCCCTCATTTCTATTGTAGATGGAATGGATTGTTTTACAAGGGGTTCCCATGATACATTAAAGTAATATTATAGCCAAACTAAAAATGTTATTATATTTCCATGTACCAATCCTTAAATGTGGTGGTTGCATTTTTCTAGTTTTTTTCTGTTATTTTAACCTGGTGTCTCATCCTGTAACACCCTTCCTGTCCCTGGGGTGAGAAGTGTAGCTACCCTTGGACAGCAGCATTGTCTATCTGTGGAAAGGGTAATGTTATATTTTCTAGAAGATTTAGGCTCTGTTCACACCTGAGCATATCCTTTTCGAGTATTTTTTTGGGCATTTTTCAGGTGTTTGGAGTAGTGATCGACCGATATTGTTTTTTTTTTAACGCTGATACCGATATTTTTGTCATCTGATATTGGTATTAGCCGATATTTTCGGACATTAAAAATGTTTTTTTTTTTAATGTATACATTTACTGTGGTGGAGGGATATGGGGGTCTAAAAGACCCCAAACCCCTCCTCTGCACTTAAAATCATTTAAAACGCCAAGTTCGGCTGTTTTGAATGCTGTACGTTTTTTTAATTCGGCGCCGCCAGTACCCGGAAGTGATGTCGTGTCATGACATCACTTCCGGGTACTTGGCACCGAATTAAAAAAACTGGAGACCAGGTCAGACGGTGGCGGTGCAGGTAGGATGGTGGGACGGAAGACCCGGGCAAGCCGCGGAAGGTTGCGGGAGGGGGGAGACGTCCCCTCCCGCTCCTTGTAATGACAGTCCAACGGCTTCTCAGATGTCGGTATGGACTCCGGTTCCCGGGGTGATGCCTCTAGCTGCAGACATCACTCTGGTACAAGCACTTTCCTGAAATATCGGCAATATCGGTAAATCCAAAGGCCGATTCCGATATATCGGGGAAAGTGCATATCGGCCACCGATATATCGGTGTTGCCGATAATCAGTCGATCACTAGTTTGGAGGCAAGCATTGACATGTAACAAAAATTCTTGTAATCTGCCAAAAAAGAAGCTCATGTACTTTTTTGTGCTTCGGGTATTTTGCTTTAGGCAACAAAACGCTCAGATGTGAACAGGAGCCATTGAAATTAATAGGATTTTGCTTGTTTGGCATTTTGAGACTTCAGAGATGAGCATTTTACGAGCTGAAAAATGCTCAGGTGTGAACAGGGCCTTCGATATACTTGACTAACAAACTAAGTGCCGGTTCACACTCTTGCGAGTGCGGCGATCGCATGTAATATCGGAGCGCACTGCTCCTTCATTACATGCGATCGGATGTGCGGTGCGAATTCAGCAATACACTTTGTATGGCTAAATTCGCACTGCACCCACACAAAAGTCGCACAGGACCCTTTTTTTCAGCCGCATCAGGATCGGATCGCACAGTGGTTCACACTTGTGCGATCCAATCCTGTGCGAACTGTAAAGATCGCACTGTGATATGCGATCAACCTGGGGGTGTCATTAACATTTCATTGACACCCCCAGCGTATCACATATGGCAGTGTGAACTGCCACGGGTGCGTTTGCGATGCGGGAACAGGCTGCAAATTCACAGCCTTCCCGCATCGCATAAGTGTGACCCGGCACTCAAGGTGACTTCTTTGAACACTTTTACACTCTTTTAAGCAGTTACAGCAACATTTTTTTATCCTTTTTAGAATAAACATTTTTCATAAATTATAAAAAGTTGACCATTGTAAATGACCATGATTTCAATGGCCATAGTTTTTCTCTATCTTCTAACTGCTACTTTTGCTGGACAGCATGCTCTGTTAAAGAAATGGCCAGATCAACAAGTGAAAATAAAAAAAAAAAAAAAAAAAAAGGAAAGGTATGCAGCCACCACATCTAAGGAAGATAAGCAGCAATATGTTACATTTTTGTTTTTGTGTTTAATACCGCTTTAACTTGCTTTTCTATACTCGTCCCCTCTGATGGGAGCTGCAAAGTACTATAAAATATGTCTGTTTTTAGCAAGAGTCCCAGATGGTTCATTGGTGGTAGAGTAGTTGCTGACAGTGACTTCCTTCTAGCTGGCTCACATTGATTTGTGTTGCATTTGCATAAATGTATCCAAGATTTCACAGTTTACTCAGAGACCCAAGAGGATGGAAATCATCATAATAGCTGCTATGTATTTGAAATATGAATCTTTATCTGACATGTTCTTTTGGTACGGGTTCTTCTTTTTAAAGAACAAATACACACAAAGTCCTTACTTAAAAAAAAAAAAAAAAAAAAAAAGTTTAAGGCCCTTAAGTGTTGTGGAAAGTTAAAGCGTAACTCCACTTTTGTTGAGAAAAAAAAACATTCCCCTCTGGGTGATCTCTGTACATTGTAAGGATTATAACCACCAATGTTTCAGATCCCTACCTTTTCTTTTTTTGAAGAAATCCCTTTTTCTTCCTCTGTGCTGAGTGGGTCTAATGGGAGTGGTTTTATAATTATCTATCAGCTGTGCAGCTGCTGAGCACTAATTAGGAAACCTGCTGGACCTGCATCTCTTTAGACATGTTCCTATTGGGAGTATCTCACCAAAAATAACATTTTTGTTGCAGGGGATGCCAGAAATCTGACGTATATTTTAGGCAGACTTCTGGGAAAATCAGTTAGCCAATCACACAAGCAGGAAATTATGTTTCTGGGGTGTGGTCAGTACACATTCAGTGTACAGAACAGCTCCAGGTAGCCATATTGCATTGCATTTTCAGAAAATGACAACAGCAGATAGAAAAGGAAAGGTAATTTTTAATAACATTTAATTACAATATGATTTGTTTCACAATTGTATACGCTATATTAATTTTGCTTTACTTGCTATTTTTTCCCCCACAAAAGTGGAGTGACCCTTTAACTCTTTGCCTAAAGCATGTGTGTAGGCAGATATAAATAATTCCACTTTAATGAATTTATGTATTCTTAGAGATATAAAAATCCTCAGATGTATTTGAAAGAAAATGTTGGTGTGTCTTCATATTATACACAATCAAGGATACACAGAAGGGTCTACAAACCTCCTTTTATATGTATTTATATATTTAATACTCTGGAGTCCACAGTGACTCAAACTATATAGACCAAAAACAAAAAAATCAAACCACCGCTAAATAGACTACCAGGGAGAACCCAACATAAATACCAAATTATTTTTATATAAATTTATATAAAATATTTAATATAATTAAGTCATAGCCATAAAGTCACAAATACCTCTTTATTACATGCACTGTTTGAAGCCCATTGTATTATGTAAAGTTAACGCTTTACCTAAAGCATATGTGTCAGCAGATTGACTTAGTTATGTATTCTTTGAAATTTAAAAATCTTTAAATGTATTTTCAGTAGAACCTTGGTGTGTCTTAGGCTGGCCATACATGTTCAATTTTCTTGTAAAATTTTCTGTTAGATTTACCAAAAAACATATAATATGAGGTCAAAACTAAACAACACTTTCAGTTGTATCCAATTAGGCAGGCCTTTGTACTACATAGTTGAAGGTAAATTTCAAGAAAATTGTACAGAAAATTGTATGTAGCACCCTACAGGTAGGTGCTAGGTAAATGCATAGTGGGCTTTGTCTGCCTAACAGCAGGGCCATGATTTCTTTTTAGTAGGGTGTCATGGTTTCCAGGTGTGTCTGCTGAAGGGGGAGTCTCCCCACTGGCTCTGTTAGAGGCTTCTCATAGGGCAGTGGAGGAAACCCAATTAGGGATACATTCAGGCTTGAAACTACCCCAGAAGGCAGATTTTGCTGCAAAGGATTCTGGTAGTGGATATAAGTCTGAGAGGCGTGCGTGACTTGTGGTCTTTGGTGGGAAGCAGAGTCACAGGAGGGAGAGGACGGCTGTCTCTCCTCCTGTCAGAGGAGACGGATGTCTTGGGTGCTGCCTGAGTGTCCAGAGAGTGCTGAGTTGAGCTGAGGGGGATCCGGTGTGCCCAGAACCTGCGGAGAGAGAGAGGGGTCCAGTCCCAGGAAAGCCTACACAGGTCGTGAGTACTGAGGATTGCCCTTGGGGGTCTGCCTAGAGTCAGTTTGGACCACTCCGGAGAAGATTCTAGGATCCAAGTGTTAGCTAGCCGTAAAGGGGGTACCTAGTCAGACCCTGAAGTAGTAGAGGGGGTACCTAGGTTGAGGACCCTGAAGCAGTAAAGGGGGCACCTGCAGTTTGGGCCCTGAAGAGTTAATGCACAGTGTGAGTGCATCAGTTGAGAGTTGCAGCCATACAGGCATCCACGGCAAGCTACCTCAAGCCAGGGCAAGGCTGGAGAGAGTAGTCAGTGACTTTGCAGTGCAAGCAGTGTCAGATGTTCAATTTTCTACAGTCCTGGATCTGCTAGACTTAAGTCGGGGTTCCTGCATAGTTTTGAGTGATACAGTGTGTTCAAAGAGTTAGTAAGAGTTGGCTAGCATCGACTGGCGTCAAGACAGCGCTAACGGGCATTTTCCCAGTATTGTACATAGTCAAGTCAAAGGAGTATCCCACTCATTCTCTTCTCCCATCCCCTAAAACTACGATAAAACAACCAAACAAAGATGCCGGAGTTGTCCATGTCTCAGTTCTCACACCCAGGGTCGCAGCTCACATGGGCTGGAGAGGTAACCGGTAACAATGGCAGACCCACCTCAGGCCACAGGCCTGGAAACCTTGCTACATGTATAATGTATGGCCAGCCTTAGGCCCCTTTCACACAAGCGGACCGTTCATTTCAGAAGTTCAGTCACGTCAAAATGGATGAAGTATTCTTCAGTTTTTCATCAGTGATCCTCATTTTTCCATCCATTTTTCATCGGGGATCATCAGTTTTTTTACATCCACTACCAAAGCAAAATCGGATGAAAAACTCACCATTCGTCAGTTTGCATCCATTTTTTTGTCTAATCCGTTTTTTAACGGAAGAAAAATAGAGCTTTGATCAGATTCAAAAAACAGATGATGACGGATGCGGATGTAAACTGATGTAAATGATCATCTATTTACATCCGTTTTTCCATAGAGATGCATTAATGTCCGTTTTTCATCCTTCAATGGATGGATGACAAATGGACAGCATGTGTGAAAGGGGCCTAATAGCCCCTTCCTACATTTCTCAGTATATTTGAAGCTGGCTGATAGGAGAACAGAGGGCCAACCTCTTCAGTCTGTTGCTGCTCATTTACTATCTGTTCATAGGCTGTGGTGGTTCGGCCTGATAACATGGAGCCAATTATGCTACAAAAGGTTAAATACAATGCCTAAATGTTCATTTTCTTTTCATATGTATGACATGTTTGTGAATGTCAGTAGCCTTTTTCTTGAAGTTGCTGGGTATGCTAGGCTTCACTGGTTCTCAAAGTTCCTGCTTACTCTGAAACCGTATACTGTCCTAAAAATTCTTTCATCTTCTTTAGCAGTGATTAGAATCAGCCTGAGCTGTTTCCATAAAGAAGTTGTAGCTGTAAATATTTCAGCAAATAGGAGTAAGAAAATCACTGGCACATGCTTGGCTTTCCCTTACATTCTCCTCGTAAAGTAGATGTTTTATGTAGTCTACTTGGTATATCCACAGTCTGCCATAATGAATTTGTTGGAATGGTGGCTGTCCGTCAACGCAGTCCTTATTTGAAAGTCTGTGTCAGGAGCTGAGAGAATGGACATTAAATAAAGCCATGTGATGTAGCATCTGGATTACCTATGTAAACAATGGAAATCCAGTAAAGGGAATGTATATGTTATGGGACATGAAGATGTAGGCCTCTGTGATCACAGGATAACATCTACAAGCTCTGTTTATGTTCTGCATTCACCTTCACCAATATCAAAAGTATCTCCAACCCCAGTAATTGCTGACACAATATCAGTAATGTTATAGAGGCGAAAAAGGCAAAGAAATAAAAGTAATTGGGCGATTTGGAGGAGGCTGAGAGCAATAGAAGGTGATTTTTTGAGTTAAGAATACATACTTAACCACTTAAGCCCTGGAAGATTTTACCCCCTTCCTGATCAGGGGGTATTTTGCGATTCGGCACTGCGTGGCTTTAATGGACAATTGCACGGTCGTGCGACGCTGTACCTAAACGAATTTGACGTCCTTTTCTTCCCACAAACAGAGCTTTCTTTTGGTGGTATTTGATCACCTGTGCGATTTTTTGATCATGCGCTATAAACAAAAAAAGAGCGTCAATTTGGCAAAAATAACAATATTTTTCACATTTTTTTATATGAAATTCCCCCCCAAAAAAATGTAAAAATCTAAATTTTTTAACATTTTCGGCCAATTTGTTTTATGCTACATATGTTTGGTAAAAAAAATAGCAAAAGGCGTATTTTGATTGGTTTGCGCAAAAGTTATTGCATTTACTTACAAAGGGAAAGATTTTTGTCATTTTTGTTGTTTTTTTTAATGCGTAATGGCGGCGATCTGCGATTTTTTTTTTTTGCGGGACTGCGACAATGCGGCAGACAGATCGGACCCTTGACATTTTTGACACTTTTGGGGTTACCAGTGACATTTCTACAGTAATCAGTGCTATACATATGCACTGTTACTGTAAAATGACACTGGTAGTGAAGGGGTTAACTTTTTTGAGAGGGAGGGGTGGTGTGTGTCCCTAGGGGCGTGATTTTAACTGTGATTGGCTGTGGCTTGAGCTGTAAGAACAATGATCAACGGTCCTACATAGTAGAACCGTATGATCTCTGTTTCTACACAGGGGAGAATGACAGGCGGCTTGTTTACATCAGCCGCCTGCCTTTCTCCCTCTCCACCGACGATCGCAGAGTGACCGGCGGACATCGGGTCCGCCGGTCACAAGCGCGGGGGGGTCCGTGACCGCGCCTCCGGCGGCGCACGCTCGCTCCCCAGAGCCTCACAGGCTAGTGACGTACCCATACGTCACTTTGCTTGTGAGGGGCTGACCGCCGCAGTATATCTACTTGCGGCGGTCGGCAAGTGGTTAAAGCGTAACTCCACTTTTGTTCAGAAAAAAAGCAAAAACATTCCCCTCTGGTGATCTCTGTACATTGGAAGGATTTTAACAAACTTTGTTGCAGATTTCTACCTTTTGTTATTCTGAAGAAATCATTGTTTGTTGCTCTGTGCTGAGTGGGTCTAATGGGAGTGGTTTTATAATTATCTATCAGCTATGCAGCTGCAGAGCACTAATTAGGAAAGCTGCTGGACCTGCATCCCTTTAGACATGTTCCTATTGGGAATATCTTGCCAAAAATAACATTTTTGTTGCAGGGGATGCCAGAAATCTGACTTGTATCTTAGGCAGACTTCTGGGAAAATTGGTGAGCCAATCACACAAGCAGGAAATTATGTTTCTGGGGTGTGGTCAGTACACATTCTGTGTAGAGAACAGCCCCAGGTAGCCATATTGCATTGCATTTTCAGAAAATTACAACAGCTGCAGATTGAAAAGGAAAGGTAATTTTTAATAAGATTCAATCACAATATGATTTGTGTCGCAATTATATATGCTATATTGTTTTTCCTTTATTTTCTGATTTTTTTCACCCCACAAAGGTGGAGTTACATGTTAAATAGAATTTTAGTTTTTTAAACCAGTGTCACTTTAAGGGCCTCTGAACACTTATCACATTTTAGATAGAATTCTGCAGGGTGTGGTCCTTTAGCAGATTGTTCAGTGTATGGTTCACCTGCAAATATGGAATAACCCCTTCTGGCTATGCCATTTTTTTGCAATACCGCACTGCGTTACTTTAACTGACAATTGAGCGGTCGTGCGACACTGTACCCAAATACAATGTATGTCCTTTTTTCCCCCTACAAATAGAGCTTTCTTTTGTGGGAATTTGATCACTTCTGCAGTTTTTCTTTTTTTTGTGCTATAGAACAATTTTGAAAAAAAAAAAAAAAACAATATTTTTTTACTTTCTGCTAGAAAACACAGCCAATAAAAAAAAAAATATGACAAACTCCAATTTTTTTCATCAATTTAGGCCAATATGTATTCTGCTACATATTTTTGGTAAAAAAAATAAAAAATAAAAAAACTCAATAAGTGTCTATTGATTGGTTTGCGCAAAAGTTTGTTTTTTATTTATTTTTTTACTAGTAATGGCAGCGAGCAGCAATTTTTAGCAGGACTGCAACATTGCGGCAGACAAATCGGACATCTAACTGACACTTTTGACACTTTTTGGGGACCAGTGACACCAATACAGTGATGAGTGCTAAAAAAAATGCATGGTGACTGCACTAATGACACTGACTCAGAAGGGGTTATCATCAGGGGTGTTCAAAGGATTAAATGTGTCCCTAGGGGGTTCTTACTAAATGTGGGGGGGGGGGGGGAGTTGCACTGGTTGGGGGAAGACAGAGATTGGTGTTCCTGCTTAGCAGGAACACAAGATCTCTACCTTGTCCCCTTGCAGGACGGTGATCTGCCTTGTTAACGGCGATCTGCCACTGTTATGCCTCTACCGGGAATAATCGCGGGTGGCTGGCGGACATCGGGTCCACTGGAACCGCTGATTGACATCCCCTGTAACCAATCACGACCCCATCACGCCCTTAGGCGGCATTATCACGCCATCTAGTGGCTATTGAATGAAACAAAGTACAGGTACGTCATTTCCTGCAATAGGGCCACACTGCCACAGTAAATACACGGCGGGAGGTCGGCAAGTAGTTACAGGATAAGTTTACTTTTAATAAATAAATAAATAAATGCTCATTTTTTTGCAGTTAAAAAAATGTGCATTTATTCTTTTTTGTAGTAGGAGCCTGTAAAGCATTTTTTACCAGCGATCAGCAGATGGCTGGTTCCATGCAGGTCTCCTGCATACCGTTAGTGTATCTGTGTGCTAGTACATCCCGTACGGGTACCCGATAGTCCCTGACAGTGCTGTGGTAGTTCATTGGGAACTACAAGCCAACACCTGCTAAGGATCTCGGGGCTTGCAGTTCATTCAGATGCAGAGCTGTGTGTATGAACGGCGCAGCCTTGTGGGCGGAGCCCCGCACAGCCACGCTATTTCCAAACAGTGACAGCTAGTATGGGGAACTTCTCCATATACTGCTTCCACAGGGAGAGGGGGCAGCAGGAGGCAGCTGCAGCACAGGGAACATCTTACATGTTTTACCCTAAAATTAGATGGAACATGTAACATGTTCCCAATGGTCAACTTATCCTGTAAACCTCAAATACCAGCCTTGAAATGTAATTATCCTGTGAAAATCTTCGATAAATTAGATAATCTGCACCTTTTTGTGTGTTCCATATACCCTATCACTTTTTTATTTGTTCTTTCATTTTTTTTCCCCAGGTTTATTTTATCCTATTATTACTTTTTCATGGTAATGCATAAACTGCCAGATTTATCCAGTTTAGTCTGTTTGTAATTTATGCAACATTTGTCATTGTTTTTGGTCCTCATGTTATACATTGTTTCTTTACTGACTTGCTTTAGTTGTGCTTGGTTTAGGCTGTAGTCCATTGATTACAATAGGAGATACATGAGTCAGTGTCAGAAGGCTGAGCAGACAAGTCAAAACTTGCTTTTGATTTACTATTAAATGAAGATTCCACTATAGTTTACATCATTGTTTTTCAACCTTTTTTCAGTCAATCCTTTAAAATGATGCAGTCCCGAGGCACCCCATTCTAAAATGTAAAAAAATAAAACTAATATTTTTTACATATCGCAACAACATCTACACATGCAGGGTACCCAACTTTAGAGGTGATTTATTCTTACAAAGGAAATCTATCTTTGCACACTGGCACTGACATAAGTGTAGCGCTAGAAATAAAAAATGATCACAACAAATGAAAAATAGTTTCCAAGTGAATGGAAAAACTAGTAATCACAATAATGTGAATTTAAAAAGAAAAAAAAAGAAAAAAAGGGGGGGGAGGGTAGTGTCCAGATGAATAAGTCCCAAAAGAAAATGAAAGAAAATCAAATCCTTAATCCACATGCGTAATGATCCAAGGGGGAGGGTTTCTTCCCGTGACACCAAGGGTATGTGAAGGAAGGGGAACACCTCTGTGATGGGATAAGTACAGCAGCTTACCAGATTTCCATGGCTGATCAACTTAATGAATAAGCCTCTCCCAGCTATTTAATCAAGACCACTGAAGATCTGATGTTACGTAGATGCTTATTCAGAAATAGACCACTTCTCAGGATACGTGGAGGGATCAGTGCAGGAAAAACACTCCTCAATATTTCTCATCGATCATAAATGAATATGTAAGGAAAAAGAAAGTGAGGCCGATAGCGTGATCCCGTTTAAAAATTATTAAAAAAGGTACTCACAATGTAACAAAAAAAAATATTAAAAAAGGTACTCACAATGTAACATAAGTATTCAGGCTTTTAAAATGGTTGTACAAGGGATGGAAGTGCGGCGTCCCGCAGACTGTCCCAGGCAACAAGATAGTAAAGGCCTGCGAAAGATTCAAGGGGCGTGTGGATGTTGCGTCTGGAGGCGACGTTGCGATCATATTCATTTATGATCGATGAGAAATATTGAGGAGTGTTTTTCCTGCACTGATCCCTCCACGTATCCTGAGAAGTGGTCTATTTCTGAATAAGCATCCACGTAACATCAGATCTTCAGTGGTCTTGATTAAATAGCTGGGAGAGGCTGATTCATTAAGTTGATCAGCCATGGAAATCTGGTAAGCTGCTGTACTTATCCCATCACAGAGGTGGTCCCCTTCCTTCACATACCCTTGGTGTCACGGGAAGAAACCCTCCCCCTTGGATCATTACGCATGTGGATTTAGGATTTGATTTTATATCATTTTCTTTTGGGACTTATTCATCTGGACACTACCCTCCCCCCCTTTTTTTTCTTTTTTTTTTTTTTTTTCTTTTTAAATTCACATTATTGTGATTACTAGTTTTTCCATTCACTTGGAAACTATTTTTCATTTGTTGTGATCATTTTTTATTTCTAGCGCTACACTTATGGTTTAATATTAATTTGAGTCATTGTTGGTTGATTTTGTGTTGGCTGCTGACATTTATCACTTTTTTCATTTCATTAGCGCGGAAATTTTCTTGAATTTGATTTATACACTGGCACTGACTACTGTTCAGCATTTCTCTTCTCCCCAGTTTCTCTCCCTCATTCAGCTAACTCTACCCCAGTGCTGAACGAGAGAGTAGCAAGGGGGGGGGGGGCAAATTAGGGTGTCTTCAGGTGCCTGACGTCCACCTTATCAACCTTTGACATTATTGGTTTTTAGATGCTGGCATCTGAGCCACACAGTGCCTAAGGTTTTAATGCTGCACAATAGAAACCTGAAGCTTTGTTTATCAAGATAGACCTAATCCACCCACTTGTTGACAAGTTTTGGACAATTTAGGGTGACTTTTAGGCATTTTGCCAAGGTGCCCCTGAGCGGGGCTTTTTTTCTCAGAAAAAAGGTGTCGGAACTCACCCTCCCTGGCCAAATCTCCTCTCCTCACACTAATGATGAAACATGTTTAGGAGAGCTCCCAGAGACACTGAAATCATTACATACAGTGCAAACACTGATGATTTTTCAAATATTGAAGCACTGTTACTGCTCTAAACAAAACCAAGCTTGGTTGATCCACACTACTGAATCATTTTTTTGGGGGTATACCAGTGGCTTTGGATATGATGTTGGTGATGGCCGAGGCCCATCCCTAATCCTGTATAGGGATTGTACCATACTCAAATGAATATTGACCTCTAGGCCTTGAGGTCTATCGTTCTGGTAAACCTTGACTTCATATTCAGAGGTGGTGGAAGATCAGGCACTTTATAGGACTCTTGTTGGATTTTACATCAGGTTTTGTGGTAGAATTTATACACAGGGGACGCTGTATTCTATTTATATTTATGTAATACATAGTGTTGCAAGAGTTAATAACACATATTGCTTTCCATAAGGTTTTATTTATATGTGCTACAATTTGTATATAGAAGTATATATAGTTATATTGCAATATTGTAGAGAGAGATCAACATTTGCACCACACGCTTTTTTAGTTGCATACATATTGCAGTCTTTGCTGACCCCTGGTGATCATTGTTGAATTGTGTTACTTTATTCATTTTAACTTGCATTCTTACTTGGTTTTGACAGAAAATAATTAAAAAAAGGCCCTGCTCCTTACTTAAGTGCTGATACGTTTTTTTTTAAATGTTGGCATCATTAGTGTACAACGGAATGGAAAGAGTAACTGTCCAGGAGATATACACTGCTAGAAAAACAAAGCTATGGGTGTCATTCTGTATTGTCAGACAGGTGAATACAAGCTGTGTATAACCCTAATCTTATTGTACAAGTTGTGTATAACCCTAATCTTATTGTACAAGCTGTGTATAACCCTAATCTTATTGTACAAGCTGTGTATAACCCTAATCTTATTGTACAAGCTGTGTATAACCCTAATCTTATTGTACAAGTTGTGTATAACCCTAATCTTATTGTACAAACTGTGTATAACCCTAATCTTATTGTACAAGTTGTGTATAACCCTAATCTTATTGTGCAACTTGTGTATAACCCTAATCTTATTGTACAGGTTGTGTATAACCCTAATCTTATTGTACAAGTTGTGTATAACCCTAATCTTATTGCGCAAGTTGTGTATAACCCTAATCTTATTGTGCAACTTGTGTATAACCCTAATCTTATTGTGCAACTTGTGTATAACCCTAATCTTATTGCACAAGTTGTGTATAACCCTAATCTTATTGCACAAGTTGTGTATAAACCTAATCTTATTGTACAAGTTGTGTATAACCCTAATCTTATTGTACAAGTTGTGTATAACCCTAATCTTATTGTACAGGTTGTGTATAACCCTAATCTTATTGTACAAGTTGTGTATAACCCTAATCTTATTGTACAGGTTGTGTATAACCCTAATCTTATTGTGTAAGTTGTGTATAACCCTAATCTTATTGCACAAGTTGTGTATAACCCTAATCTTATTGCACAAGTTGTGTATAAACCTAATCTTATTGTACAAGTTGTGTATAACCCTAATCTTATTGTACAAGTTGTGTATAACCCTAATCTTATTGTACAAACTGTGTATAACCCTAACCTTATTGTGCAACTTGTGTATAACCCTAATCTTATTGTACAGGTTGTGTATAACCCTAATCTTATTGTACAAGCTGTGTATAACCCTAATCTTATTGTACAAGCTGTGTATAACCCTAATCTTATTGTACAAGCTGTGTATAACCCTAATCTTATTGTGTTACCTAAACTTATACAAAGCATTGGAATGAATGTAGTCTATCACATACAGTAAAATGTTCTCATTAAAGCTGACTTGTACAACAGCACATTAAAAATCCATATCAACAGTTCTAACATACAATTGTATGTCTATTATGCTAACAGCTGTATAATTCATTCTCTTTTCGCTTTGACATCTCTGTTTGAAGTTTCCATGTGAGTTCAGATATAAAATATGTAAGCATAATTTAGCTGTACGTATTTGTAAGACTAATATTTGTTCTGAAAGTTTTATGTGACAGCAGTCTTACACTCTGATTGACTTTTGGCTTAAGTCTTAACTTTCAGCATTCCATGATAAATCTGATTTTGAAATCAGAAGAAAATTGTATAATGTCATTTGTCAGCGCATAATATGACCGCTTCTCTTTGTGTGTCACCAGCACAGCATGATTTTGAGGCTTTTACTTTCTTCTTTTTAAATATAATTTATTCACCTCTAAGTCCTATTCTGCTTCAAAGTTAAATTTATTCAGGCTAATACCTGAATTGTATCTCACAAATTGAACCAGCTGGACAGTGGCATATTCTTAATGCGTGCAGTTTGTGCTCCATGGGAGATGGGGCTTCCTGTGCACTTACTTACCACACTGTCCTATGAGCTGCACTTGTGCCTGTCACTTTTGGTGCAGCAAAAAGGAGGTCTATTCCACATATGCTGGTACTCCATGTGACAATATACTGACCATAGTAGACAAAAGCAGGTTCTAACCCAGCCTTTCTCAACATTTTCAACACAGATTGACCCTTGAAATAACTTTCCAGTCTCACTGAACCCCTGATAATAATTACTGTATCTTCAACTTATGATACATTCGTGTGATGGTTAGTAGGAAGAATGCTCCTCACACTTGTGGTCATTGGGAAGAATTAATCCAATACAATAAGCTAAAAAGATAATTGGTGTCAGTGTGTACTTATCTGAGAGGCAAAATTTGCTCATTGCTCAAAGGACCCCCTAGCAACTTCTGGAGGAACCCAAGGGTTCAATAGAACCCTGGTCTAACCCAAGAAGCAGCTCACCTTGTTGCCTGGGGTGCACTGTGCACCTGGAAAGTTCTGTGCCAGTTACTAGGTGGCTTACTAAGCACATGTGGTGCCCCCTGGGTCTTCTAAAGGCAGGGTGAAACCTCCAGAGACAGGGAGCGAGATAGCATTTACCCCAGGGCTGAGTCCATGGCTAGAATGGAGAGTTTTGCACAGAAATTGGGCTCCAGTTACTTTTGATCCTTTCAAAGCTTTAATGTTGAACTTGGAAGAGGGTAGTAGGAGAGAGGGTTAGGGGTCTCAAATACCACAGCAGATCACTTAGACTTCTTAGATCCAGAAAAAGTACAACTTCACAGTTTCAGAACCTTTAAGCTGTCCCGGCAACACTGTAAGCACTTTTTCAGATTCTTGTGCATCCCCCAAGCGAGTCACCGTGCCCTTCTGAGAGACCAGCCTTCATCCTGGCCCTCTCCAGCAAGGGTCCTCCCCTGGGTCTTCTCACCTTAGCTTCTTCCACACTGGGCAAGACAGCCTCAGGACCACCTCAGCATTAGCGGGCCCCAGACAGGCTTCTGGGCCTACATGCAGAGTTCACTTCAGCAGCACCTCCTCAGGCCAGAGGCCTGAGGCAAGAGAGTGTGCAAATGGCCCACTCCAAAGATATCTGCTCCCTCCCCAGAATGTTCTGCACCCACTCTGAATGATATGCTGTATATTGTCTACTCTGCACTGACTAATTCTAAATTCTGCACTGTACATTCCCTGTTCTGCACCAAGGCATTCTGTACTTTGTGCTGTATATTCCCTATTCTGCACCAACTTATTCTGTACTGTGCACTGTTCATTTCCTAATCCTTACTGCTTCATTCTGTATGCTGTGCTGTACATTCCTTATTCTGCACCAACTCATTGTATATGCTGTGCTGTACATTCCCTGTTCTGCACCCACTCATTTGGTATGCTGTGCTGTACATTCTGTATTCTGCATTGACTGATTTTGTACTGTGCACTGTACATTCCCTATTCTACACCGACTCATTCTATATGCTATACTGTATATTCCCTATTCGGCACCAACTCATTCTGTACTCTGAGCTGTATGTTCCCTGTGTAGCACCTCCTTGTGTACATAATTGGTTAGTGTAGGCAAATTTAGTTGGGATTCATTTTAGCCAGTGAAGCCAGGTTATTTGGGGTCATGTAAAGTTTAGCTAGCAGGCTCTGAGGGCTGGGTCTCAGTAACCTCCTCCTGGCTTCTGGAAACTGCTAAAAGGTCCCAGAACTTAGTGGGTGGAGGGGTGGAGATCTCAGCCTGAATATTTATGGGGACTCTATCAATTCCTGGGGGGGGGGACCACCCAGTAGGTGGAGAGTTCCCTATAAGTATTCTGTAGCCAGGCCAGTGGGGGAGCAGAATCCAGGATCCAGAGGCCTGAAGGGGACACTTGTACAGGGTAGGCTCTGCCTCCAGGCAGAAGGTGTACAATGGCAGTGGGCAGTGTGTTGAGAGAGAGAGAGGGACCCTCACCGCCTTCGTTCTCATCCAGGAGACACCCTGCAGGACCTGTAAAGCAGGAGGCCTGGACAGAATTCACTACCCTACTGCAGGATTTAAAGAGACTAAGTGAGTACCCTCTACCTAATCACCCCCTCCCCCCCCCCCAATACCAACAGAGGGAGGAAGTAGCCAGTGCAATATCTTGCTAGCATTCAGAATGGACAGTGTGCAGCTTATCTTCATCCCTGCTTGGGGAAAGTGCAAGTGAAGCCAGATTTTCTTAAAAGAAGATAACACTTAGTCTATTTGAGACTTGTAGAATCCAATAAGGAATTGTGAATACTTCTGCTGGAGAACAGTCTAGAATCTACTCTGAAAACTGGGAGCGGTTCAAGTTTTTCTCAGAATTTTTCTGTAAATACAGTTCTGAGCATCCCATATCACCCCAACCCTATGTATGTTAACCTCTCTAATAAAACAACAAAAACAAAGTCCTTGGACTGGTTCATTGACCATTGAATATTTGTGAAAAGTGCTCTTTGCCTGGCTGTGCAGGACAAAGGGGCAAATCAAAATTCAGTAGACCTTTACGGGGGGTAGCGCTACACCTATTCTGCACTGACTCATTCTGTACTCTGCACTGTACGTTCCCTGCTCTGTCCTGTCTCATTCAATACATTGTGCTGTGCACTCCCTATTCTGCACTGACTATGAACGTCTTCTAATATCACATCCCTTTCCTTTAAGCAATGGTCACTGTTCAGCACAATGCCCTGAGCAAGGGGTGCTAATTTATAATCTTGCACACAGGTCCACTGCATTCAGAAAACGCCCCTGTGACTAAACTACTGTCCTTAATGCTGGTTGTTATGGCTCCTCTTTCTCTGTTATTGAAGCCCATTATTAGAATAGCATGGAATGCCTCACACTTGTTTATAAACTTGCAATGTTTAAAAGCTGGCACTAGAGGGTGACGCCGTGTTCTTCTGTTTCCACATCTCTTTCTGTGTAGCTTTGCATTCTGCAACCGTAGGTCTTAAGGCGTAACTAAACCTACAGTTTACTGGCATGATCACCAGGGAATAAACTATGTTACAGGGGGAAAACAAAGACTGCGGTGTTATTGCCACTGACAGACTGTATCAAATATGTCATTTTTTTATTTTGACCATAGTTATTCTTTAACGGTTCCCCAGATTTAAAATCCTAATCAATGGGACCAAGTACAATAAAGAGGCACCCTCTGGGCAGTGGCATATTAGAGGGTGAATTATATACTGTATTATGAGCCAAATGGCACATTCAGTAAGTAGAAAAATATTTGGTAGTGGGCATGGTCCTTACAGGTGAGAACTGTACAATTATTTATGTAAAGAAAGGCATCTATTTTCTGGTTCTTTTATTCTATATTTTGTTATACCACAAACCCAAGTGGCTGTTATGGACAAAACTGATTTTCTTCTTAACCACTTCAGCCCCGGAAGGTTTTGACCCCTTAATGACCAGGCCATTTTTTGCAATTCAGCACTGTGTTACTTTAACCACTTAAGCCCCGGAGGATTTGGCTGCTAAAAGACCAGGGGGTATTTTGCGATTCGGCACTGCGTGACTTTAACGGACAATTGCGCGGTCGTGCGACGCTGTACCTAAACAAATTTGACGTCCTTTTTTTCCCCACAAACAGAGCTTTCTTTTGGTGGTATTTGATCACCTGTGCGATTTTTTTATCATGCGCTATAAACAAAAAAAGAGCGTCAATTTTGCAAAAATAACAATATTTTTCACATTTATTTATATGAAATTCCCCAAAAAAAAAGTAAAAATCAAAATTTTTTTAACATTTTCAGCCAATTTGTTTTATGCTACATATGTTTGGTAAAAAAATCGCAAAAAGCGCATTTTGATTAGTTTGCGCAAAAGTTATCGCGTTTACTAACAAAGGGAAAGATTTTTGTCATTTTTGTTGTTTTTTTTTTAACGCGTAATGGCGGCGATCTGCGATTTTTTTGCAGTACTACGACATTGGGGCGGACAGATCGGACCCTTGACTGACATTTTTGACACTTTTGGGGTTTCCAGTGACATTTCTACAGTAATAAGGGCTATATATATATATGCACTGTTACTGTAAAATTACACTGGCAGTGAAGGGGTTAACTTTATTTGAGA